>NW_005354174.1:770879-782920 GCF_000412655.1 Myotis brandtii
CCTCAGCCTCAGGAACTGCCACACTGCCCTCCGGGGCACTTGCCTGGGCCCAGACCCTCCCTCCCCTCCCCAACTGCCCAGCCCTAGCAGAGGGCGTGGGACCGTGCATCCTGGTGTGTGTATCCAGCTGTTGCTTGCCACAGCTGGCTGCATCGGGCTCTGCGGAGCCAGGGAGAGCGGGCTCTGCCCTTCTCCTCCTCCCACTCCATGTAATGTCTGGGATTGGATGAGGGTGAACAGGACCTGAGGATGTTCCTGGCTGGGGACAGGACACCTTTCAGGTCCAGGCCCAGGCTGATGGTGTCCCCTCCTTCCTTCCTTCTTGAATTCCCGGGTCCTGGCTCTCCTGGCTGCCTTTGTTCAGGACTCTGAGAGGTGGTACCATTCCCCCTTCTGGGGCCTCTGCATTCTCTTCTGTACAATGGGATGTAGGCTGCTTCAGAAAGGCCCTCACCTCATGGGCAAGCGCCTTGACAGGCCAGGGAGGGTGTGTGCACTCCACTGAGCAGCCCAGGGAGTCGTGGGAAAGGCTCCTGGTGGGGGCCAGGATCAGCTCAGAGGAGACTCTGCCTGCACAGGGGAGCAGTAAGAGGCAGGGGGGCTGCAGGGAGGAGGCTGTGGGAAGAGTCTAGGCCAGGGGTGGGCAAACTTTTTGACTCGAGGGCCACAATGGGTTCTTAAACTGGACCGGAGGACCGGAACAAAAGCATGGATGGAGTGTTTGTGTGAACTAATATAAATTCAAAGTAAACATCATTACATAAAAGGGTACGGTATTTTTTCTTTTTTAGTTTTATTCATTTCAAACGGGCCGGATCCGGCCCGCGGGCCGTAGTTTGCCCACGGCTGCCCTAGACTCTAGGGGGAGGGAAGTCCAGGGCTAGGGTAGGGCCACCTATGGCACTGAAATGGCACTGTCTTTACTCTAGGGGGAGGGAAGTCCAGGGAAGGGCTAAGGTAGGGCCACCTATGGCACTGAAATGGCACTGTCTTTGATGAACCAGTAGGGTTGGGGCCTCAGAGGGTGGACTGGGGGTGCTGTTCAGCAACCCGTCCACACTGGGCCCTCCAATAGGACACTCACCTGGCCCAGGAGCCAAGGAGCATTTACTGCATGTCTGCCCTGTGCCAGGGAGGAGGCAAGCCCTGCACGTGGCCACCAGAGTCCAGCCTCGTAACAACAGAAACTGCCGCTGGGAAGAGCACTGAGTGGCTCACACACATGGGATGCCGTGTGCCACGTCGTTCCCTGCACTTCGCAGGTATTAACTTCTTTTTACTGCACAACACCCCTCTGCGGTCGGCACTGTTGCCCATTTTCTAGATAAGGAAAGGGAGACACAGAGCGGGAAACTCACTTGCTCAAGAGCACACAGTTGAATCCTCAGGGAAAGACCCTGCCTTTGAACATGACCACCTGGCTCTGGAGAACTCCCCCTCTCCTCCGGCGAAAATCCTGCCCCTTCACCAGGAGTCTGGGGAAAGACACCACGGGGCAGCTGTCTCTAAGATACCTTCTCCACACCCTGCAGACAAGGGAAGCAGAGCTTGAAGTGGTTAGGCAACTTGCCTCCAGAATTCAATTGGACTTACGACTTCAGGCCATGGGAAATGCTACACTGCCTCCTGCAACCTGGAGCGTGCCCTAACATGCATGGCCGAGAGGCCAGGGTGCAGGGTATCTTCAGAAAGGGTGTCTTTCTTTGGACAAAAGGTTCCTGAGCCAGCTGGGCCAAGGTTACCAGAAACACACAGAAATGTGTGTGTGTATGTGTGTGTGTGTGTGTGTGTGAATGTGCATGTGCACAGCCTTTATGTCATCAGACAGGCTCCCTGTTTAAGGGGGAAAGGATTAGACACAGAGCACCAGACCACAGCGGCTGAGGATGCTGCTGGATACCACTCACATGGTTGCGAGGTCTCAGCCAAGTGGCTGTCCCTCTCTGACCCCGTGTCATCATCTAAAACACGGAGAAAAACAGCACCTGTGTTTGTGTATGAATGTGCATGTGCACAGCCTATTATGTCATCAGTCAGGCTCCCTGTTTAAGGGGGGAAAGGATTAGACACAGAGCACCAGACTACAGCGGCTGAGGATGCTGCCGGACTGCCACTCACATGGTTGTGAGGTCTCAGCCAAGTGGCTGTCCCTCTCTGACCCTGTGTCATCATCTAAAACACGGAGAAAAACAGCACCTGTCCGACAGGGCCCAAAGCAAGGGCCCAATAAGATTTTATTTAATCCTCACAACAATTCTCTGAGATACCATCTATCACTGGCCCATTTTCAGATGGAAAATGAAGCACAGAGAGGTTGTCACTTGCCCAAAGTCACACAGCTGAAAAGTGGTAGAGTCTGAATCTGAACTCAGGCTGTCTGACCTGAGTCCACAGTCTCAAGTTCCGCCTTGTTGTGAAATAACAACAATAGCACAGCATTGAGGACTTACTGGGCTCCAGGCATTAGGTAACCAAAGGATTATCAGAGAAATGCAACCTTTTTTCTCTAGATGAGGAAGAGACTCCCAGATGGGAAGGGACTGGCTTAGAGACTCCCAGCTCCCATCCCATACTCTTCCGCCACCACACGGGGAAATCTTGAAGCCCAGCTTTATCGTCAGGAGGGGGCCAACCCCACCCTGCCCCCGGCATCCTGTGCTGGGGATAGATGCAAGCCCATCTGTCCCAGGACCCTGTGCCCAGCTCCCGTAGCCTGGCCTACCCCTCTCTCGCACCCCCATGTCCCAGCCTCTGCTGGTGCCATCTGGTGGGTGGCAGGGTGCCCACCCCCAGGGTGTGGGTGCCAGGGGCCAAGAGGGGAGCAGCTGGGAGGCTGGGCTGACCCCAGGGTCATGCCAGTCCCAGGGCTCAGCCTGAGGAGTAGCACCTCCCAACCCAGGAGTGGCAATAGGTTCTTCCATTGCCCTGCCAGCTGCTTTTAAAACCCCAGGAACCAGCGAGAACTTTTTACCTTGGGAATTCCCATCCCTGAGGACTCACCCCTACCCCACAGTTCACTGTAGTGAAGGAGCACGGGGCATAAAGGCTTCCCAAACACCCTGCCCTGCCAGCTGCTTTTAAAACCCCAGGAACCAGCAAGAACTTTTTACCTTGGGAATTCCCATCCTGAGGACTCACCCCTACCCCACAGTTCACTGCAGTGAAGGAGCACGGGGCATAAAGGCTTCCCAAACACCCTAACCCCGAGCACTGTGCTGCCAGGGTCTGTCCAGCTCCCACTTCCAGGCTCAGCTCTAAACTCTTTACATTGAGTAACTCAATCTTAACACAACTTTAGAAGGCAGTTACAATTATTAGCCCATTTCACAGACAGGGAAACTGAGTTACAAAGTTGTTAAGTGACTTGCCCAAGGTCACGCTGCTGGTAGGTGGCTGAGCTGGGATTACAACCCATACAAACTAAATTCTCAACCTTGATCTTGTGCGCCTTACCAAACAGGCACTATTTTCAGTTAATATCAATTACTTTCTTTAATTCTCACAATGCTGTCATCTTTCTTATTTTACGGACAAGAAAACTGGAGCACAGAGAGGTTCCGTAGCTTGCCTAAGGTCACACAACTAAGAAAAAGAACTGGTGAGATTTGAACCCAGGCAGTTCTGACTGATCACAAGGATCTTGAGGCTTGTGGGTGAAAGGGCTCAGTAAAGTACTATAAAAGTAAGTGGAGGTGGGTTTATTCTGGCCCCCCCTCTCCCCCTCCCCTCTCCCCTTCTTCCCACTGTCCCATTCTCAGTGGTCACAGCCAGGGAAGCACGGTGCAGGGAGGAGAGAGCATCTGTGAGTCGGGCAGGCAGGCGGGTGCAAGCAGAGGCTGCACATGCTCATGACGTCTCTTCTGTGGCCAATTAAACAAATTGCAGCAAAACAACATTTTATTAGTATTTGCCCACAGCAGTCTGGGGCTGCAATAAATTTCCTCCTGGCTGCGGCACTGGAGAGGCAGGCGGAGGGGGTAGAGATCGGTGCCACTGGTGGAGGGTGTGTGGAGCAGGGTGTGGGAGAGAGGGCTGGCATGTTAAGCAGTGGATGGTGGAGGAGAAACATCAGGAATGGCCCTGGGGGCTGTGGGGTATCAGAGTGGCTGTCTTCCAAACAACTGCTCCGCTTCATCATAAACACAGTGAGTTATGAGGTGGTGCTGTGTGCTACACACCAGCAGCGGTGCCAATGAAGCAGCCTGCCTGGGCCGGGGTGGGGGTGGGCACGGAAGCCCCGTGCTGGGCTGTGGCTCCCACCCATCTGCATGGCACCTGCCCTGGGTCCAGCCCTCACCATGGGATCCTTGAGTTGCTGAAATGGTCTCTTCACTGGTCCCTCTTCCTCCAAGCTCCACTCATTCATTCATCCTCCCATCCATCCATCCATCCATCCATCCATCCATCCAACCATCCAACATCCCTCCATCCAACCATCCAAGAAGTATTTATTAAATGCTGGCTGTTTGCCAGGTTCTGGAGTGAACTGTCTATTAAGCATGTCATTCTTCTGTTTAAAAAATCTTTACTGCTTCCCTGTTGCTTTTAGGATCAATCCCCAGCTCCTGGGCCTGGTGTTTAAGATGCTCAGAAGCAGGCTTCTGCTTCCCTTTGCACCTCTTCTGAGGCCTCTCCTCTTCACCTCTCTAACAACACTACTACTAATAGCAGCTCACATGTATCGAATATAAAGTGCCAGTGCTATGTGTAAGGTGCCCTACCTATGTTAACTCATAGTGTCCATGTCACAACCCTCGGTCAGCACGGGCTAAGTTATGCTGCCCTAACAAACAATTCCTGAGCCTCAGTGTCTTAAACAAGCAAGGTTACGTCTTGTTCAGGTATGTGTCCCGTGTGCATCGCCGGGGACTCTGCTCATCCGAGAGACTTAGGGACTCGGGACTGTTCACATAGTCATATTTCAAACGTTGTTGGGCTCTGCACTGTGCCAGAGAGGAACAAGAGAGCTCTGGAGGCCCTCCCACTGATCACCCAGGCCTGGAGATGACGCTTCCGCTCAAATACCATTGGCCTGGACCAGTCACATGACCCCGCCTACCACAGGGGACCAGAAAATGCACTCTTACCTATGCCTGGAAGGGGAGACAAAGTGTTGGGCAAAGAGCATTAACGACCCCCACAACCATTATTAGCACCTGTTAATGGATGAGGGCAAAGAGGCACACAGAGGTTGCAAACTGCCCAAACTTACACAGCTAGAAAGTGGAAGTGGACTTCAAACAGCATTTGGGTTGCGCTCCTGCACAGCGGCCTCAGTTTCTCATACCCAGCTTTCCTCACCCCTGCATGCTTTGCTCTGGCTTTGCCTCTGCTGAGAATGCCCTCCCCCCACCTCTTTGCCTGGCAAACTCCTACTCAACCATCAAGACCCTCCTCGATACCCCCTCCGCTTTCTAGTTCCAGGCAGAGAGAACTGTTCCAGTCTGAGCCTGCACAGCACCTGTAGGTGCCACCCCCATGGTACTGATTGCACCATCCTGAACAGTTTCTGTGTCCTGTTGAGCTCCATGGGGCCAGGACCTGCTTTATTGCCTTTGCATCCTTGTGCTGGCATTGAGCTGGCATGGGGCTGCCTGGCAGGAGTCCAGAGCAGAAAGCACTGAGGCCTAGCTGGGGACATGTAACGAGAGCTCACCCCCTCCCATTCAAGGAAGCCCCTGGGCCTAAGCCCTCTCTTTCTTGAAACCCTGGACTAAGGAGCCCAATGAGACAAGAAGCCAGAGGAAGGGCTCTGGATGCTGGCCCTGGAGAGAGCAGCAGCCTCCCCAGCCCCAGAGCCTCACTGAGGGCGCAGAGGAGCCACCAGGCCCTGGGGCCTGCCTTCAGCCTTCCCTCCTGTTTGGCACCAGCTGTTGGGCTTTTCCAGTTGAGAACTCTCAGCCACAAAGGTTTTCGTTTGTTCGTTTGTTTCTTTGTTTGGTACTTAAACCACTTTCTGTCCTCTCCCCATCTACCTCCAGGCCCGAAGGGGCCAAATCAGATCAAACCAGTCCTTTCCTCTGTCCCACAAGCATCAGTTGGGTTTAGGAGCTGCAAGGCAAGGGACCCCCTAACCAGCCTTCCTCCCAGGACTAGGGCAGCTTCCATGCATAGAAGATGGGCAGAGGGCGTGGGAGGCGGGTTAGGGAGGTTCCATCCAGGGCCCTTCCACACTCACTGTCCACCGTGACCACCAGGCCTCCCCCGTCTGCTCAGCATTCTTTTTCCTCAAGGAAAATGTCCTGACTTTAAATGTTTCCTTCATTTGAGTGCCCTTCCCACTCCACTGCCGCCCCCAAGGCTGGCACACAGTAGGGACTCATATTTGCCAAGAGCATGAATGAAGAAAGAAATTCATTTCAAAACAGACAACATATCACCTACATCCTGGTATAGAAGCAGAGCTTGAGAGTTCCCATCTTCATCTTGTCATGGAAAGGATCATTATTTTGCTGATATTGAGTCATTCCACCCCATATATTAGTTTCTGAACCCCTAATGGTATCTAAATCCTGCTGGCCCCCACAGCCCTCTTGCTCTCAACAGGATTATACTAAAGCCCAAGGAAATCTGTCCTGAATTGGTCAGCCAACATTTACAGAGCACCTACTGTGTGTAGGGCATGGTGCTGGGCGGTCCAGAGACCAGGAGCCCTGTTAGTCCCCTTAGCTGCTCCAGTAAGGGCAGGTCCAGAGTGCATCATAAAGATGAAGCAGAGGGGAAGAGAAGGCAGGCCGAGGGCATTTCTTTCTTTCTTTTACTATATATTCTTATATTTAAACTTGTGACCCGGTGCATGGATTTGTGCACATTGAAAGGAAATTAGAAGGTGGCCAGTGGGGCGGGACTGGGCAAGATGGACCGGACATGCCCTGGAGCCAACCTCCTGCAGTCCCTCCTATGGTCCCTCCCCGGTGTCTGTGGAGTGAGCAGGGTCCCTCCAGCAGGTGGGGTCCCTCGGCCTGGTCTGCGGGGATCAGGCCAAAACCGGCTCTCCAACATACCCCGAGGGATCCTGGAGTGCGAGAGAGCACTCTGCAAAGTTGCTATTGTACAGGGTGTGGAACGCAAATGCAAGTGTGCAGTAAACCAGATTCAGGGCAACAGTGCCCCAGCAACAACATAACACTCGGCCGAAGGTGGAATTGTGAGTCCCCACGAAGAAGAGGAATTGAACTCCCTCCTCTCTTGTTTCAGGGTGTATCACCTGAGAACTGCAGCTGCCAAGTCACTGCAGCTCCTGTGTTGAGTGTCTGCCCTCTGGTGGTCAGTGCGCATCATAGCGACCGGTCAGATAGTCGGACACTTAGCATATTAGCCTTTTATATATATAGATGTTTTCCAAGTAACATGTTTTGCTCTTGTAATTTTTCAAACAATACTGAATTTTTTACTGAGAAGGCATGGTGCCCATTTGCAGGAGACTTGTGAGAAAGTGGGTAGAAACCTGCCCCCTCTCTCAGACCCAACTCCAGTAGTCTTGGGGCATAGTACTCTCACATAGCTGGACAGGGAGGCCAGGTTCAGGCTTTGGATGACTTGGGATGATGGCCAAGCTGATGGCTAGGGCAACTGGACAGGGAGAGCAGGACTGAAAGCTTCATCCTGGCCTGGCTCAGCCATAGGGGGTGAGGGACCCCAGTGGGAAAAGAGCCCCTTTCTCCAGTGAATCAAGTCTAGCAAGTCTCAGCACTGACAAATGGTGTGGGGGTGGGGAGGGGTGGAGGTGTTGTGGAACAAGGCTGGGGATGGCAAAATCGGCCAGCGGGAGCAGGAAAAATATAAATCTGTATGATTATGCAAATGGCCCATATGTTTACAAAGCACTTTCACTTCCCTAAGGACATGTCAGCCCAATGAGACATTATCCCCATTTTACAGATGAGAATCCCAAGGCTCAGAGAGGTAAACAAATTTGCCAGAGATCACACTAGTGACGGGACGAATCTTAACCCAAGTCGCCTGACGCCAATTTGTCTAAGAGTTTTGGGTCATGAGGGGAATAACAACTACAAGACAGCTTCCAGGTCCCCACCCGCAACATTTTCAAAAGTCGGGGAGAGTAGGGCAAAACAAGGGCCCCCACCAACTCGGTGGTCCTGTTGCAGAACTCCCAGGACACACTGACTCACAGCCCTGAACAGAATGGCACTTTGGGTCCCACTTGGTTCTCTGTTGGGCTTCTCATGAGCCTTAAAATATACAAGCCTGAGAGGGGGCATGCTGGTAAGACTGCTGACGTTGGAGAGCCTGAAACTCAGAGAGATGGAGTCATTGGCCCAAGGTCACCTGGCAGGTAAATGTCTGAGTCAGGATTAGAACTAAGTGTGAGGCTCGGAAGCCCTTGCTCTTCCTCTGTGTCATATCCATCTTCCTGCCTCCCTTCCCACCTCTCCTCCAGGGGCTGGAGCTGGCAGCTTCCAGGCATCAGACTCTGCCAAGGTAGCTGGGCCTTTAAAGAGAATTCCCACCCCTTCCCCAGAGAGAACTTCTGGAAGTCTGGCTAGAACTCTGGGCCAGAGTGGCAGGTTCCTCTAAAGACCCAGCTGGGTGAGCCACACCACTGGGGCCCCCAAGCAAACCTCCCTCCCTGTTTGAATAACCAGTGGGATCCCAGGCCCATTAGTGGACACTTCCCCTGCCGGGTATGCCATGCAGAGGAGGTAAAAGGCGGGCGCTGGGCGGGGGTGACTGACAGGAGCTGGCCCCAGCAGCAGACAATGAAGATAACTGCTCTTGACAGATGAAGACACAGCGCCGGCAAAAGCTACATCCTATTTGGCTTTTAATTTGGAGGCCCCAAGAGTGAATTCTGAAGCTCCCGCTCACGTCCGCACGTGCAAAGTGGATCTGACTTTCAGGAAATGACCTGAAGTGAAACCACATTACTTATCAGACGATGTCTCAGGATTCACAGCCCTCACACTCCCACCCCCACCCCTGAAGGGATCAAGGCTTCCACTTGTGTCCCTTCACACAGCCTCTATCTTAGGGAGGGGCAGCCCAGGCCCCTGGTGATTCAGAGGCATGTGGGTCGAAAGCTCTAAGCTCAGAATCAGGAAACAATGCGCCCCTCCCCCACCACCACATATCATTGACATCAAGCATCTGCAAATGACAGCCAAATCCAACCAGCCCATCCCCATTTTTATACAGCCACGAGCTAGAAATTACTTTTGAAAAAAATCGGAAGAAATTTGGTGACATGTGAAAATTATATGAAATTCACATTTCAGCATCCATAAATAGAGTGCGACTGGGACGCGGCCATGACGACTCATTCATATGTTGTCCACGGCTGCTTGTGAGCTGTCACAGCAGAGTTGTTGAGACAGAGACAGTAGGGCCCACATAGCTGAACATATTTACTATCCGGCCCTTTACAGAAAAAGGTGGCCAACGTCTAATCTAAACTCTCGTTTCTCCCAATGGAAGGCACGTAACAGTTGTTGGTGCTGGTGGGGAATGGAGGAGCCCCCCTCCCTCAACAGGCAAGATGAGGAAACGTCCACTAACTTCCCACATCCCCCATCTCAGAGGCAACGTGACCATCGGGCATTCAGTGCACAGGGAGCACATTTTCTCAGCCACCGACTGATGGGGAGTGGAGATAGGAAGATGACTAAGGCCGGCTCCCAGTACTCCCTCCCCAGCACTGTGTATTGGTGGCCCATCTCCCTCCGGTAGGATTAAGGCCCAGGGGACAATGGTAAGTGCCCCTTGCCCCCACACCCAGGTGTTCACAGTCTGGGCTGGGAGGTCTAGACAGACAGGTAAACAAAACCTCCAAGTGGTAGGTGTGACTCCGGAAGGTAAGTCGTGGGGAGCAGAAAAGACCAAGGGGGTGGGTGCCTAACCAGCCAGGAGCCTGAGGGAACGCTTCCTGGACAGTAGAGCTTAGCCGGGCTGCACTTGAGAATGACCACGAGGCTCGGACAGCCGTGCCAATGCCTGAGACCCTGGTGATCCTGGTTCCTTCTGTCTCCAGCAGGTCTTGGACATGGGTAAGTTTTCAAGTTTCCCAGGTGATCTGAATGTTCAACCAGGACTATGACCACTCTAAAGCAGGGGTGGGGAACATCCTGCCCACGGGCCGTATGAGGCCCACAAACCATTTGGTCTGGCCCTGCCAAGGCATTAGGGGTGAGTGAATGAAATGTTTGAACAAATACAGCAGGCTAATGTTTAAGATGATAATTTTGTATGCCCTTGAATGATGTTATAAATATCCAAATGGCCCTTGGCAGAAAAAACGTTCCCCACCCCTGCTCTAAAGGGTGAGTGGGAATTGGCTAGGTGACGACGTGGGCAGTGGTCCAGGCAGGGCAGAGGACAAACAGGGAGAAACAGGGATGCCCTGCATGGATGTGTGAGCTGCCCCCGCCTGCAGGCCACTGGGACCCTCCCCACAACAGGTCCTCAGCAGCCCTTGTCCCCCAGGAAGTACTCCCCGCATCCTGCCAACTCCCTTATCTCCTCAGGAAAAGTGCTGATCCGATCAAACTCATTCACAAACTGAGCCAATTCCCTGGGCTCAAGAAAAAGAATGTTCCTGGTGTGAAGATAAGGGAGGAAATGATAATCTACACATCATTAGGTCAAACATCCCCCCTCCTCCCAGCCCCCCATTCCCGGGCTGGAGAGCTCTCCAGGCCCAGGTGGGAAGACACTTTAAGCCTCCGTTTCCCCTTTTCCCTGACCCCTTGCAATTCCCTCAGGAATAGGGCCCGAAGGAGAGGGTGTGTGCGTGTGTGCATGTGTTGGGGGTTGGACCAGTCCAGCCTCCCTGATCCAGCCTCAGGGTCCTGCAGGCGTGACTCCCAGGCCCTATCTTTGATCACTCAGGTAATGGCCTGGCCTGCTCTCAGCCGAGACAGGGAATAGAGTTAGCACCCACGCTCTGGGAGCCCTGACAGCCCGTTTAACAAGGTGTCCAACATCCCATTTCCTCTGCACTTCCTCTCGCCTTAATCCTTTTATGCGAAACTCACTCAGGAGCAAGCCCTGTGAAATTGAGGCCTCTCTGCACAGGGCCTGGCCCACTCCCTGCTCCTCCCTGAGCACAGCCCCTCCCACCCCAGGCACCTGGGAAAAGCAGGGCTGGGCCTGGGGAGGGGACCTGTGTGCCCCAGAGGGTCACCCCCAAACTGTGGAGGGTGGGGTGCAGATCAGGCAACTCACAGATGATTTAGAGTCCCTGGCCCAGAGGTGGGACTTCTAGAGTTGCCGCTCAGACCTGACACCAGGCCACCCCCCCTCCTCCCTCCTCCTAGGTCACTGCCCCTCCGGGGTTGGGGGTCCTCAGGCTTGGAGTCAGACTTGGAAGGAGGAAGAAGGAAGTTCTTAACGGATCCAAGGAAAACTCTGAACCCAAGCCCTTGTTTTTCCGAGAAAAACAAATCATTCACGTTTTAGCATTAATACCCAGGGGGGAGAAATGGGGTTCTCCAGGCCATCAGCCAGGGTACAGATCAGAGCTAGGTTATCTGGGAATAGAAAATGTTAACATTTAAGGAGAGGCAAGTGGAGAAAGGCAGGCAGCCCAGCCCTCCACCTTCTCTGGCTTGGCTTCCTTCTGGCCTCCCAACAGCTCTTCCTGCATGGACCGTGCCTGCATCGCTCTCTGCCCCAGGACACCGGGCAGACACAGCAGCTCCTCCTGGGGTGGGGGGTGTAGGGGGGACAGGACTCCTCACCAACCTGGGGAAGGCACCTGCATCCTGTCCACACTCATCCATGCTGGTGTGCCCAGCTGCTTCCCATCCCTCCACTGCCCGCTGGACCAAGACCTAGCCAGGCTCCTGAACCTTCTCCTAGGCCAGTGATGGCGAACCTATGACACGCGAACTCATTTTTTTGGTTGATTTTTCTTTGTTAAATGGCATTTAAATATATAAAATAAATATCAAAAATATAAATCTTTGTTTTACTATGGTTGCAAATATCAAAAAATTTCTATATGTGACACGGCACCAGAGTTAAGTTAGGGTTTTTCAAAATGCTGACACGCCGAGCTCAAAAGGTTCGCCATCACTGACCTA
>NW_005354174.1:783147-796087 GCF_000412655.1 Myotis brandtii
CCCCTGATCTGTCTTCAGCAAAGAATCCTGTTAAGTTGGTTTAGTCAAAACCCCTTACCTTGATGTTTCCTCTTAGTAATTTTCCACCCACTGACCACACCCTGCTCCTTAGCTATCAAGTCCCACCTGCCCATGCCGTGTTTGGAGCTGAGTCCCGAACCCCTGCAGAATCCCACTGCAGCAGTCCCTACACTCGTGATGGTCCTGAATCAAGTCTGCCTGACCAGCTTCGCCAAGTGTCATGAATACTGTTTATGTAACTTTATTTAACTCCTTCCTGCCATCTGCCCTCACCAAGGCCTGTTGATGGGACTGGGAGGAGGGGGCGGGGAGGTGGTGGTGTCAGGACCAGGTCCCTTCTCCTTTTGCTCCTCAACCCTGTTTCTGCTGTGGACACAGGACAGGTGAGAGCCACACCTGGACAACTGGCCATCGTGGGAAAGGCAGCTGGCTTGGGATGGGTGGGGGAGGGGTTGTCAGAAGCAAGGGCTCACAGGCTGTCCCCACCCCCTTCCCTCCCTGGGACGCAGGGTCCTGCAGCCTGGCCCACAGTGTATCTTCCTCAAAAGGGGCCTGTCCCCCGCTGCCCCAACCTCACTGCCTCGTGTACAGCTTGTAAGGAGGTTGTGGCTGTGCCGTTGGCTAACTGATGACCTCTAGGTTTGCTATGTCCTGGTGGATTGTGCTGGATCACGTGACACACGGAGCAGGCCAAGCACACGCTGGGAGCACCAGCAAAGCACGGCCACCTACATACGGTTTTAGACAGAATTTACTATTCCCAAGAGGGCATATAAGTAATGTGGGACAACTAGAAATTTGTTGGCCTTCCTTACACCAATTTATCACCGAGTTATTTGGGTTTTTAAATTACATCTGGAGAGGGGTGTCTAAAGGTCTTAATGTGGCCCTGATGGCCACCCATCACAGTTGGTGTTGAGGCACAGACCTCTCCCTTGCCCCCTCCTGGACAGGTTTGGCTGTCAGCAGCACAGGATTGTAAGGCTTGGGGCAGGCCACCCCCCTCCTGGGGCCTCATTTAATAAAGGAGGGTAAATGCCCACCCACTGTAAGGTATCTCCTCTCCTGGACGGCTCCACAGCCCTTCCCACCCTGAGGACTGTCACATCCACGACGACCTGTCTTAAGGGTTGCGGCGTCCAACCCCATCAATGTACGGAAGAGGAAACAGAGGTCCAGAGAGCTTCTCTGATTTGGCCAAAGAAGACACTTGTAGCATGAACAGGGGGCTCTGCCCACAGCCTCCTGGAGATTCTGAGGAGGCCTGGCCTGTTGTCAGCGAGCGGCGAGGTGGGCAGAGAAAGATGCCATGCACAGACGGAGACAGACATGGGGCCAAAAAAAGGGCACAGGAGCTGCGAAGGGAGACAGTGGGAGCAGGGAGAGGAGGGCAAGACAGAGAGGATTGGAAAGAGAGGAAGATGGAGTGGCCCCTGAGGAATCCTGATCTTTAAGGATGACTGATAAAAAGCTTGTTCCAAAGACAAATTCTTTCAAACCAACAGCTCCAATGAGACTTTCCGTCATTCTCCCTATCTCCGCTGGCCCCTTCTCTCCAGGAAGAAGATGAAAGAACATCTTCATCTCCCTCTCTGCCTCCTGTCCTCCCTCCCTCCCTGCTCTTTCTCCCTCCCAGCACTTGTCTTAATCAAACCTCCCTGGAACCTCCCTGGGAGGCCGCCCTGCCACCCACCTCGCCCCCAATGTCCCACCTCCCCACTTCCCACTCCCTCCCCCTAGTTTCCTGCCTCTCTGGATCAGGAGCACCTCCAGCACCCAATTTTCTTTGCTTCTGCTCTCCTCTCCTATTTCCTCCCTCTCTTCACTGTCATTACTTCTGACATCATCCCGCCCCACCCCCCATGATGGCTCATAAGCGAGGGCCCCAGGCTTTCTCCCCTGGGTTTCTGAAGCAATCTTGGCTGGGGAAATCAAAATCAGAAGGGCCCCTTTTCTCATCTCCTCCTGAATCCTTGCTGTCCGGGGCCCTCAGAGGGTCTGGGAACTGGTGTGCTGGGGGTGCTGGGCACCTAAGCCAGGTCTTCCAGGGCTTGGGGCGGGCATTCTCTCCTAGTCCAACTCCCCCTTCCCAGCTATGGCTGAGGCCAGGTCCCGTCTCTCCCCACCTTCAACCTCCCCTTGCCCTCTGCAATGATATCTTCTTAGGGCCCACATTTGGGAAACACCTCCCAGATGGTCCCGTTCCACCTCTAAGAGTGTCTTGGTCCAAGATTCAAAAGAGAATTCCATCTCTTTTTGTTCCTATTCAGGGTCTCTCTTTTGTCAAAATTGCGATGAGCCCCGTAGCCCAATCAGTGGACTAAGCTCAGAGAGGTAAAGTGAATTTTCCAAAGTCACCCTGGAGCAGATATTTGAACACTGGCCTAATTGCAACACAATATCCTCTCCCCAGACAAAGAAGGCACTGGCTTTGCCAAGCTTGCTGACTGTCATCTTGCAGAAACCCTGGCGTCCCAGCTCTCCGAACCCCACCTTTCCTCCCTCGGAGCCAGCCTTTCCAAGAAATTCACTGCATCCGCCCTCCCTGCTCTTTCTCTCCTCTGCCCCCCAGCCTGGTTACTGCCATTCCTCCCTGGCTGGCTCCCTCCCCCAAAAGAGAGAAAAAATGGAGAGAAAATGGATCTTTGAAGATACATGTATCCATCACTATTATTTACATTCTAATGTGCGTCTGTGGCTCAGCTCCAGTGGGGGAAATGTAAATCAGGTGGACACCGCTCCCGAAAGCCCTAAAGAGCTTGGCTCCCCCAAATTAGAATAGAAAATGCTCTTTTAAAATGCACCTTTAATATGTAAAAGCCTGCCGACCTGGGCTCTAAATAAACCAAACTTGAACCAGATGCCAAATAGAGTAGATGAAGGACAGGTGCACAGAGGGTCCCAGGCTGGGGAATGAGGCCTAAACAGCTATTTATATTAATGCAAAGAAAGTTCAACATTCTTCCCCTTGATATATGCTGCAGTGGGAGGTGGTTTTTGTCCCACCAGCGAGAATAAAACGTACAGCTCGTGATGGGCAGGGTCACATGTGCGAGATAAAAAGCTCTGGGTGTAATATATGTCTCCACCGCGTATTCTCAGCAGGCTTTGCATTAGATCTGTGGATGACAACAACAGAACACTTACTCAAGGTTAGACTCTGCTCGCCAGGCTCCCAATCACAGCATCCCATCCCTAAGGGAATGCAGCTGCCTCAGAATGGGCCCAGCAGAGAGCCCCAGGCTGGGCTCCTGGGGCACCCTGCCTGCCTTGGCGCTGAGCCAGCAGGTGGGCCCTGCTTGGGGCTGGAAGTCTCCCAGGGGGCTGCTGGCTCTGGTCAGGAATGCCTGCATGTGCCCGCCTGGGGGTGGGGTTGAGGGGGATGTGTGTCCTTCCCACTGGGGACACCCCTGACTGTTCACAGACTCCCTACAGACACACACAGAGCTGCCTGGGCAGTTTATAAAGCAGACACATATGACTGGGGGAGGGGGTGTGCTTACCCAGGTGTGTTACATGAAGTCCTAGCCCAGTGATGGCGAACCTTTTGAGCTCAGCATGTCAGCATTTTGAAAAACCCTAACTTAACTCTGGTGCCGTGTCACATAGAGAAATTTTTTGATATTTGCAACCATAGTAAAACAAAGACTTATATTTTTGATATTTATTTTATATATTTAAATGCCATTTAACAAAGAAAAATCAACCAAAAAAATGAGTTAGCGTGTCACCTCTGACACGCATGTCATAGGTTTGCCATCACTGTCCTAGCCTCTTCTCTGTGTATAAGTCAGAATTCACGTATTTATTTATTTGTTTCATGCAGGCAACATTCATTCATTCATTCAAAAGAGCATTACTGAGAAACTGTAGGAACATAAGGGGAGTTGATGAAGAGGCTCCGGTGGGTATAAAATGAAGATAACAGTACATGTTCAAGGGGAGCAGCTGGGTATGGTGTGTAGCCCAGTGCAGGGCAGTGGTAAGCAATCAATGCGTGTTGGCCTCATTGTAATTGTCAGCAATGTGTGGTCGACAGCGTGCTGGAGTGAGAGGAGAGACCAAATGATGACTGAGGTGCTGGCCATGTCATGAGAACCTTACAGTCTCAGGAGCAGTGAGCACCCAGAAAGATAAGCCAATAAGACCAAGTTCACATACTATGTTTAAGATAGAAGTACACTAAGTCCTCAATGTCGTTGTGAGGTTCTGCGACTTTAAGCAAAACTAGACGTGATAAAACCATTTTACCATAGGCTGATTGATATAAACAAGAGTTAAGTTCCTAGGGCATCTCATCAACGTTACAACATGAACAAAAAGATGTCGTTCAAGGACCTGCTGTATGAGCACAGTGCTACAAGGGGTACCGGTCAGAATGGACCCGGAAAGGCTTATAGCGGTTCTCAACCTGTGGGTCGCGACCATCAGAAAACACATATAGCATATCAGATATTTACATTACGATTCATAACAGTAGCAAAATTACAGTTATGAAGTAGCAACGAAAATAATTTTATGGTTGGGAGTCACCACAACATGAGGAACTGTATTAAAGGGTCACGGCATCAGGGAGGTTGAGAACCACTGGCTTAGAAAAACAGATAATACTTGACCTAAGACTTTAAAAATCAGTGGAATCTCCTCAGGAGGAGATGTCAATGGAAAAGCATTTTAGGCAAAAGGAACAGCATGTATAGAAAAGTAGTTTGTGACTGAGCTTGATGTAACGAGGGAGTGAGGTCAGTGTCTCTGGGCCTGAGATGTGAAACAGGGTTGGGAGCAGCAGGAAATATGTTTGGAGGGGTAGGCAGGGGTCAGCTCACTGAAGGCCTTGTCTGCCAAAATAAGTCAAACATTTATTCTGTTGAGTTTGGGAAACTTACATTGAAAAACTGTTTTTTCCTGATGGGGGCAGGCAGGGTATGCATCTGACCCAAAGGCAACTAATCTCCACACTGACTCAATTAATAGCCTGGCCTGGGCAGAAAGATTAGCTGGATCAGTCAGTCAGAGGCTCTTTGTTTGTGTTAGTCAGGACAGGCTAGATTACACTGTGGTAACAAACATCACCAAATCTCAATGGATTAACACAGAGATTTTCAACCTTTTTCATCTCATAGCACACATAAGCTAATTGCTAAAATTCTGTGGCACACCAAAAATTACATTATATGTTTTTGCTGATTACATGTTTTAAAAATTCTTGTGGCACACCAGTTGAAAATCACTGGATTAACACAACAAAAATCTACTTTTTGCTCATGCAAGGGTCTGGGAAACTCTTCAGAGCAGCTTCCACCATATGGGGCCAGTTCTACCACAGCATCTCCATAGCAATAGTGCTTTGGTGGGAGTAGCGGGGACGGGGAAGAAGGCTTGCAGAATTGTACATTGGCTCTTAAGTACTTGTACTTGGAAGTGACACCTGCTCACATTTCATTGGCCCAAGCAAGTCACACTGCTATGCCTAACGTCAGTTACGGGTAGGGAGTACTACCTTCCTGTGTGCTCAGAAGGCAAGCAGAACCCAAAATACATTGAGGACCAGTGGTGTCTATCGTTCTTGGGAAAAACAGAGAGAAGGAGCTAGTTCTCGATGAGATAGGAAAAGCTCAGAAGAGATTGTGAAGAAGAGGAGCTCCAGACCCTGTGGTGGCTGTGAACAAGAGACAGTCACAGGCCCGGCCAGTGTGGATCAGTGGTTGAGTGTCGACCTATGAACCAGGAGGTCACAGTTTGATTCCTGGTCAGGGCACATGCCCAGGTTTCAGGCTCGATACCCGGTGTGGGGCGAGCAGGAGGCAGCAATGATTCTTTCTCATCATTGATGTTTCTATCTCTCTCTCCTTCTCCCTTCCTCTCTGAAATCAAATATATATATAAAACTATATGAAAGAGATGGTCACTGTGGTTAGTTACTGAGTGAGCAGGTCTTTTGTTCCTGGATTCTGGCTTGGTTTGTGCCTTAGTTTGCTCTTTTGTAATGCTCTTCCCGGTTCTACACGTAGGAGATTCTAAAATTTTAGCAAACCTGGGAGAAGAGATGGGTTGTGCCAATGGGTCTGCCACTCCAGGCTCCACGTCCAGATGTAGTTGATCTTGATTTGTAAGTGAGAAACCTCTGACTGGCAGAAAGGCAGGGCTGGCTCTAGAAGGCCTGAACCCAAGGCTGAATTCCCCGAAGGCCTGAAGCTGGGGGTTGCAGGCTTGGAGGGCAACAATTTGGGGGAAGAAGGGTGTCTGGGGGTGCAGGGATGGGGAGCATGGTTCACCCACTCCCTTAGGTACAACAAGCCATGGCAGATGAGTGAAAGGCCAATGCCTTTTCAGGGGCGTTTTGCCAGCAAGGCAAACACCACAGCCCCTTGCATTGCCTCCCACTTCCCCTTCGCTCTGAGGAGGAAGGATGGTGGGAGGGGGGTCATAACCCCTGCCCCTCAGTCCCTCAAACACCTCCAGATTGCTTCAGGGTGTGGTTCCCAAAGAGTGTAACTGATGCCACAAATCACAGAGGTGGCAGGTCAGGCTGGATGGCCTCTGAGGTCCTTTACAACATGAATGGGAATCGAGGGGCCAAGAGTTGGGTCCTAAGAGAGGGCGGGGGAGGGGACACGCCCTGTGTGCCCATCCTGCTCCTGAGGGATCATGGGAAAGGGAGGGAGAGGCCTGGAGCTGTGTGGCCCATCGAGGGAGGGGAGGGGAAGCAAGGAAAGAGGAAGTGGAGGAGGAAGATAGAGAGAGAAGCAAGTGGTGAAGGAGAAGGAGAAGGAAGAAGGAAAGGCAGGAGAAAGAGATAAAGAAATCAAAGGGAGAAGAGCAAAAAGAAGGAAAAAGAGAAGGAAAAGAGAGGAGGGAGGAAGAAAGGAGAAGTACGAAGAAGAAAGGAAAGTGGGAAGAAAGAGCTGGAGCCACACAGCACTCCTGGGCGCTAGGAGCCAAAGTGGGCGCCCGGGCTGCCTGGAGGGGAGCCCTGCAGGCTGGCCCTGGCAGTGAGGAGAGCACAGTGGGCCACTATGAAGATCTATTGGGCCCCACAGTGCCATTGTCTTCAGAAGGAATTAAAAACAAATTGCTGAGGGCCAGCACATAATTTAAAGACTCACGGCAATTTTATGACTTGCTAATGTTCCTAATTACATGCCCGTGAAAGGCTTAATTAATTGGGGGATGTAGCAAAAAGTGGAGCCTGTGTTTGTTATCATGGTTCCACTGCATTGATTTTAGTGCCTATGGAGAATTTAGGGCCTCTTTATTTGCACAAAGAAAATGCAAGTCTCTCGAAAAAATGCACATTAAGATCAACCCCTCGCTGCTATCTAATATACTTTCCTCTACTTAACCAAAGCGCTTGTAATCATATTTTGTAAATGTTGGTGCCGTTAATTGCATTGTGAGGGAAAATTGGTTCCGCTTGGCTGGTTGTGGAGAATTTTATAAAGTTGGCTTCCTGCACCCCATTCCAGGAGACTCTTCCCAGGGAACTTGTGGAGAAGTTGGGATGCCCAGCCACGGAAGTCAGCACGGTTGCCCTGAGCTTCCCTGCTCCTGGCCAAAGCTCGGCTGTCACAACCTCTCACTCTCCAGGGCCCTGGTGGCGAGCAGGAGGCAGTTGGGCCTGCGTGGGGCTGGGAGTGAGGGCACTGGGCACAGAGGAGGCCACATGCGGCCAATCCTCTTGAGAGCATTGAAATGGAAGACTCAGTTCCCTGCGCCCAGTCATCCCTTCCCTGTGAGGCCTTAGATAAGGCACTTAGCTTCACCGCGCCTCAGTTTCTTCATCTGTGAAATGGGGTAATGATTCCTGCCCTGCTGACGTCACTGAAGAAGGGAATGGGAGTGAAAGAGGCCCAGATCTAAGGCTGGCGGTTACTGTCATTAGCCACCACTGTCTCCTCTCTTCCTTCCTCAGGGGACTGCAGGGAAGTTCTTCCAGCCGGGGCTCTCTCCGGGAGAGGGACAATGACCCACACTCTGCCTTTTATAGGGAGAGGCACAAAAGGTTCACTGGGAGATGTGTTGGGTCCAGCTCATGTCCCCTCCGCTAAGAAATTATTCCTGCCACTCCCCTCCCTGCGGCAGGCCAGGCACTCACCTTTCCTTTGTACTCTCAGGGCTTTCCCAGGCCCAGAGCCTTTCCCCGGGCTGCCACTGTGTGTTCATTGCAGACTCCTTGGGACAGAGACTGGCCCTCTCTCCTCTTTGTCCCCAGCGGTTAGGCAGGATTGCTGTTTTACTGAGAGAATGAATCAATGAATCAAGCCACTCATTTGGGCAATGGGGCTTGGTCAGAGTGGGCTCTCCAGGCTCGGCTCCTTATTTCTGCCTCTTTGGCTGAGTTCACTGATCAATAGCTCCTCCCTCTTATATCACTTTAAACATGTTAAATATACACATTTTTTGGTTCTCTGATAACTCCATGAGATGAAATCCACTCATGCTAATAACCCATTGGCTAAAACAGGTCACACGGCCGAGTCTAGAGGTTATTGTGAGAGGGTGTGAATACTGGGAGGTGTGGTTCTTTGGGAACAGCTGATATACTAGTAGCGGTCTACCACAATAGGGTACAGCACCATTCATTTTATGAGATATTGCCAAATGGCTCTCTGAAGGTAATATCAAGTTATAATCTCCCAGCCCTGGTACAGTCCCTCCCCAAAGGTGCCTGGGTTGTTCTACATCCACACCAACACATGGATATTGCCAAGCTTTTCATTTTTGCTAGACTAACTAATGTGAAACAGTGACACATTATTGTGTAGTTGTATTGCCCTGATTACTGGTGGGGTTGATCCTTTCCCTCCCAGCTTTGTTGAGATGTAATTGACACACAACATTGTATAAGTTGAAAGTGTATGATGTGTCAAGAGTTGATTATTCTTTCCTGTTTATTGAACATTTATCTGGGTTTTCTTTCCTGTGAATTGCCTGTTCCTATCTTTTGCCCATCCATCCATCAAGTTTTTGTTTGTTTGTTTGTTTGTTTGTTTTGGCTAATAGTCACCCGAAAGTATTTTTCCATTGCTTTTTAGAGAGAGTTGAAGGGAGGGGGAAAGACACAGAGAGAGAAATATCGATGTGAGGGAGACACACCGATTGGTTGCCTCCGGTATGCGCTCCCACCGGGGCCAGGGATCCAGCCTGATGGAATCCAATCTGAGACCCTCAGTCCATGGGCCGATGCTCTATCCACTGAGCAAAATCGGCCAGGGCTATTTTTTCTTTTTGTCGTATTGATTTGTAGTTGTTTATATATTTCTGGATCCCCAATTCTTAAATATTTAACCTGACCATGGAGGGAATGTCTTCTCATTCTCAAAAGGAGGCTGTTACTGGGGGCCGTGGGGCAGAAACTTAGGCAGGGAGTCGGGGACACGGAGCTTCCTTGGGTATGACTCTAAATGGCCTCAGGGGCTGTCCTGCCCTCCAGGGGTCTCTGTCAGAGTTAGGGTGCAGATGGGGAAAGCTGGGACTCCCCGTCACCTCCTTGCTTTCCCCTTCCCTTCTCATCACTTCCGACAGGCATCCTCCTCCGCCAGCACACAGCACAGTCCCATGGGAAACTGGGCAATGGTCAGAGCACGAGAAGGTGAAAGAGACTGCAGCTCAGAGGACTGCTGCGCCTGTGTACATCCCGTGTGCTGCTGCGCCTATGTACATCCCGTGTGCTGCTGCGCCTGTGTTCATCCCGTGTGCTGCTGCGCCTATGTACATCCCGTGTGCTGCTGCGCCTATGTACATCCCGTGTGCTGCTGCGCCTATGTACATCCCGTGTGCTGCTGCGCCTATGTACATCCCGTGTGCTGCTGCGCCTATGTACATCCCGTGTGCTGCTGCGCCTATGTACATCCCGTGTGCTGCTGCGCCTATGTACATCCCGTGTGCTGCTGCGCCTATGTACATCCCGTGTGCTGCTGCGCCTATGTACATCCCGTGTGCTGCTGCGCCTATGTACATCCCGTGTGCTGCTGCGCCTATGTACATCCCGTGTGCTGCTGCGCCTATGTACATCCCGTGTGCTGCTGCGCCTATGTACATCCCGTGTGCTGCTGCGCCTATGTACATCCCGTGTGCTGCTGCGCCTATGTACATCCCGTGTGCTGCTGCGCCTATGTACATCCCGTGTGCTGCTGCGCCTATGTACATCCCGTGTGCTGCTGCGCCTATGTACATCCCGTGTGCTGCTGCGCCTGTGTTCATCCCGTGTGCTGCTGCGCCTATGTACATCCCGTGTGCTGCTGCGCCTGTGTTCATCCCGTGTGCTGCTGCGCCTATGTACATCCCGTGTGCTGCTGCGCCTGTGTTCATCCCGTGTGCTGCTGCGCCTATGTACATCCCGTGTGCTGCTGCGCCTGTGTTCATCCCGTGTGCTGCTGCGCCTATGTACATCCCGTGTGCTGCTGCGCCTGTGTTCATCCCGTGTGCTGCTGCGCCTATGTACATCCCGTGTGCTGCTGCGCCTGTGTTCATCCCGTGTGCTGCTGCGCCTATGTACATCCCGTGTGCTGCTGCGCCTGTGTTCATCCCGTGTGCTGCTGCGCCTGTGTTCATCCCGTGTGCTGCTGCACCTATGTACATCCTGTGCACTGGACACTGATCCCGAATAGATCCGCATTGCCTGCCTCTGTGCCTTTGCTGATGCTGTTCCCACTGCCTCCACACGCTAGCTCAATGCCCCTTGTATAAAACCCTCCCGTTAGGTGGTTCTCCTTCCCCACACTGGGTGCAATCTATCCCTCTCCTGACATGCCATAGAATTTTCTTTGTACCATTTGTCACCCTTTACAGACCCAAATTTGAGTTCCAGACAAGAGGACTCCAACAGACAGTCTTAGTGGTTGAGTGCCCCTAAAACAAAACTCAAACCCCAAAGTCAGCTTTGATGAATGTATCCAGAATTCTACAAGCAGAAAATCTAGAAAGGAGTGATGCTAACTTAGCACACAGCTCTGAGCTGTCCAATTTGACAGCCAGTAGCCACAAGGCTATTTCAATGTGGATTTGGATTAAATTAGAAGTCCATCTTCTTAGTCACACTAGCCGAGTTTCAAGTGCTTAACGGCCACACGTGGCCACTGGCTACCATACAGTACAGTGTGAATATAGAACATTTCCACCACTGCAGAAAGGCTATTGGACAGTGCTGATTATATTAGTTCTGTTTTACAGATTAATGACCTTTCTATTTTGAAACACCTGTGCCAGTGGACAGACAAAAATCTCTTCATGATTTAGGCTTCCAAAGGTCAGCCACTAATTTGCTGTGTGACCTTGAGAAAGGTCACCCTCTTTGGGCCTCAGCTTGCTCATCTGTAAAATGAGGGAGCTGATGTAGGCCCTTCCATCTCTGACCCCGTCTGGTTCCACCTGGGGAAACAGTTATTTGTGTCCTGGCAGGAAGAGCACAGGGAGGGATGGGGAAGGGGAGGGAGGGAGGAAGAGGAGGAGGGAGGAGATCATTAATGGCTCCCAGCTTCTTGCCTTTGATCAGGTAGTCTGGAGTGAGGTGAGGGGCCAGGAGATTGGGGTGGTGGGAGGAAGAGAGGAAGCAGAGGGCCAGGTGAGGGGTCAGGTGAGAGGCAGCTGGCATGGGGGGTATACCACCCTCCTTCTTTCCGCCTGGGAAAGAGCTGAGCCCTGGCCCAGGGCCCTCCCCTCCCAGCCCTCCAGCATCTAAGGGGAGCTCAGTGGAGAGACTGGGAATCCCACTCACTCCTACCACCAGCTCTCCCGTCCTGGCTGCCATTCAGCAAATATAAAGGCAAACGGGGACTGATGGGCCTGGAGGAGGAGGGAGAGTGGGCTCCATGGTGGAGTCCTGCATGCCTGTCCATCCTGCCTGGCCAGGAGGGACTACTGAAATGAGTGCACTTTGAAAAAAGAAAAGGGTAGCCAGTGTGGCTCAGTGGTTGAGCACAGACCCAGGAACCAAGAGGTCACCAGCTCAATTCTGGTCTATTCAGGATCAGTGTCCAGTGCACAAGCTGGTCAGGGCACATGCCTGGGTTGTGGGCACAATCCCCAGTGGGGGGGCCGGCAGGATGCAGCCAATTGATGATGTTTTTCTCTCATTGATGTTTCTCTCACTCTATCCCTCTCCCTTCCTCTCTCTAAAAATCAGTAAAAACATATTTTAAAAAAGAGAAAAGGGGTAGCCTTTCTGAGCTGTTGGCTTTGGGGACGGAAGCATATAACTGGGTTGGTGACCAGAAATTGGAAATTACTTTCCATCTTTGGGGAGGGGAGGGAACTTTCCAGTGGGGAGACAGCCCTGGAGTTGGGATCAGGTTTCCAATTCTAATTCCTCAGATACGTTATTTCACCTCTCAAAGCCTCAGTTCCCTCCTCTGTAAAATGGGACCAGGGACACAATAACCAGTGTGAGGAAGAAATGAAGCCAAACCTGCGTGGAGATGCCCCAGACGTATTTGGGTGCCTTCGGGTTTGGAGTCCTCTGAAATCCGAGCTCGGGCCCCTGCGGGGGACCCTGTGCACCTTGCCCTGACAGTCACCCTCAACCCAGGGCTCTAACTGCATGGTGGGGAGGGGGCTGGGACCCTTTGATCTCCCAGATCAGAAACCACCCCAGCCTCTCTGGAGGGCTGGGCAGGTGCCTGGGGAGAGGGCACTGGCAGTCTGGGTCCCCTTGGCTCAGACCCAGGAGTCCAGGTTTCAAAGGTGAGCTTCAAAGGCAGGGCTGAGTGAATGTGGCTTCCTTTGTACCTGCTCAAGGAAGGAAAACAAGCCAGTGCCCCCTCCTGCCCAGGATGGCAGCTCCGATCCCAGGACATACTCCCTGCCCCCTTCATGCCCCAATACAACTGGTTTGATCTCCCCAACACGACTTTCCTCCTATCAAAGCAGTGATGGAGCTGATTAGGGTGGGCCCTGCCCAGCTCAGGCTGCCCTCGGGGTG
>NW_005354174.1:796239-816335 GCF_000412655.1 Myotis brandtii
AGGAACTGCAGCTTTAATGGAGGGGGAGCATCGGCAGTGAAGCAGAGAGGTTTGAGAACCAGGAAATTGGCTGGAGTGATGGCAGCGAGGTGCCTGCTGGGGCCTGGGGCGGGGAGGAGGGGGCACAAAGGGAGGGGGGCTGGTGAAGCTGAGAGGGACTTCCCTTCACTCCCTGCCTCCTCTAGCTCTCAGAAGAGGCGGCTTACCTGTCACCAGACCTGAGAGACCCCTCCCTGCCTCTTCCTTGGCTGACTAGACCTCACCCTGGCCAGCACAGGAGGGGGCTCCCCCACCCCAGGGGCTGCCTGTGCCAGCATCTTGGTGACCCCACAGATGCCCTGGCTGGGCTCCAGCGGGGGAGAGGGGTGAAGGGAAGGTGAGTGTCCCAGCCCCTCCCACAGTGTGGCCGGAGCCACTCCAGTGGAACAGGGCTGGGCAGGAGGTGGCTGGAAGATGAATGAAGTGCTTATTCTCTGTCAAGTTGCCCACACCTTGGCCTGAAATGCTGGGGCCTCAACCACGTGGATAAACTCTGCCCCTTCGACAAAAGCCTCCCACGGCCTGGTGCCCTGCCCTCACCCTCCAGCAGAAGTTTCAAAAGCCTGAGACCCCGGACAACCAGGATTCTCTCGGGATTGGTGTGCAGAGCTGAGATTTCTAAGTGGAACACCCCATGCCTCTCCCAGGAAACGGTCCAAGTGTAAATTCCCTCATTCCTTCTTACTGAACACCTACATATGTCAGGCATTCTCATCACAAGTCTATAACTTACACATCGTCATCCCATTTTATAAGTGAGGAAATTGAGAGTCAGGGGTTAGGCAACTTGCCCCAGATCACAGGGCTGCGAGGTTGGTGGACTCATTGGTGCTCAGAGCTCACTGTGTTGGCTGGAATGCTTTAGGCTTGGCTCTGCGGTGGGACCGGAGTGGGCCCTTCTCCTGGGACACGGCTACACTCCTGTTGTTATCATCTGGGCCACACTTCCCCGTCGGTAAAGTGAGGTTGATGGACTGGCCAAGTGGTTCTTTTGACCCTGGCTGCACATTAGTATTTTTTTTTTTAAATATATTTCTTTATTGATTTCAGAGAGGAAGGGAGAGGGAGAGAGAGAGAAACATCAATGATGAGAGAGAATCGTTGATTGAGCACGTCCCCTACTGGGGATCCGAGCCTGCAACCCAGGCATGTACCCTTGGCCGAAATTGAACCTGGGACCCTTCAGTCTGCAGGCCAACGCTCTATCCACTGAGCCAAACCAGCCAGGGCCACATTAGTATTTTAAGAATACGTCGGGCCCTCAATTAACTTCGTTTTGTTATAATGTCGATTCCTAGGAACTTAATTCTACCATTAGCCTATGGCAACACTGGTTGTGTTATACGTTGTTTATCCGAAGTTCCAAGGACCTGTGTTAAGTGAGGACTTAAGGCATTGATGCCTCCTCCCCATCCCCCACTAGCCCAAGAAATTCTGATTTGACTGGCCTGGGCTGAGCTGCAGGTATCTCTCCCTTAAAGCTCCCCAGGCGATTTCAGAATGTGGTTAGGGCTGAGAATCCCTTGGGTCGGATGATGGCTAATTCTCAGGGGTTAAGAATGGAGCCCAGCCCCTTCCCCAGGCTTGGAGACCATGGCCTCTGAGTCTGTTCTCAGGGTAGCTATGCCGGCAGGAACATGGAGCAGCTGTCTCTTTAAGGAGATGGCACGCTGGGAGCCAGCAGAGGACCCAGCCCTGTGGGCCAGGTGGCGAGAAGGCTGGGGAGGAGCAGGTGCCTCAGCAGGAGCTGGGGAGGCAAACTTCCAAAGGGAGGAGGGAGGCGGGAGGCGGGAGGCGGGAGGCAGGAGGAGGGAGGCAGGAGGAGGGAGGCAGGAGGAGGGAGGAGGGGAAGGAAGAAGGGAGGAGGGCAAACTCCCTCAGCCGGGGTGGGCACAGACGACTGACTCCCCCTTTTGAGGAGAGAGGCGGCTCTTTGGTCTGATCCTCTGGGGCCAGCTCTGGGAGTGCAGGGCCTGGAGGGGCAGGGACAGGGCCCAAGAACCATGGTGCCTTTGGGGAAGGTGAACCCAGTGGCCTTGGCCACCTGCCCTGCCATCCCTGCACACGGCGTTCTTATACTCGGAGCCCATGTGAGTGAGAGGGGAGGGATCAAGGGGCACCTTGACTCTCCTTCCAGAAAGATCTGCTGACAGAGACAAACGCACCCACCCCCACCCCCACCCTCTCTGGCTGCAGCTGGCAGGCACCTCAAGCTGCTCAGGCGGGGTGGGCCTCTCCCCCCCTCCTTCCCTTGTGCCCATGGCCGCACTCTGTCAGGCTTCAGCAATCCCAGGGTGTGTGTGTGAGCTGCTCAGCATGCGGGGCCCAGAGCAGGGGGAAGGGGGCCGCTGAGAGCTGGGCTTGTCCTCTACCTACTTGGCTTCTTAAGCTGGGATGGACAGACACATCACCCTCAGGTTTTTGTTAAAATATAAATTTGGATCTGGTAGGCGGGGCCTGACACTCTGCATTGCTAGCAGCCCTCAGGTAATGCTGCTGGTCCGTGGACCACTCTGAGCAACAAGGGCTAGAACACCCCCATGGCTGTTCTGCGAGCCCGGCCCTCTGGGCCCGCAAGCAGCTGGCACTCACCAGGGTAGAGCCAGGCTGGTCCAGGCTGGGCGGACGGCCACCAGCCCTGGTGCCCCTAAGGAGCAAGTGGTCCTCGCCAGCCTGGCACGTGGCGCCATGGATGGCTCAGTGCCCAGAACAGGAAAAACATAAAATCTCATTTCAAGCCCCAATGGTGGTTTGGTTCAGCTTTCCTAGCTTTTTAGGAACTTAATTCCATGCATTTTTCTTAAATGCAAGGCTGCAAGGCACCTGCTTAAAATGATTTTTCCCCTGTACAACTGAGTAGAGACGGGCAAAGGGGGGCAAATGCGTTTCCTTCCCTTTTTCGGGCTCTGCTTTGCTCTGTCTCTGCTGTGTCTGTGCTGACGTCTGTCTGTGTTGGCCTTTCCTGCCTGTTCCTGTTCTTTCCTTGACACAGTGCTGGGCTTTCATCTGTTCAGACCTAAGTCTGAGACCTTCCTTTGCCACAGTGGAAGAGCGCTGTGACTTTAGACGAGACTTTTCTCTGGGCCTCAATTTGTTCATCAATAAAATGGGCCCATGAATAGGTGCTTCATAGAGCGGTTGTATTTTTTTTGTTTGTTAAATTTGTTGAGGTAACATTGGTTAATAACATTATAGAGATCTCAGGTGCACAACATAATTCAATATCTGTATACCTTACTGCGTGCCCACCAGTGACTATTTTCATATAAGATCATAAACATTAGAGCACCTTGTAAAGTGAAAAGGAGTGGCTGACAACATGGGATCATTACAGGGTAGAACCTGGGAAAGACTCTACTTGCCCTGAGTCTCAGTGTTCGCACCTGGTCACGGGAGAGAAAGGGGCATGAAAGCATGCCTGCAAAACAGCTCGCGCCCCTCCCTGAGGGCTCAAAGAACGTAGCTGCCGCTATTACTACAACCTTCTCCGTCTCCCAGTGTTGGTCTGTCCCTCCTCTGTCTCTGTCCCTCCACCCCTTCCCAGCATCTCATTGACCAACACTTTTATGGCTTTCCCTCCAGTCGCCTCGGGCTCTCCCAGGGAGATAGTCCCAAAGCCCTGGTGTCAGGGCCCACCTGGTCCCTGCTGGAGCAGTGTGTACAGAGGCCACGGGGAGGTGGGGGAGGGGGTGCTGGTAAAGACAGACACCCAGGGACCCAGGAACTGGAGGTTCCCCAGCTTCACAAATACAGCCTTTGTCCTCAGTACCGTTGTTTCACCAAGGGCCATGCCAAGCAGCCTTCCACATCCCCAGAAGATCCAACAAGAGTCGTGGATTACATGAAAGCAGCAGGGATTTGAGTGGGATACACGGCAGGCTCTCTGGATAACAGCCTGGGACAACAGGCAGGAGAAGCCGAAGCCGAGGGACGAAGGCTGAACTGCCCTGTCCCAGGAAGGAGGCCTGCAGTAGGTCAGGTCTGAGAGCTGGCCGGGGTGCTCACGGAATGCTGGTCCATATCTCCCCTCTCCTGGTCTAGAGTGCAATCATTTAATTCTGGTGTGATACCTCAATTTCTTTGAAGCTTAAAGACAAAATAGAAAACCATCTGCACAAACTTGAATGTGGCATTCAGCAAAGGCCTTCGCTGACAGGCAGCCCCACCCTCGCCCTCCCGGCTTCCTGAAGGCACGTTTTGGCTAAGAGACAAAGTTCGAGGTGTGAAACCCAACTGTCGATACAGCCACTCTCGGCAATCAGGCAGAATTAATTGTGTGAACACCATTGATCAAACCACTTAATACTTACAGGGGCTGAGAAGGAGCTGAAATGTAATTTCATTACCAACCTGCTCACCCCTAATAAAACTCCTAATAACTCTCTAATTTTTCTTTCAGATAAGGGCTGATAGGTGGAAATGTGGGGGGCGGGGGGATTAGGGGAAGGGAGGGACATGGAAACTTATTTTCTCTTCTTTGCTGAACTCTATTCAGATAGAACCAAGTTAAATAGTGAGTCCCAGGAGCATCTTATCACAAGTCACCTTAAAGGTTGTGGCCAACCCAGAGATTCCTGCCGAGGGGTGCGGGGAGCGTGGAGGATGGGCACAGAGGATCCTAACTGCAAGTGAGGGTAGCAAAAATCAAGTCTGATTTAGCTTAGGGTGATTATTTGGTGATTCAAGGGCAGCTGAAAACAAAACGTGTGTGGCTTCCCTGGGCCCACAGCAGGGGGTAGGTGGTGAGGTGGGAGCAGCAGTCACAGGTTCAAACCTCCCAGGAGAATGATTCCAGGGATGGTTACAAAGTAGCATGAGTCCTGGCTGAAGTCTTGAGTGGGCAGAAGGAAGTTCGGTTTGGGGGCCAGGAACAAGTTCTGCGTGCCCACCTGCACACACATACCCGGGCCGGTGTGAGTTCCATGGACGAAAACACTCTGTCTTGTTCATGGTTTTTTCCTGCGCCCCAGGGGCATTTGAAATGTAGCAGGCACTGGACAGATATTTGGAAACTATGCACAAAGAGCACATGCATATGCGAGCACATGACCTGCACACACACAGCAGCAGCCCACTATTCCCCACCTTTGTTCTCTGGGAGGGAAGGGAACCTGCAGGTCTTATTTGCCATCTTATCCCTGGCACAGAGTGGCACCTGGAAACATCTGTGTGAAGAAGAGGTGGATGAGACATGCCTCCAGCAAAGCTCATCGGCTCACGACATCCTTTCATTCGAACTTTGGCTCAAGACTCGCCTCTCCCAGGAGATCTCTCCCGCTGCTACATTCTCAGGGACTCACTCACCTGCCCGACACACCTGTATACACTGGTTGCTCAGCTGCCTTTAGCATGTACCTCCCTCATCAGACTTTTGTCCTCCCAGGCGACCCCCTACACCCCGCTCGATATCAGACCAAGAACTGCTTGAGAGGAGGAGCCCTGCCCTGTCAGAGTGGGAGCCCCTGGACAGCACCCCCATTCCTCCATCGGACTGGAACCCTCTGAGCTCCAGAGGGAGTGCCTCCTCTACTTGTCTGGGCTGGTGAGATGCCACCGCCTTTTTGTTTAGCTTTCACTGGAGCCCCTGAAGTCCCCCAATGCCCAACAGATGCCAGCAAGCCTGCCCACTGCCTAGGGTTCATGGTTGAGTTCACAGGGTGGGCACATAGGCAGACGAGGGGACACAGCATAAATAACGGGGCCTGGGGGAGCGGGTGGATACATATGTGGTCCTCACACCAGTGGACCTGTGCAGACGGGTCCTGCCTTCCCGCACTGAGCCAGTGTGAGCAATAAAATCCAGGTTTCTATGACCCGGTCCCATCATGCTCTGCCTAGGACTACCCCGAACCCTAGAATGTGGCCTTTCTGGGGAAGGGATGTAGGAGGGGCACCCCCACATCCAGGTCCTCAACCACTCCCCCCAACTATACACAGTCTTCTTTCCTGCCCCAGCTCCCTTTACCTGGCTTCTGAGGCCTGGGAGGGAGGGATGGAAGGAGGGAGGAGGGGGTGAGAGCAGGGGGCAGTGGAGGGTAGTTATTTACAAAGCCTGTGCCCTGGGGACCCTTGTCCTGGACAACAATTACAGCCCCTTAATTAACTGAAATGCAGTCCGCCTGTCGATGGAGGCATGTCCCCCACTGAAGTTTGCTGCGCCTGCCGCTGTCTAGTACTGGTTAATGAATATAAATCAGATAGTTTATAGTTAGCAAGCAGGGAACAGGCTGGCAAGGGCCTGAATTCCAAAGCAGAATGCCCGAGGATAGGAACGTGCCCTCCATAACAGAGGCCAGGGCACCTGTGGGGGCAGCACGGATGGGGAAGGCTAAACCTGCCCACCCTGTTCTCGGGCTCTGAGGGCACACACAGGTGTACGTGCAGCCCGTGCACCTGAGGGACACCCAGTACAGGCTTTCCCTGCATACACGTGATGCACCCGTGGAAGCGGATGACACCTGCACGACCTGTGCCTTCTACAAGACACGTGGCTATGCTAAAGAAGCACTCCTCCTCCCCACCCCACGCCCCTCGCCCCCGAGGAAACCCTGGCCCCTGCACTCTTCTGAGATCCATAGGGCCTCAGCTCTGGGCAGCTTCTCCCTTAGATGTCAGACCCCGTACCTGCTGCCCCTATAAGAGCCAGAGCCAGTCTGGTCCCCAGGCAGCTCCCCCTGATTCCGGGGGTCAGCCAGGCTGACTGCACCTGGCAGGGGCTGTGGTGGGGCCACTGTGGCTGTAGAGCCCTGACTCCAGGCAGGGAGGCTCCTAGAAAGTGTGTGGGAATTCCACCCAAGGCCTTCGCCGCTGCAGAGGGAGTGGATTGCCACAGTCCTGGTCCAGGGCCGGGTTTGAGGGCTGGTGATGTGTGCACAGGACCCCGTGTTTGCATGGCTTAATGATGTAATGCTCTTCTGCAGGGGTCTTGGAAGTCTTACTCATTTTGAACAAGAGGCCCTGCATTTTCATGTTGCACTGGGCACCCCATATGATACAGCCAGTCAGTCCTGTTCTTGCCCTTGACACGGGGCCAGTGGGACAAGACTGTGCAAACTATGAGTTTGGGGTTCTGTTGTTTAGGGTGTCCCTAGACAGAACTCTAGCTACAGGGGTCCCCTGTGTAAAGCACACTTTACCCAGACCTGGGCTGTGTCCTGCTGGCTCTGTCCCCTGGGCAAGTCACCTCACCTCTCCTGGTCCCACGTTCAGGTTTCCAAGGAGAGGACCCTCAGCGCCCTCTGGCCCAGCCACTGCTCATCAGGGAAGAGGCCCAACCTCCTTAGAATCTTGGTGTCTTTCTCTCTCTCTCTCTCTCTCTCTCTCTCTCTCTCTCTCTCTCTCTCTCTCTCTCTCTCTCTCTCTCTCTCTCTCTCTCTCTCTCTCTCTCTCTCTCTCACACACACACACACACACACACAGCTGAAGCCTCATCATAGAGCTGCATTATTGCCTCTGGAGAGAGGTGGCGGGGGGGGTCCCCACACCCAGGCAAGTCCTGACAAGCTGTTTCTGAAACCCAGAGACCAGCCAACACCTTTCCTGGGCTTGTTTACTCCCCTTCTAGGGAGTGAGGGGCTCCAGCTGCGGGAACGGAGAGGTTGGTGGTGGTTATGGTTTGGGGGCATATAAAGTAATTGGCATCCACAGCTTGATGACACCCCCCCTCCCCGTTCCACCAGGTAGGTCAGGCCTGGGAGGGACAACAATTATTTACTCCTCCTGGGCTCCCTTGCTGGGAGAGCTACGGGGAGCAAGGCAAGGATCTCCAGGTTCTAGGGACAAAGGAAAATGATCCTATGACCACAGAGGCGTGCGTGGCAGCGGGGCAGAGCTCAGGGACAGGAGAGCAGCAGACATGGGCCCGGGCAGCGGGTGAGCAGAGGGGAGGGGGGAGAGGGGGGAAGGGGTGCAGGATGTGCACTCGGACTGTCCTGGGCCAGGGGCTGCAGGTCTGTGGGGAAGGGGAGCTTTCACACCTCCTGTTGGTACCGCTAAGCCCCCACAGCCTTTAGTCTGGGGCAGCAGTGTAGGGGTATCCCCAGTCTCCACCCTTATGCAACAGCCCAGGGGAGGGACAGAGCTTGTCTAGGCTGCTCTTTTTTCCCCATGGAGCTGACTGGGGAGGAGAAGGGTGATGCTCAGGTTGGCCAGGGCCTCGTGCCTCCGCTGATGGGTCTCTCACAGAAGCATCCCTCCATTCTGGCTAAGCTACTTGAATACACCCATTTCACAGATGGAAAAGTAAACAGAGAAGGCACTCACTTCTGGGGTCCTGCAGCACCAAGGACACTAAAGCTCAGGTGACTTCTCTCTGATTCCAGACAGGGGCCCTTGAAGGCCGTCAGCAGCCCACTACCCCTAACCCCTCCCCGACACCCATCCCATACACCCAGAGGTGGATGGCAACCCCACGTCCTTGTCAGGATGGGGAGAGGAGGGTCCTCCAATGCTCTAACAAGGGTGCCCTGAACAGCGTGTCCTAATAAACCCTCTCATGCACCAGAAACATCTGATAGTCACAGCCTGGGTGAGGGAGACAGGTAGGGTGTCAGGAACTGAATTCACAAAGACAGAGGCCAGAGAAGGTGCCAGAAGAGGTCTGCATGGTGACTCATCTGGAGTTGACACGGAGAGGATGTCTCCTAGGGCACTGAGGCCCCCGCGTGGGGGTGGGAGGGCAGAGGGAGGAGAGGTTGTGTGGTTTGGTTTGGAATCTGGTCAGGCTCTCCCGCCCCTCCCATCTCTGAGACAGACAGTCTTCAACTGGGGACAACACACAAAATGAGTCTCTAAGACACTGAGATGCCAAGAGCTCTTGGTCAGCTTTCCAGGGAAGGCCAAAGTCGAGGGTGCCCTGAGCAGGGCAAGGACCAGCCTGGGCAGAGCTGGAAGACCCGGGCCTGAGCGGACCAGCCCCTCCCCCCACTCCAGTCTCTGGGTTCAGCAGGCGGCAGGAGTGGAACAGCCCTTAGTTTTGAGGTGAAATGAGGAATTATGAGCTCGGGAACCGGCTGCTGTTAGGGAATCATTGATATCATCAGACAACAAGACGGATGGTTTGGGACACACACCTGGGTCGGAGTTAGGGCACCTTGGGCCGGTCATCAGTGGGCACTGCCCCTCCAAACCCCCTGGAGACGGGTTTGATAGAGACAAGTTTGGCCCACCCAGCTTTTTGTCTTTCTGCAGCCCCCACGGAGGCACAAACTGTTGTGTTTTGTTGCTTTTTTTAGTTCAGGTCTTTCCATTCCGCTCCGGAGACGGTCAGAGCTCATTTTTTTTTTTTCTTAATCCTCACCTGAGGACATTTTCCCATTGATTTTTAGAGAGAGGGTGAGAGGGAAAGACAGAGAGAAATAACGATGTGAGAGAAACACATTGATTGGTTGCCTCCTGCATGCACCCTGACCAGGGCCCGGGAGGAGCCTGCAACCAAGGTACATGCCCTTGACTGGAATCAAACCCAGGACCCTTTGGTCCGCAGGCCGATGCTCTATCCACTGAGCCAAACCGGCCAGGGCTGGAGCTCACCTCTTCTTCGAGGCCTCGTCAGGCTGACCCCAACCCGGCCCCACTCGCAAATGCCCCTCCCTCACCTCCTGCCCAGATTTAGGGGGGCAGGAGAGCCCCTACCTCCAAGACTACAGACCAGACGTGAAGTCGTCATTCTGCACTCCTCTGAGGACCTGGGGAGCAAGGCGAGGGAGAGAGAAGAAAAGCAAGGCTCTTTGTCCCCACTCCCTCCAGGCTGCCAGTTGGAGTCGACAAGCCCAATTCTCTATCTGTTTGGGGGGATGGACCTCCCAGCCTCACCCCGGGAATTTGAAGATAAAGAAGCCTGTCTGAGTGCTGTCTCTGAATTCACTGGGGGACCTCCCAGATCCCCCCACTCCCAGGTAAAACCAGAGACCTTGGTGCTCTGTGGGTGTATGGGTGCTATTAGACTGGGAGCGGGGCTGGCAGGGGTGGGGAAGGGTCCTGTGCTGGGATTTCCTTGAGCTTCCCTCCCCCTGGACAGAGTGGGAAAAGTGTGCTTTCGAAAGCAGAGAGACGAGTTGGGCCCTCCAGCTCCGCCACCCTGCGTCCTTGAGGAACCCCCCCCACCACCACCACCACCACCTCTGTGGCCCTCAGTTGGCCCCTCTGTGCTAACACCCTCTCCAAGGGAGATTGGGAGGCAGAGAATATCTGGGCGAAAAGTCTGGCTCCAGGCCCTGGTGTGATTATTATTAATTATTACTTTCCCAACCGTGCTAAGTGTCTACTGTACATGAGCAGGGAGGGGAGGTCCTTCTGCAGCCTCCAGGGAGGCCCAGACTCTCTTATCCTCTCTCCATTCCCAGGATATGATAACAACACCTCTGCCGGCCCAGCCCATGCCGGGGAATGTGTGTTTGGAGAGAGGCAAGGAAAGCGAGGGAAAGGTTGAGTGCCTTTTTCCCCTCCCTCCCGTTAGCGTGGGTGACACCGGTGAGAAGCGAGCAGCTGACCCGGGTTTGAATTTAGAGTGTTCATTAATACGATATTATGCCATATGCTCCCGCACACTGTCTCCCTCTAATGCAGCCGCCAATTTGCTGAGCAGCCCTAATTAGTAATGGTATAATGAGAGTATTCAGAGGGTAATGTGGTGGGTGGGGATGAGAGCGAGGGGACTGCTCCTGGCCAGTGGGGGAGGGACAGGGACTGGCTACAGAAATTTGGGGCTGGGGGCACGGGATTCACGGCCAGGGGTCATCTGGATCCAGAGCCACTTGAGGCCCAGGGAGCAGGTGCCTTCCTTCCCTCTGCCACCCCGATTCCTTAGCAGAGGCTCAAGGCTGTGGAGCGGGGTGGGCAGCAAGGGGCAGACAGGTGCAGGGAGAGGAGCGAGAACCTGGGTCAAAGAGGAAGGAACGAGTGGTCCTTTGTTTTCCACCCGGAGGTGGACGCTAGAGGAACGGCAGTGGAGGTGCTTTGAGTGCGGTGTGTGTACGTGTGTGTGTGTGTGGTGGGGGGAGGGTGCAAACACTAAATCCTTTGAGTCTTTATTATGTGCCAGGCACTCTGCTGGCCCCTCGGAATCACCCTGCCAGGAGGTGAGACCAACACCATTTTTCAGACAGGGAAACTGAGGCTCAGAGAGGTTCAGAGGCCACTCAACTGGCAAAGGAATAGAGGACTGGCAGCCAGGACTGACTGCAGAGCTAGAGAAGCTCGGCTGGACCATCCCCGTGAGGATGCTGTTGGACCATCCCTGTGAGGATGCTGTGGCCATGGTGAGGGGGGAGCAGAGAGCATGATGGAGAGGTTAGGAGGGACTGACTACTCACACTCCTTGCCCTTCAGTACCCCCTCTGTACCCACTCCTTTCTCAGACTACAGTTTCCCAACCTCCATCCCTGGGGTGAGATAATTCTCAGGACCCTAGCTAAGAAGCCACTATAGATAACGACCAGGACAGACTCCACATCTTCAGCCATCGCCATGCCCATGGCCGTGGGCAACTTGAGCCTCTGAGCTAGTGGCGAAGTCTGCCCCTCGCCAGAGCTGAACCTCAAGGAAGAGCTAAGAGCCCCAGAGAACACAGAGTATCTGTACCCAGATTCGGGGCTTCCCCACCGGTCCTGAGCCTCCTAATGCCAAGGGTATCTGCAGAGGTAGGGGGTGGGCCCTGGGCCTGCATCTCTGAGACCCTATCACCAGCGTCCTCAGGCCCCTCCTTCCCAGGCTGCTGGGTAGCGCTCCCTCCCCAGTGATCACAGCTCTCCTGCAAACCCACGCTCAGGAGATGAAATATTCATCACGTACATATTGGCTCCTTCAGCGGCTTTTAGGGAAAGCAAATGAGACTGACTCCAGGAAGGAAATGAGTGTGAGGCATGGTGGGGTGGGGAGGGGTGAGGACAAGGGGGCGGCGCCTCCCAGCTTCAGCCTCTCTTAGATCCAGCTTCTGGGAGCAGGCTGCACCTTCTATTCCTGGGGCCCCAACCTACCACATCCCTGCCCCCAACCACCCTCCCTCTCCACCTGCCCCAGAGCTGCAAAGCACAGACTCATCTCACAGCAGCCACTCCTAGCCAGGTGCTGGGCCGCAGGGATGAGCAGGGCAGCGAGGCCCCTGCCCCCGTGGAAGACACGGGCGATGAACGGGCACAGACGTGTGAGACATCGCGGGCGGAGCGTGAGGGACACGAAATACGTATCTTGGTTTGGGTGGGCAAGGAGGGTCTCTCTGAGCAGGTGGCATGGATGACAAGGAAGAACCTTCCAGGCAGAGGGAACAGCGAGTTCAAGGCCCAGAGGTGGGATCAAGCTCCGAGAGTTAAAGGAGCAGTGGGCTCTCCCTCAGGGGGAGGGTCAACTTGGAGAGGCCCCGGGCCTGATCAGGCAGAGCCTCGCAGGCCACAAAGGACTCGGGGTTGATTCTAGGAGCACAGGGACGCACTTGGGCAGAGCAGGGAGTCACTGGATTTGGAGCCCAGGGCCTGGGTGAGAGGCCTGGCAGGTCACTCAACCCTCGAGTGTCACCTTCCTCGTCTGTGAAATGGGGTCGGGAAAGCCCAGCCCACAGGGCAGCTTGGAGAGTAAGTAACACCATTTATGTGCAAGTGTCCGCACCACAGCGTCCCCTCTGCCCGCCCCTCGGGGAGCCCCAAAGGTCTGCCTGCACAAGACGGAGCCACAGACCCTCAGAACCCGGACCTGGAGGCCATTCAGTGAGCATTTACGGAGCAACGGCTGTAAGCCTAGCCCTATGCTTGGTGCCAGGATGCCGTCGTGAACGCGACAGACTTGGTCTGGACCGCAGAGACCTGGACCATCCCATTTCACAGACAGAGCAAGGCAAGGTCACGGCCACGCGGTGCTAGGCTGTGAGAATGAGAGCCAGGTCCCCTGACCACCTGCCCAGGGTTCTCCCCTGAATTCAGACGATGGGGCCCCCCGCTCCGAGGGGAACAGGAAGCTTCCTAGAGAGGCTGCGATGGTCCTTGGAGGACAGATTGGGTTCGGCTGTGAGGAATGGAGGGATACCCAGCGAAAGGGACAACAAAGGCTTGGAGACGAAAAAGCATGGGCAAGAATGTGAAATAGTGTGTGTGTGTGGGGGGGGGGGTGTCCAAGAGCAAAGGAGAGGGGCAGGGCGTTATGGACTTGGAAGGGCACGCCGATGCCATTTCCCTGGCAGTGGGAGCCACCGGAGCTCCTGGACTCGGGCAGTGGCATCAGAAAGCTCTGTGCTGAGAGGGAAGTGGAGGCAGGGAGACCCATGAGTGGACCATCGCCAAGGTCCAGGTAAGCATTCCCGGAGGACTCCGCGGGGAGCCGGGGCAGGGGCAGTGACAAAGAAGAAACAGGAACAATCTGAGAGGCATTAGGAGGAGGATGCCACTGGAATCGGTCCCTGATGGAGTGCGGGGAGCAGGGGGGAGGGGAGGAGACAAAGAGCTCTCCGAAGATGGGAGATTTAGCTGTTCCTTATTGATTCCACGAACATTTCCTGAGCACCTGCAGAGGGTCAGGCCCTGTGCCATTCAGGCAGGAAATTGAGCAAAATGGTGCAAAACTTGAAGGCTTGTGATTTGTGCTCTTGTTGGGATGGGGGACAGGGATGGGGACGTGAGGGTGAGGGGCCCTCAGGCTCCGGTGCCCTCTCAGAGCCTTGACTTTGCCCTCTGTAAAATGGAGGCATTTCTCAGGACAGCCATCTTTTTCCCCCTCCCTGGTCCGGGAGCCACCGGCTGGTGCTCCAGGAAGCTGCTTCCGGAAAGATTCCCCAGGACTCTGGCCCCTCGAGCATGTGGCAATGAGCAGAGTGGAGAGAGAGGATGCTGGGAGGTAGACCCATATAGGGGAGCAAGGAGCCTGGTCCAGGGCTCCCGTTCCTCTCAGGAATGTGGGGATGGATCTCCGAGCCCCAGGAAAGGGACACTCCAGGAGCAGCGACGGTGGCAGCGATTCCTTCAAAAATGGCAGCAGATGCTGTTTCCCGAGTCCTCTGCTTTATCTTTACACGCGTTAGAGTAGGGGAGCAAGGAGCCTGGTCCAGGGCTCCTGTTCCTCTCAGGAATGTGGGGATGGGGTCTCCGAGCCCCAGGAAAGGGACACTCCAGGAGCAGCAACGGTGGCAGCGATTCCTTCAAAAACGGCAGCAGATGCTATTTCCCGAGTCCTCTGCTTTATCTTTACACGCGTTAGACCGGCCAATCCTCAGCCTCTAGGAACAAGGACGAGTAGCGTGCCCATGTTCCAGGTGAGGAAACTGAGACCCAGATTCCTAAGACCATTCACAGAGCCAGACTGGGAATTCAGGCTGCCTGGCTCCCCTCTCCAGCCCCACACCCACGGAGCAGCAGGCCCACCCACTGCCCTGCAGGGGCAGCGGCATCCAGGTGCCTCCCTGAGAGCGGACACACTGAGGAGGACTGGGGAGGAGAGGGCTAATGTGGATTTGCCGAGACGGGGGTGAGAAGGACCTTACAAAGTGAGCAAAAGCGAGGCAGTCCCCTCCCAGGCCACCGGAGCTGGGGCCTGAGCCCGGGGCGCCCTTTGTCTTTGTCCTGTCACCAGTTTTCCAGGAAGTTTGGAGTCTCCCCCTGCCCTCCCCCACCCACCAGGGTGAAGGTTTGTGGGGAATGTTCTCCCGCAGAACTCGGCACGAAATAAATTCCATTCTTACTCTGCAAATGACACTGCACATAAATATTCAGTAAATTAGCAGCACGCTTTTATAGATTTATCAGTCATTGCAGGCACAAAATGACAGGCAATGTTGTAGCTGAAATATTAATGCTGACAAATTAATGATTTCTGAGTAAATGATGTCATTTTTGCACCGTTTCATTAAAATTTACTCACTTCTGCTTCATTTCTGGACCTAAAAAAAAATTAAAATAATTTCTTTCTCTCTCTCTTCTTTCTTTTTAGTGTGGGATCGGTTCCCAAACCTGAGAGGGATATAAATTTTCCCCAGCAGCACCCCGGAAACGGAGGTGAGGAGCTGGGCCGGGCTAGACTCCCTTCTTCCGGGATCTGGCGAGGGGCTGGGAGACCCCCTGGGTCCCACAGCCAGTTTCTGGGCCTCTGCCCTTAGTCTAGCTGGAACATCGCAAAGTACTTTCCCTGCATCAAGCCTGCAGTGAGGGTGGCGTCTTGGAGGGGGTGTCGCGGTGGGGGGCACGCAAGGGCTGAAGGAGTGGGAGGAAGCCATTCCCCTCCCCTCTTTGGAAACTCCTAGCACCTCCCTTACTCCCATCTTACATGGCCTCCTTTTTTGTAATAAATTTGGGGAATAACTCATTCTCTCAACTTACAGAGTAGGAAAAGGGGCAACATACTGATGTGTATGCATGCCAGACCCACCCCTCACCAAGACTCTGGGATGAACAGATTCGAGCCCAAATCCTGGCCAGACCACTAACACGCAGTGTGACCTCGGGTGAGTATCTCAGCCTCTCTGAGCCTCGGTTTCCCTTTCTCAATCTCATTTCTCAGATTTCCTGGAAAGATTACATGGGGTGGCGTTTAAGCGTTGCACAGGGACATCCTGACCGAAGTGCTTCCTTAGATCCTGGGCTGTGGGAAAGCGAGAAGGGCTGGGGGAGGAGGAGCAGCCAGGCCCCCACGGCGGTGGCTCCAGGGTGACCTTGCCTGGCCCTGGGGGGTAGGAGCCCTGCACAGCCAGCCTCGGTCTGGTGAACATGGCCAAATGCAAAGGAGCTCCCTAGTCCTGGGCAGCGCAACTGGAATGGAGCCGTGAGGACCAAAGAGACCAGCGACACAAAGGAGAGGCAGGGCGGCTAGCGCTGGCACTGGAGCCCGGGCTGGGAGCATAGCATATCGGGCAATCTTGGGGCTAATTCATGTCAGGGCTGGCCTCCTATCTCCTGCACAGCCCCCGGCCCCCGCTGATAAAATTGAAGTGGAAATGAAGTTGAATGCTCAGAAGGATCCGTGAGATGACGGGGTGGGGGTGGTGCTTGCCAGGCAGCTGCTCCCTCAGCAGCCGCCCTTGGCACTGCCCTTGGCCAGGCCAGAGGGCGAGGCTGCGGGGAGGGAGGGCGCCCCCCCCCACACACACAAAGGCCCCTCCCCAGAGGCTACGGACCACCGTCCTGGTTATCATTTACCCACCTCGGTAGTGGAGCAGAAATTGGCTGCACATCTATTGAGTACTTATCCGTGCCAAGCTCAAAGCCAAGTGCTTAAGGTGAGTTATTCTCCTATTTAAAGCCTCCCCCACCCCGGCTCCGCCCCCTGAGGTGCATCTCGTGGTTGCCCCCATTTTCACAGATGCAAACACAGAGGCACCCAGAGTTGCAGCTGGCCCAGGGACAGCTAACAGAGAGTGGCCAGATTCACACCCAGGCATCTACAAACCGCAAACTGCAGCTGGAACTGACAGCACTATAGTGGCCCTCCACCGGGAGCCCCCAAGGACAGAAGCGGGGCGCTGGCAGCTGTGCACACCTGTGATGAGGCAGCCTTCCAGCCACGATTTCCCTTGGACTCTGCATCTTGATAGGATCACCCCACCCGAGAGCTGGGGCAGAGGCCAGTCTCTCGGACTTCAGATCTGTTTAGGAGGAAGTCTGTGCTGCACCAGCTTTAGGGGAGGGGGGTGTCTGGAGGGATCATTGGCGCTTATAACACAATTTGGTTATTATTCACCTGTATTCATTTCTACTGGGGCAGAGGCCAGTCTCTCAGACTCCAGATCTGTTTAGGATGAAGTCTATGCTGCACCAGCTTTAGGGGAGGGGGGGTGTCTGGAGGGATCATTGGCGCTTGTAACACAATTTGGTTATTATTCACCTGTATTCATTTCTGCTTTATTTATTTGTAAACTGGCCCCTACCTACCTCACCCCTACCACAGCCTGCCTGCTCCCGGCCACACCACCAGCTCTCAGTGCCTCCAAGGCCACCAGCTCATTTCTCTCCCCTCAGCTTGGAATACTCTTCTTCTGGGCAACTTTTTCATTTTTCAAGGCTTATGGTCTTTTTTTAAAATGATCTTTAAAATAATCATTTTAATGGTGTTGATATACCAACATGTCTACACTGTATTTTTTTTTTCTCTCTCAATTGGACCAGAATGGCAGCTGGTCCTCATTTTCTCTTTTCACAGCAGCTCCTCCTTGAGAGGACATTTGATAATATTCCTTTTTGCTGAGTGGGACGGCCTTGCTGAGCCATTTTTAAAAAATATTTTTTTATTGATTTCAGAGAGAAAGAGATAGAAATGTCAATGTTGAGAGAGAATCATTGATCGGCTGCCTCCTGCACACCCCCTACTGGGAATTGAGCCCGCAACCTGGGCATGTGCCCTTGACCGGAATCGAACCCGGGACCCTTTAGTCCAGCGGTCACCAACCAGTGGTCCACGGACCACCAGAGGTCTGAAAGGTTGGCAACTGCTGACAGGCCGACGTCTATCCACTGAGCCAAACCGGCTAGGGCTGCTGTGCCATTTTTGTGGCTCTTTCTAAGTGCATGGCAAAGGAGTTCTTTTTTTAAGAGGGTTTTACCTAAAGGAGCCTCTACGTGGAGCTAGGACACCAGTGTCTGAGTCCTGACTCTGTCACTTACTAGTTGTGTAACCTTGGACAAGTTGCTTTCCTCTCTCTGAACCTCAGTTTCCAACTCTGTAAAAAATGGTATAAAAATAGTAATATCTACCTCACAAGGTAAATAGCACAGAGATAGGTAAATAGCAATGAGATTGTGTGTGCGCGCTGGGAGATTCTGTAAGTTATAAAGTCTTATACAAACATCAGATTTTGTTAATATTCAAGGTCTCCCCGTGGCCTGTGTCCACATAGGGATCCTTGAGATCCTCTATAGTTCCCATCACACCCACAAGGACATTGCATACCCCCTCCTCCCTGCTGAATCTAAATCAATGCCTCCCAGTCCTGTCTTCCAGCTGCCTCAGGTCTGGAGCTCTTTGGGACCCCTTGCTACCTGCCTTGTCTAGGAATTACTTGTGCCTGGCCTGCCCCTTTCAATCTAAGAGTCTCAGAAGAAGGTGACCTTGACGTGCCCAACACATAGCAAGGGCTCCAAAAATGTCTATAGAATTAAAAACTTTGTGTTCCTTTGTTAACTTATCAAACCAACGTTTTCTGGGATACCTTTTTGAAAGTTTTACAAAGTACAGAAACAATGAAACAACATTAAATACAGTTTTGAGAAGAGAAAAAAAAATTACCTAGAATCCCACCACTCTACATGGATACTTATTTTCATTTTTGCTTATCCTTCTCCAGTCTCTGTTTTTATGCCCGAGTAGTTTACACTGCTGCAAATGCTGCATGGGTTTAGTTTCCTTTTTATTTCATTTCACATTATCTCAAACGTTTGTATACTTTCTACATTTTCATAATGACGTTTTTAATGGCACAGAGTAGATGTACCAAAATTTATTTATTTTTTTTGCAATCACATGTTACTGTTACCAAAATTGAGCATGCATTAAATCACAGAGGAAGTCTTAAAGCATACCAGAGAATCAACATTATACAGGACATATTTTCAGACCACAATGTAAGGAAAATAGAAATCAACCGCAGAAAGAGATCTAACAAGACCTATGTTTTGAAACTAAAAACCAAACCTCGAAACAATTCATGGTTAAAGTGTGAATCGATGAATATTAATTACTTAGAATTAAATGATAATAAAAGGGTTCACAATTCTGAACCACTGTACATGTATAACAGAATTGAACATTGAAATAAATGGATAGAAGCCAGGCTTCTTATTGGTGTGGTGGAAGGTTATAGGTAAGCCAGGGGTCAAGGCTAGAATGAGCCATAGTGGAGACAACAGAATGAACATATGTGTAGTTGAATATAAATACAGGTGGCTACATACAGAGTTATGTATGTGTGCTACCTGGGTTAGAATACACACATATATTTTCTTGCTGTGCCGGCTGAGAGGGCCTAGAAAGAATGACCCCGGTGGCAATGATCACACCTGGCACCCAGATCTTGGTTTCTAATACCATTCTTCAATAAAAGGAACCCAGGTTCCTTGAAGAAATGACTGATTCTAGGGCTGGGGCAGGCGTAGTGCCAGAAAGTAAGAAAGGGCTCAAATATGAAATGATTCATATTTGATGGGGGTATATCTGACAGCTCCCAGTGGCCCATGCTGCGACAATTTGAGAACAAAATAAATAATGTATACTGGATTACAACCCAAAGTAAACAAATATCCAGGAGCCCACACTGATCGGAATAAATGGTTGGGAAAACCATAGGAAGGATAAACAAATCTCCCGTGCAGAAGAATTCTCTTCCAATTATGAAGAGTCTCTTCCCTGAGGAACTGTAGATAACTCCCCTGTGCATAATGTTTCTTTCCCAAAAGTACAGTATGGAAAGGGAGAAAAGAGAAGTCTGACAAGCACGACCTCAGCCAGGTGATCAAGGTCAACACCAACAGTGAGGAGTTATGCTGATACTATGTACCCTTGGAATGAAGTGATGAGAATGGCACTCTACCTCTGTGGTCTCCCCCTCAGTAACCCCAGTCTAATCGTGAGCGAAACAGCAGACAAATCTCAGTTGAGGAACATTCTACAAAATACCTGACAAATACTTCTTAAAACCGTCAAGGTCATGAAAAACAAGGAAAGCTGGAGAAACTGTCACAGCCAAATAGGGCCTAAGGAGATGGATGATGAATGTAATGTGCTATCTTGGATGGGACCTGGAACAGGACATTCAGAAAAAACTAAGGACATCTGAATAAAGTTTATTTGTAAGGATCAGTTAAAGCAGTACTTCGAGGGAAATTTATAAACTAAATGCATGTGTCATAGTCATTGGTGCTATTCACCATTGGTGCTTTGGCACGGGTAGGATGGCACTTCCTGGTCCCTTCTGGTTACATGGGGCCAGTGAGCTGAAGTGATCGGTATAGCTTCCAGGAACTTCCAGTTACTGGAGCAAGACCATCCAGTGCTCTGTTTCTGCCATGGCAACCACCAACATTTCTGGTATCAGCTGCTCCATTAGCTGGTGGCCTAGAGTGAACATGGCATAGGGCAGAGCTCCTAGCCAACCT
>NW_005354174.1:816549-870879 GCF_000412655.1 Myotis brandtii
GGAGAAACTGTCACAGCCAAATAGGGCCTAAGGAGATGGATGATGAATGTAATGTGCTATCTTGGATGGGACCTGGAACAGGACATTCAGAAAAAACTAAGGACATCTGAATAAAGTTTATTTGTAAGGAGCAGTTAAAGTAGTACTTCGAGGGAAATGTATAAACTAAATGCATGTGTCATAGTCATTGGTGCTATTCACCAGATATGTCCGGTGCTTTGGCACGGGTAGGATGGCACTTCCTGGTCCCTTCTGGTTACATGGGGCCAGTGAGCTGAAGTGATCGGTATAGCTTCCAGGAACTTCCAGTTACTGGAGCAAGACCATCCAGTGCTCTGTTTCTGCCATGGCAACCACCAACATTTCCGGTATCGGCTGCTCCATTAGCTGGTGGCCTAGAGTGAACATGGCATAGGGCAGAGCTCCTAGCCAACCTATGATGGACCAGGAGTACAAGAGAGAAATAAGCCTTTCCGTTTTAAACTACTGGGATTCTGCTGGTTATTAATGTAGCATAATTTGATTCGCCGTGACTGACTGAGATAGCATGTATCTAAAAATATGTATCAGGTAGGTTACTTTCAGTTATTAAGCAACAGAAAACCCAGCTCAAATTAGCTTAAACTACAAGGGGATTTATTATGTCTATAATAAGATGTGCTGTGGCAGAATCAGTTAATTCAAAGGCTCCGTGATGTCATCTTTCTGCTCTGCCATCTTCACTGGGAAGTTTATTGTTTAAGCCACTAAGTTTTGGGGGTAATCTATAATGCAGCAATAGATAACTAATTAACAGTGTGTAAGGATAAGACACTGGAGTCATGTAGCCATTTGCCAATATTAAGTGGTAGCCATTTGCTAACAAGTGAGGCTAGTCATTAAAATAGTGTGACACTAGCCAAGCTTTGTGAGGAGCTGCTAGCTGCCCACCAAAATCCAATGTTCCCTTTCTGCATGATAATAGAAGGGTAGTTAGGCACACAGCTACCTGGCTGGGCACTGTATTTCCCAGTCCTTTTTGCAGGTAGCCGAGGCTATGAGTCATACCAATGGAGTATGAACTGAAGTGCTGTGTCCCTCTTGTGGGCTATAATTCTTAAAACAGTAGGCGTGTTTTCTCCATGCTCTTTCTTTTTCCTTCCTCAGACTGGAACCCAAATGTGGCCACGACCCAGATTTCCACAGGGAATGATTAATCCACAAGCTGGGAGGAACATGGATTGCTGAATGACTCCACAGAGAAATGTGGCCACAACCCAGATTTCCACAGGGAATGATTAATCCACAAGCTGGGAGGAACATGGATTGCTGAATGACTCCACAGAGCAGAGCTCACCTTGGACTATTATGTACAAAAATACAAACTTTGTTCTTTAAGTCACATGATTGTTGGAATGCTGTTACAGCACCTTGGTTTTTTTAATCCTAATTAACATAGATGTAGATAAATAAACCAATAAAGTAGAATAGAGAGCTGAGGAACACATTCATGTATGGGAACATTGGACACGTTCAAGATATCACCAGTAATCACCAGGGGAAAGAAAGGCTATTGAATAATACAGCTGTGACACGTCACTCACAAAAATAAACTGTAGATACTTTAGTGACCTAAATATGAAAAACAATTAGGGGGAAATATTTTTTTCATAGCCTAGGATAGAGAAAGATTTCTCAAACACGAAAGACACAATAAGAATAACCTATAACTTAAAAAGTAGATTTATTTAACTTTATTGAAATTGCATCTTGTCTACTGCAAAATATGCCATAAGCAAGATTTAAAGGCAGGCAATTTACTGGAGATATTTGCAATATATAATGTATCTATCAGAATGATAAAAAAATATTCCTATAATCTGTAAGAAAAAGACAACCCAACAGAAAAGTGAGAAACAATAGGAACAGACAATTTACAAAAGAGGATATTCAAATGGTCTTTAAAGCCATGAAAAGAAAAATGAGAAACTGTTTTTCACCCATCAGATTGGGAAAAATTAAGAGGTTAAACAATAGAAAACATTGGTGAGGACCTGAGGAAAACGATACTGTTATACATAGCTATTGGAAATGTAAATATTGCCATTCTGAGAGCAAATAAGTAGCATCTAGTAACATTTTAGAATGTATACACTCTATGACCTAATCAGAACATTCAATTTCTATGTATGTTTCCTGAAGAAACTCTGTCATGTGTACACATAGATATGTGTATTATTGTTTTCAAGTTGCCACATACTGGAAACAATCTAAACTACTATCTATAGGAGAATTAATGACATATGATGTGTTTATATAATGGGATATTATGCAACAGTTTAAAAAGGATGAATTAGATTTACACATATCGACTTGGATCATTTTAAATAATGTAATGTTGGGTGAATAGACACAAGATTCACAATGATATGAAAAGTATAGCATCTATATATTGTCAAATGTAAAAATAGTATATGTTATTTATAGATACATATGAATGGACATAAAAGTTTTTTTAATGGAAGAATTCACTCCAAACTCAGAATAATGGTTTCCTTTTGGAGAAAGGGTATAGACCTGGGAATGGCAGTTCGAGGAGACTTTATACCTACAATGTCATTTACTTAAAGCAAAAGCAGCAAAAATGACAAACTATTAACTTTACTAACTGTATCAGTCAAGGTCCAATCAGGAGTGAAGAAACACACAGGGCAATTTTAATATACAAAAAAACTACTAACTAGCAAAGGATGGTTTAATCACTACAAGGGGTTAAAGGACACAGGAGTAGCAAACATGGGGAGCAGCGACCATATCTAGGGCTGAGAGGAGTATCCAAGGAAGGAACACACTGGAAGAGGGCCCCCCAATCCAAGACTGAGAGCCAGACTGGAGAGAGGATGTGGCTATGGACCCTAGGGAGATGCTTCAGCCACAGCTGGTCCACAGCTGGCAGTCAGGAAGCTGCCCATAGGGCTGCCAGTGTCACTCACTGGAGGGTGAGCACCACTGGGTTTCCCATATGCTGTTGGCAGCTGCTCCAGGGGAGCAAGAATTGCACAGGAACAAGGAAGAGAGGACCCCTTCTTCTGCTATGCCTTGTAGTACTCTAGCGCCCCCTACTCACAAAACCTAACACTGTGTCAGCTGATAAAGAAGTGTTTGCAGGGTCCAGCTCCAGTATCACAAAGCAGGGCAACATGGGTGGATTGGGCGCTGAGAGGCAATACATTGATAACTGGCACACTAATGAGGGGTAGGGAGGAACATAGATGTTGGTTATATCATTCTTCATGTTCTCTGTAGTTTAAGGATCTTATAATAAAAATATTAAATCATTACAAGTTAAATACTTTTTAAAACAAAATTTTAAAGTTAACCAGTAAGAGAATAAAAAAATTATTCCGAAGCACTAGGGGAGAATGGTAAAAGGGACAGTCAAGATGAGAAGATCAGAATCTCCGGAAGGATAAAAATTAACCAGGAGCTAAAACCAAGAGCCATTTGTTTTTGGCAAAAAAAAAAACCCAAAAACAAATGTTTCCCTTTGTATCTATCAAGAAGACCACATTAGTTAAATACAGAAAAAAGTGTAAATGGGAAAAATCTGCTTATTAAAAGACAAAGACTTGAAGATGGAGTCAAAATTAAAATCAAATTATTTGCTGTTAATAAGAGATACCCCTCAAACAAAGAGACAGAAAAATATTGAGTACAAAAATGTTTCTCCATGACCATTCTGTCCTTCTTTTCTTCCTTCTATTCTCTACTTACCAAAACCCTTCTAATAGACATATGTCTTTGCTTGTACATGCCTAAAATCTCTCTTAAAGATTAAGAAGCTGATAAAATTGGTTACCTCCTGGGAAGAGGGGGGAGGGAGACTTTTCACTGTATACCTTTCTGGACCTTTTGAATTGTGAACAGTATGTACACATATGACTCATTTTAGAAAAACAACAAACTAACTAAAATATAAAACCAAAACCAATGGTCTTTAAGAAATAGCTGCTTCCTTCCCTCAAAAAATTAAAAATAGAATTACCACATGATCCAGCAGTTCCACTTTTAGGTATAGACTCAAACAAATTGAAAGCAGCGTCTCAAAGAAATATTTGCACACCCAAACTCATAGCAACACTATTCCAACAGCTAAGACATAGAAGCAACCCAAATGTCCATCAACAGGGGAGTGGGTAAACAAAATGTGGTATGGCCATACAATGGATTATTATTCAGCCTTAAAAAGGAAGAAAAGTCTGACATATGCTCCACATGGATGAACCTTGAGGACATTGTACTAAGTGAAAAAAGCCAGTCTCAGAAAGACAAACACTGCATAACTCCACTTATATGAAGTACTTGGAGTAGTAAAAATCAGAGCTATGGAAAGTAGACTAGTGGTTGCCAGGGGCTGGGAGAACAGGGGAATGAGCAGTTATTGTTTAACTAGAGGCCCGATGCACAAATTTGTGCACGGGTGGGGTACCTCGGCCTGGCTAGCCATGGGAGGTTGGCTGTGGGAGCGCACTGACCACCAGGGGGCAGCTCCTGCATTGAGCATCTGCCCCTGGTGGTCAGTGCACATCATAGCGACTGGTTGACCGGTCATTCGGTCGTTTGGTCGACTGGTCGTAATGGTTGCTTAGGCTTTTATAGATAGATAGATGGATAGATAGATAGATAGATAGATAGATAGATACAGAGTTTTGCAAGATGAAAAGTGTTCTGGAGAAGAAGATTGGTGGTTGGTAGTTGCACAACATGAATATACTTAATACCACTGAACTGCACACTTAAGAATTATTAACACAGTCAATTTTCCGTTATGTATGTTTACCACAATAAAAAAGATTGGGAAAAGACTAAAGCATCCCTTTCCAAGAGGCCCTCCCTATCTGCCCACTTCCCACAGGTCTCCCCTTCTCTGACCCCATGTCGCTCCTATGAAAGTCCAGCTCATCCCTGGGTGTGCTAGTCTCCTGTGCACAACCACAGACTCAGACACCTGAGGACAGGGGCTGTGTTTTATTCCTTTTCTTTTTCTTTTTTTTTTTTTTAACTCCATACTCTTGGTGGGAAAGTACTTCAATGAATACTTGATGGAACTGACACATTCCTGGGTTAAGTCTACCTTGGGAGAGCATACTTCCTGGGGCTCTGGAAACAGGAACCACTCGGTGATGTGGAGGAGAGAGCCCAGGCTTCACAGTCAGCCCACCAGGATGGAGAAGCCAGCCCAGCCACTATCACCTCAGGCCAATGATTGCTCCAGGCCAAGTCTCAGTTTTCCCCTCCAAAAAATGGGATAGCAATGTGTGATGAAATATAATGTGGGTCATTCTTACTGCCTTCTACACCGAGAGAGCTCACAGTTCGCGGGCTTGTTCCTTTCCTGCCTGTGCTTTTCTCTCTTTCTATGTCAAGCAGCCGAGAACAGAACTCTGTCAAGGGAACAGAATGCTTAGTTATTTGCTCCCTTTTAATACCTTTTTCCCTCTTGAGATAACTATAGACTCACCTGCGGCTGGTAGAAATTGTACAGAAAGATCTTCTATACCCTTCTCCAGTTTTCCTCAGTGCCAGGATCTTGCATAATGATCATGACCAGGAAACTGACATTGGTACAACCCACTGACCCTACTCAGATTTCACCCGCTTTGCATGCATGTGTGTACTTAGTTCTACGTTCACCCGTTTTGCATGCACGTGTGTATGTGTATTTAGATCCCTCGTGCTACCCTTTTATAGTGACAGCTCTTAGTTACTGTGCAATAAGGGCTCCTGCTTCAGAAGGATCTTTACCCCAGGGATCACTGAAGAGTTTTTCAAACACAGCAATCCACCCAACCCTACTACCCCTGTTGCCTTTCTTTTTCTCCCACGTCTTAAAGTTCCCTTATTTTTATTTATTTTTTGCTGTTCTTTTGTGTCTGGCTTCTTATAAACTTTTTAATTGAATTTATTGAGTGACATTAGCTAATAAAGTTATACAGTCTGGGCGGGTATATAATTCTATGATACATCATCTGTATATTGTACTGTGTGTTTAACAGCCCACGTTTAAAGGTCCCTTAGAGAGTTGGATTGAGTAACAGGTGCATCAGAGAATTCCCTAACCACCTGGATTAGAGTGTGTCCCTATGTCCCCTGGAGCCCTTGGACCCGAGCAGGCCCCTATTCCAATGGAGATCTCTTAGTGACAGCCCACGCATGTCCTCTGACATGCACTAAACCCGCCCAGTCCTGCTTCTCTGTGCCTCTGTGGTATCAAAGAGAAACCATCACTCTTACTACCTGATTCAGAGGCTCCTGAAAGCTGGATTTACCACCTGTGGTCAAGTCCTGCAGGAAGCCTGGGCCAGTGAGGGTTCATGTTGGCCAGCTCCATGCTCCTGAGTCACCTTCCTCTCCCTGAGTGGGGGACCTCCTTGGAGCTGCCAGTTTCAGTTCTGGGTCTTTTCATCCTCATAAGACAATATAATCCTGGGGTGTTTGGAGCCATGCCAAGGGAGCAACTGGTCACACTAGGAACCCAGAACTCTCACCATGTTCCCATCAAGTGGCTTGCTTCTCTGAGGAATGAACCCCATCAAAGGTGCCTCTTTCTTTATTACATGGAGATACACTTCTCAGCTATGTGCTGGGGTCCCTTGTGGCTTCAGTGATACTGGGATTCCAATCTCTCCGTGGCCCCCACCCCCATCTATAAAATGGGACCAGCCACCCTCAAAGGGCTCTCTATTTTTTTAAATTGTGTTTTTATTGATGTTAGAGAGACAGAAAGGCAGGAGGAGAAAGAGACAGAAACATCCATTGGCTGCCTCCTACACACTGCCTACTGGGGATCAAGCCTGCACCTGGGCATGTGCCCTGACCAGGAATTGAACCGGTAACTCCTTGATGCATAGGACAGTGCTCAACCAACTGAGCCACACCAGCCAGGCTCACAGGGCTCTCTCGGTACTAAAGTGAGGTCACCCTGCAGAGCCTTGGAGCTAAGTGCTCAGTGAGAGGAGCTGTTAGCTGCCATCCCATTTGTCATGCTTCTCCTGCATTCCCGAGGCACCTCCTATGTGTGCCACTCCCTGGGGCTGGATTTGCCACCCTCATGTTTTCATATCTTTCTGCAGGAGATTAATTGCCCTAAGAGTTGGGTTTCCTCCTCCCAAGGGTCGGAGAAGTAACCAAACAGGTGGTGTGTAATCAGGGACTTAAAATGATTCCACTGTCCCCTGGCTGCAACCCCTGTTTCCCAGGCCACCTAAGCCACTTCCAATTTTACAGGATTAACTTGCTTCTCAGAATCTCCAAAACACCCAAGGTCTCCCTCTGGCTCTCCTTCAGGGCCCAGGACTTCCCCCTGGAAGAGTGAAGGATGGGTAGTGGGGGGCAGAGTGCAGATCTTGCTTCTCTTCTTCCTCAGCCCCTCACCACCCCCAGCCCTGCTGCCATCACATGAAACCTGGCACTCCGGGGTGTCCCTGGGGTGGGGGTGGGCCCGACTGGCCTCTCTCTCTTTACTGGGAGGCAGGATTTGGCTAATAAGAACCAGCTGTGTTGTTAGTGGGTTTTACTCGGCCCCTCCCCTGCCCTTGCTCTGATAGCTGTGAGAAACTGATGACAACCTGTTTGACCTCTGACCTCCGAACTTGACCTGCTGCTAATACCTCCAGCTGCTGATTGCCGGTGGAGCCCTTTGTCTCAGGCTGTTTGGGAGCCAAGACAGACAAATGATTTCTATTTGTCCTCTGGTGCCTCGGATGGAGCTGATCGATAGGAACCTCGAATGATGTCAAGGATTTGTCACCAGGGCTTATGAATGACAAAAACGCTCCTCGACCCCTCCTCTTCCTCTTCCCCAAAGAAACACCTTTGGCGGGGGGGATACTGAAAGCCAGAGAAGGCATATTGATTTTTTTTCTTTCTTAAATAGCAGCTCCAGCCACAAAAGAGAGAAAGGCAACACTTTTCTAAAATGCAGCAAAAACCTTCCCAGAAAGAGAGACTGGTGATTAGATCAGCTATTGCATTTAAGTATCGCCGGCCGCTCCACACAACTGCCCCATTTTGTCTGCTGAAGGCTGCTGACTTCTCCCCCACCTCTGAGCATTGCCGGCTGGAAGGAGGCTCCTAAGAAGGCATTTTGCTCCCTCAGTTCTTCATCTGCCTCCAGCTCTTTCCCTCTTTCTCATTTTTCCCAGGCTGGGCATGGGTCAGGCACCCCGCTCTATGAATCTGGGCTAGTCTTTCTTCATTTGGAGATTATCAGCAGCCTTTGAAATTGGCTTCTTACTGGGAAAAGAGAAGGCAGAGGGTGGGGAAGTGGTAGCAATGATGGGGGGCACACAAGTTGGGAAAGGCCTCCCCAAGTCCTCCATGCAGGGGTGGGGCAGGTTTCAGGGGAGTCTGAGAGGCAGAAGGCCCCACAGCAGGTGGGGAAGCGGGGAGCCTCCTACCCCTCACTTGCATATCTGATCATTTATTGCTGGCGATGGGACCACAGGGCACAGTCACTCATCTTTGGGAAGCTGCCCCCCTCATACAGACAAGCAAAGCATTGCAAGATGGATTCTGGGGCAGGAAGTAGGAAACCTGCCCAGGCTGGGAGTGGTGATGGGGCTGAGGTGGTTGGGGGCTGCCTAGAGGAGGGGACATCCTTGGGCTTGGACAGATGAGCAGCAGTAGAAATTGGGCCACTGCATTCCAGCTGTGAAGACCAAGGACTTCACAGATGCTGGAGGTGGAATCTTCAGGTAATGTCCCACTGGAGACCAAACATGTGTGGGAGCCTCAGAGTGAGCTGCTATTGCATTAATGATTAGGAGGCTCAGTTTTCTCATCTGTGAAGTGGACACAGCAATGGAATTAGCCTCACAGGGTTGCTGAGAGTATTACATGGTATAATCCATGTCAAGGGTTTATACCAGGGGTGGGCAAACTTTTTGACTCGAGGGCCACAATGGGTTCTTAAACTGGACCGGAGGGTCGGAACAAAAGCATGGATGGAGTGTTTGTGTGAACTAATATAAATTCAAAGTAAACATTATTACATAAAAGGGTACGGTCTTTTTTTTTTTTTTTTTAGTTTTATTCATTTCAAACGGGCCATAGTTTGCCCACGGCTGGTTTATACTGTCTTATAGTACATGATGGTTGGTCTCATCATTGTTATTATTTTTACCTGTTATTATCTGAAGACACTTTGAATGGGAGTAGATATAGACACCCCTGTATCCCACACACCCTAGCTAGAGCCAGGATCTGGGTACAGTCAGGAAACTGAATGAATAGGGCTCTGGCAGGACAAGGTCAGAGCACGGTTCTGGAGAACACCAGAATGACTTCTCTCCCCAAGTACAGGCCCTGGGCACAGACAGCAGGGAATGCTTGCTCTCAGGCGGGGCTCGGACAGACTAGCTATAAGGATGCTAGGTGATTTAGGCCCTTTTTACTGACTGCTTGGACTCTTCCACTAGCAGCTTACCTGGCCTCAAGACCTCTTCCATCCATTATCTACAGCAGCATCAGAGCTACCTTCACATCCCCAAATCTGATCATGACACTTCTCTGTTTAAAGCCCCCCATTATCTTCAAAATAAAGCCAAACTCCTTATCCTGACATTCAAGGCCTTCCCCAGCTTAGGCTCTAATCTGTCATCTAAGTCTCTCCCCAAGCCAAGTCTCTCCCCATATCATGCTCCCTATTTTTAAGAAAAGGTTTTTATTGACTTTAGAGAGAGAGGAAGGGAGAGGGAGAGAGAAACATCGATTGGCTGCCCCCTGCATGTCCCCTACTGGGGATCAAGCCTGTAACCCAGGCATGTGCCCTGACTGGGAATCTAACCAGCAACCTCTTGGTGCATGGGATGATGCTCAACCCACTGAGCTGCATGGGACAGGGCCATGCTTCCTGTTTTGCAATCACTCGTTTTGTACCACGCTAACCACACACTACCAGGCCTTTGTTCAGGCTGGTCCCTCTGCCAGGCATGTCCCCTTCATTTTAGTAAGAATGTCCCCCTCTTCCTCTGTATCTCCCCACAGCACATTCTAGCGCTTAACAGCCCTTGATCAGAACAATTCTGCCCACTTCTGTCTCGTGTCTAGACTGGGGGCTTCCGGATGCCAGGACCCATGCTGTGCCAGAATCCTCCCACCAGCTGTGTGTTGACTGGACTTGCTGGGAGATGCTTGGAGCTTAAAGAAAACTTAGGAATTAGTGAGGGATGGAAGGGTGGGTGCTGCACTCTAACAAACAAAAGATAATGGCGGGCAAGGGATTTTAGGTAGATCAGAATGTGAGGTTATTGAAGACTTGGTTGGTGCCATTGGTGACTCATAAATAGAGGCTTAATTTTTTAAAACACTGAAAATATGACAAACTCATTGTAGAAAATTCAAGCAATATGGAAAAGTATTTTTAAAAAGGAGTAAAATTCTTGTACAATCCCCTTGTATTGATTAGGACTAGTTCTTCTACAAGAGACAGAAAACCCACCTCAAACTGGCTTAAGCATGTGGGGATCATTGGCTCATGGGACTAAGGAGTCAGGGGCAGGGTTGGCTTCAAATGATGCCCTCTGAACCTGATTCATATTCTCTCTCTCTCTCTCTCCGCCCCCCCACCCCCCGCATCCCTGGGCTCTCCTCCAAGCTGGCTCTGTGCACGGGCTTCCCCTCTGTGGTTCCAAGGTGGTGGTGGCTATCCCAGGTCTCAGATCTCTGAGCTTCAAGTCCAGCAGGGAAGACAGTCTGTCTGTGGAAGGTTGTCTTTTGCCATAGAGACCACAATATCTCACATCTCACAAGCTCTTCAGCAATGTGACCTTGTACTTACACATCCAAAGGTGAAGTCTAATTCCCCTCCCCTTTGGATCGGAGATGGCTTTAGTCACTCATTCGTAACCAATAGAATGTGGCGGAAGTGTTGCCGGCATGGTGTCGGAAGCAGCTCTGTAGCTTTTGCCTCCACCTCTTGACATACTTTCCAGATTCTTCCCTCTTGAAGACACTCCCCGTCGGAACCCGGCAGCCATGCTGTCAGAAGCCCGAGCCACAGTAGGTGCTCCAGTTGACAGTTCCAGTGAAGCCCGGCTTTCAAGTCATCCTGGGTGTCAGATGTGTGAGTGAAGACCTCTCCAGACGATCCCAGACCCCAGCTGTTCATGGCATCTACAGCTTCTCAGGTAGGGCCCTGACTTCACGGAGCAGAGATAAGCCATGCCAGTTGGGTTCTCTCCAAATTCCTGATACCAGAATCTGTTATAAAGTAGTGATTATTTTATACCAATACATTTTGGGAGGTTCTGTTATGCAAATTGTCTTCCTCAGAAGCTCCAGGACAATCCACATTGGTTTGGGTCCCCATGGTCAATCCCCTAAACCAGCGGTCACCAACTTTTTGGACCTCACGGACCTCCACAGACCACTGGTTGGCGACTGCTGCCCCAAAGCATATACAAGGGACAAAGCCAGTCATTCTGACCGTAGGCTGAGTCAACTCCACTAGAATGAGTAGAGGGGGTGAGTGGCAAGCTCAGAGGGTCACACAGCACTGGTAATCCAAAGAAAGCACAAACCACAGAACCCACTGTTCCTTCCACCCAGAAATTGATGGACCACCTTTCAGACACCTTCCTGGGCCCATGTACACACAAAGGTATACAATTCAACACAGATAAAGCAAGCTCTACATGATATTTTGTAACTTTTAAAAATTTAATGGATCCTGGGGCTCTTTTGATGCCAGTGGACACAGATGTGCGTCATCAGTTTTAATGGCTGTGTAAAATTCCATTATATGAATGAACCATCATTGATGTAACCGGATCTCCATCACTGGGTCATTAAGTCATTTCCATATTTTTTTTGCTATTATTAATAGTGCCGAGATAAACATCACTGCACATACACCCTTGGGCCCATCTTCCGGTGTTTCCTTAGGATAAATTCCAAGAAGCTGAATTGCAGATTCTAAGGTTATGCACATTTTTAAGATTTGCCAAGGGTTTCTAAATGCCTTCCAGAAATGTACGTCTTTACGCTCCTATTGTCGCATCAACAGGGCACAAGGGTGGCCATCTCTCCATGCCCGCACTGGAAATTTTGCCAATTGGAAAAGTGAAAAAAAAAAGATTCCTCGTTGCTGCTTTAATTTGAATTTCTTTGATTACTAGTGAGGTCAAGCACCTTCGCATATACATATTGATTATTTCTATTTCTCCTTTTGTAATATTGCCTGTTCAAGTCCTTTGACCAATGTTTTTATTGCAGCACTCATATATTTTATGATTGACTTATAAAACCTTTTGGTATACTACTGTGTTAACCCTTTGATGGTCACATGTCTACAAACATTTGCTGTTTGTCCTTTAAGTTTGTGTAGAGTGGCCACTCAAACAAGGCAAAGTATATGCCTCAGAAGCAGCAGGAACTTGGCCAGGGCGTTCACTTGAACCACTCCTGTCAGAGGGGATCACCTGCCTAAAGAGTCCAGGGCTAGGGAACTAAAGGGCCACAGGATTGACCATCCTGGAAGGAGGCTCAAAGTCATCCACGAGGAGGCAGGAAATGTCCCAGGAAGCCCAATGTTGCCAGTGTTTCCTCTACCTCACTCCTCCCCTTATAAAAGCTTTCCCAGCAGGCTCCATCCCAGCGCAGGGCAGCTAGCCCTGGCTGGTTCCTGCCCCAGCGGCCAGGTAGGAGCATGGGCCACCTTGGGGGCAGTGTCCAAGGCAGGAGGCCCTTAGAGTCCACCAAGTTTGGAGAGGAATTTACTAGTACAAACAACTAGAGGAGTATGGAGGGGATTTAGCCGGGAGGGGAGGAGGGGTCACTGAGGGAGTCAGGTCGTTGGCAAGGAAACAGGACTAAGTGTTCAGCCTCAAGGGTAAGGCAAGGAGCCTGCAGTGATGCTCTGCCCAAATCCTCTTTGCTGCTGTGTCAGCAGCTAATGGCTCTCAGCTGCCCCCATCTCTGGAGAATCCCCCTTGGTGAATGGGAGCTGCCTCTCTGAGAGGTTCCACATACCTAGGCAGCCCCCAACCAATGAGTGAGTGACATGAGGGAAGGAGCGGGGAGCAAAAGGCTGGCTCCCTCCCTTGAGGAGGGACCACTCAGGTGCAATTGATGCCCTGGGTGGAGTGAGGGGCACTTCCAGGCAGGTCTCCTTCTCAAACACAGTGGAAAGGCTCTCCGGGGGAGGTCCTGGGAGCTCCAGAGGGAGCACCTACTATCCTCCAGGTACCAGTGCTTCCAGCCAGCCATCTCAGCTAATTCTCATAGGCACCCGGAGAAGAGAGATTAGCCTCCCCATTGTGCATTTGGGGAAACTGAGCCCCTTTCCCTTTAAGTGGCTTGCCTACGACCAGCTGAGAGGTGCTGGAGCCAGGATTCCAGTACAGAAGGGTTAGGTGGCAAAGGTTCCTGTTTTCTTGGCCCATCTGGGGCCTGGGAAAGTGGCACCTCTGTGATGGCCCCTGAGGAGGCACCTGCCTGTATCCTGTAGCCTCCTGGGAGCCCAGGCCTGATGTGTGACATCTGGAATGGGCCTTGAGCCAACCAGACTGAGCCCACGAAGCAGTCCCAGCTCAGCTGCCAGAGGAGAGAGGAAGAGAGGAGCAGGGTCCACAGGGACTCAGGAAAGTGCCCGATCCCCCGGCACCCCAATTTGTCCTCGGCACCAGCTCCGCTCTCCCTGGAGCGGTGGGTTTTGGAGAGGGACTGGGAAGGGTGTGTCTGCCCAGGGACCACATCACAGGGCCCTCCCTCTGGATCCCCAAGTCGGCAGGGTTTAACAGAAAGAAAGCACAGAGCATGGAGGTGTGCGGATCTGGTTCGACTCTGCAGTTTCCTATCTGTGTGGCCACAGGCCCGTTATGTAATCTCTGAGCTTCAGATTCTTCATATGAAAAATGGGAATGCTGTCCACCTCCCGGCATCCTTGTGAGGAATGAATGAGGAAAAGCATGTGAAAATGCCTAGCACCCTGCCTGGCACACAGCAGGTGCTCAATAAATGTTAGTTCTCACTCTCCACTTGACATTCTCATTTGACAATAAAACCTCATCTAGCCCACTGATATGACTAAATTATAAATAATAACTAATGTTCACTGAATGCTAACTATGTGCCAGGCATTGTTCTGAATGCTTCATGTCTGTTACCTCATTTAATCCTCAAAGAATGTTGTGAAGCAGATGCTACTATCCCCATTTGACAGATGAAAAAACAGAAAACAGATGTTAAGCGACGTGCCCAAAGTCATCCAGCTAATAAGTGGCAGGGCCAGGATTTGAGTCCAGGCACAGCTTGGCTCTGGAGCCTGCACTGTGAGCATTCCGCTCTCCCTGCCCCCACCCCAGCCCACGTCCATGTCCACACTGGGCCACTAAGCCCTTACCATGAGTAAGTGCTGTTCTGGGGTCCAGGGTGGACTAAATGAGATACATCTTGAGGTGCTCATGGTCCAGGGCAGGAGATAAAATGCACAGAAACACAAGAAGGTGGTCAATGTCACAGGAGAAAAACTGAGTTGCAGGTTGAAAAGAGGGGAAGATCAAAGCTGGAGACTGAGGGGAGGGCTCTCCAGGTAAAGGAACAGCAAGGAAAGGGGTGGGTGGGAAGCCTGTGAGGTCACAGGTGCATGAAGGTAAGTTTTGTGGTCAAGTTTAGAAGGGCAAATTGGGTCCAAATGACAAAAGTCTGCTTGGGGGTTTGGGCCCTGCACTGGAGGTAAGGGGAAGGTTGAAGGATTCTCTGGAGAGGACACAGCAGGTTTGTGCTGTATAAACCCAGCTCTCCCAACAGCAAGGAGGCAGTGGGAGACTGGATGGGGCTGGGGACAGGAGGCCAGTGGAGAGGCAGTTGTAAGGGTCGGGATATGTGCTGATGAGGGTCTGAACTAAGGGGGGGACAATGGGATGAGATGTCCCATGGAGGGAGGAGGGAGTAGACTGCAGCTGGTATCTCCTCACTCAGCCAGCTCCACTGCCTGGATGGTCAGCCTGGCTTTGGCCACCTGTTCCCTCCAACCCAGTTATGTGGGCTGCAGGGATCATTAACCCAAGTCATGAACTCACTCTCCCTTTCAACACATCTGGACGGATAGAGGTCCCTCCTCCACCTCTGCTGGGAGGAAGAAACTGGGCTTCCAGCCTGACTGAGTGTTTCCCTCTGCAAGAATGTCAGAGACACACCTGCCACCGACACTACACGATACTGCCCACTAGCACCGAGCACATTCCCCTCCACGCAATCACAGGGGGTCACAGCAGGAGCACTCCACTAGGAGTCAACAGGCCCGAGTGCAGGGCCACGCTGCTGCTCATGAGCTCTGTGGCCCTCAGCAACTCACTTATGCTCTTGGAGCTCCAAGTTCCTCATCTGTGAAATGGAGATAAAAGCCTGCCTTCCAGGATTGCTGTGTGGACTGAGAGTGTGTGTGTAGATGAACATCTTCTATAAACTTCTGAAGTGGGGCGTAAACATTGAATTTTGTGCACGTTTTTGTTCACCCCACCAACCTCTGTTGAGCTCTGACTCTCTCCCTGGTATCAGAGAGCGAACACGCCTTTGTGCTTCCACATTCATGATCCTCTTCCAACCCTGGCTCACCTTGTGGAGGGAAAGAACTTTGCTTGGAACACAAGCTACGGCCACATCCTGTGCGTGACAAATGGGAAAATGGCTTAAATGAAAGGAGGAAAGATATTATCAGGACTAACTTCCCAAAGCAGGGGACTGGTTGGTTCCTGGAAATCTTCCCAGAAGAAAAGAATCAATTAAGTACTTTGCCCAGAATAGACACCAAATAAATTGTTGAGTGGAATTGACTCTGTCATAGTTGCCGGGAGATGGGAAAATGGATCAGATAGGTTCTTAAGGCCCCTCCCCTATCTGACTCTCTATGCCATATATACACGTTTGCATGTCTGGTGCACAGGTGAGAGTCTAGGGCTGGTGCTCAGCAAATCTGCCTCAAACCAGCTGTGTGACCTTTGGAACATCTCATGCCCTCTCTGCGCCTCTATTTCCTTACCTGAACACCAACCTGCATGAGAAACGTAATGAACCTCCCAGGATAGTGTCCACATTTAATATTCCACAGTGACTGTTGAATAAATGAGTGAGTGAATGACTGTCACTCAGTAAAGTGTATGATTCATGCTGGCTCCTCTCTCCTCTCGGGAACTGAGTCTGCCCAAAACCAAATGTCTCCCTCCAGGTTCCCGTTGGTTCTGGTTTATGTGATCTGCCTCCATGCCCAAGGCCTGGGCCAGGTGGAGGGCAGCTGGAGGATTTGGGGTCTGCATCTTCACACCCAGCAGCTCAGCTGCCCTCCCGTTTCAGGGCATGGGCAGCAGGTATGCGCTGCTGTTCCCACGGGGCTGCCTGGCTTAGCCTGAGGCTCCCTTTGCTGGGAGAGTAGCCTGGGCTGCAGCCCTGTGCTGACCTGCTCTTAACCCCTAGGAAAGTTACACAAACTCCTCCACGCTCTGCTGGGAGCCCGGTCGCACAAGGTGGGGGCAGGAACAATACTTCCCCTTGTGCCCTCGGCCTATTCCACATCAGCACACAGGGAGGAGGGGCACAGGAGGCAAGCGGAGGGGGCAGCCCAGCTCCGGTTTCAACCATGCCTGGAAATTGGATCTTCCTCCCTGGCCAGAGCTCCCTGGAGCATGAAGGAGGGGCTGGAACCCAGATCTCAGCAGGAGCCTGCTTTATCCTCCCCATGTCTCCCACCAAGACCAGCCCTGTGCTTCTACTGTAGAGCAGATCTGCAGAATTCCTTATGACTGGGTCTCCCTTTAGGAAATGAACCCTGGTTCTGTGATGTATCTATATGGAGATGGTAGGGAGGGAAGGGGCTGCTCTGGGAATCAGGAAGCTTGAATATAGTTCTACTGTTCCCAAGAAAGATACCAAAGGTTGGACTAACCAAGGGCTTAGAATGCAGGATATGGAGCCAGACTACCTGGTTCAAAATCCAGCCCACTATTTACCAGCTGGTGATCTTGGACCAGCTACCTGCCACTCTGACACGTCTGCTGTCATGGTACCTGCCGCCTGGGACCATTGTTGGGAATAAATGAGTTCTTACACACAACACACTTAGAGCGGTGCTCAACAAATGCCAGCTGCACACAGGTTTAGTAGGAAGTGGAGGGACAGTGCAGTCCTCCCTTAACTTCCCAGGGAAGAGCAAATTGTTCTAATTGTCTAACACTGAATAGAACTACTTAAAATACATGAAACTAGCTGTCAAAACTGTGAAACATAATCACAGTCTTGATTGCTCTGTGGCAGTGTAAAAATTGGAAAATTTTCATCAGGCGAGAAAAGGAAAACAAAGAATTACTACAGTCAACCCCATTACCCACCCACCCCCATTTGTGTTCTGCATGCCCACCTGAATTAGTTCGCTCATGTTGACACATGCATAGCTTTGCATCACTTGCAACACACATTTCTTTTTCTTCTTCAGTCGTGTTATATTTAGACCATAGTTGGTAATGGCAGATGTTTGAAAACAATGTCAAAACAAACGTCCCTCCTCTTCTCCCGGACAATGTCACGGCTATGTTTCTCTATAGCCGCCATCCCTGTGCCCTTCTTTCAATGACATCCTTTTTGCCCTGTGACCCCCCCCTCCTCTCTTTCTTGGTTCATAATTCCTGGAAGAGAACTAAACAGGAACCATCAGTGTCCCAGAGTGGGAAAAATGATCATGACTTGGAGGAGACATTTCAGGACCACGGACAGCACACATGCGTGCCCTTGCCTGCTTGTCCTCCTAACTCTCAAGCATTTTAGTCATGTTATCACTGCAGTACCTCCCAAGACACATTTCCTCTTCTGTAGAAGCGGGAGGAGGAGGATGCTGAGAGGACAGGACCATCTCTAAGGCCTCTTATAGCTTTGTGATTCTAGGATTATCCTTTGACATCATATTTGACTTTTCTTGTCTTTCTCCCTCCTTTCTTCCTTTTTACTTTTAAAAATATGTATTTTCTTATTGATTTCAGAGAGGAAGAAAGAGGGAGAAACATCAATGATGAGACAGAATCATTGATCGGCTGCCTCCTGCACGCGCCCTCTCCCTTCCCCCACCCCTCCCCCACTGGGGATTAAGCCCACAACTTGGGCATCTGCCCTGTCTAGGAATCGAACCAGGAGGTTCATAGGTTGATGCTCAACCACTGAGACACGCTGGACAGACCCCTTTTACTTTTTTGATAGGGACCTTCCATCATTTCTTTATTTATTTATTTTTAGATATATTTTTATTGATGTCAGAGAGGAAAGGAAAGGGAGAGAGGGACAGAAACATCAATGATGAGAGAGCATCATTGATCAGCTGTCTGCTACACGACCCCTACTGGGCATTGAGCCCACAACCTGGGCATGTGCCCTTTACCGGAATTGAACCTGGGACCCCTCAGTCCACAGGTGGACACTCTATCCACTGAGCCAAACCGGCTAGGGCGGAACCTTTCATCATTTTAATGGCTTTATAGCCACCACCCAGGGAGGGGGTGGGGCCAAAGGACGGAGCTCCTCATGACCTAGCAGCAAGCTGGCCCTCAGAAACCCTCAGAAGTCAGTACTGGGGAGTCACCTGACTGCCCCTCTACCTCTAGTCACCTAGAGACATTGTGTTAGTTCTGGCAAAAGGCTGAGCTGACATAACAAGAGAAAGGTTTACCTCACTGTCAGGTAATAGGCTGTGCTGCTCTACACATGCAGATAAGACCCTCTCTCTCCATCAGGTTTTCTCCCCCAGCCCTTGGTGCTGCCCTTGTCGGAGTACATCACTAGTATTTTAAGGGCCTATAGGTAGCAATGCATCACTTCAGCTCCCATTCCATGAGTAGGGACTTTGTCACATGACCACACCAAGCTACAAGGGGCCTGGAGGATTTGGTGCCTAGCTGGGCAACCATGTGCCAAGCTACCACTTCACTGATTTGAAAGGAGAAGAGAACGGACTTTTATTCAACATTATCCTCTATTTAATGGTTGAAATAGAGGTCTGGAAATGGGAAGTTTTGCTCAGAAAGGGAAAGGAATTTATTGAGTCAGACACCATGCTCCATTCTTTCCTCTACACTTAAAATGTCTTGGGGTCTCATCTTCCCAAATACCCAGTTACTTCCACTTACTATCTTTGCTTTTGCTATTTCCCCACCTGGAATTCCCTTGTCTCTTGGAGAAGTTGATTCCACCTTTTCTTCAAGCTCAAGAACTCCCTCCTTGATTTTAGAATTTCAGAGCCAGGAGCCTCGGAAAGTATTTAGGCCAATGCCTCATTTTATAAGCGAGAAAAACTGAGGCCAGAGAGGGAATGACACTTGTCACACAGTAAAGTACCCACATAGCCGTACAGTCCATAGCTAGGGCTCAGAACTCCAAGTCCAGTGCTCCTTCTTCTACACCAGTGATGGCGAACCTATGACACGAGTGTCAGAGGTGACACACGAACTCATTTTTTTGGTTGATTTTTCTTTGTTAAATGGCATTTAAATATATAAAAAAATATCAAAAATATAAGTCTTTCTTTTACTATGGTTGCAAATATCAAAAAATTTCTATATGTGACACAGCACCAGAGTTAAGTTAGGGTTTTTCAAAATGCTGACACGCCGAGCTCAAAAGGTTCGCCATCACTGTTCTACAGTCTTCAAAATCCCTGCCTGCCGCCCCCGCCCCCAGGCTTCTACTTTGCCCCTTGTCATATGACTTTGGACAAATCCCTCAGCCTCTATATACTTACCAGATTCTTACACTGTGGATTGAAGAGTTCAGGTCAGGTTATCCCTAAGGTTTTATTCGGACCCAGACCCAGTGTTTTAATGGTGGGTCCTCCCCAGACTTTCAGATCCTGACCCTCCCAATGATGCTTAGACATCCCCCAGACAAAGCTGTACGGGGCCCTCTTCACCTCCTCCTGTGGAGGAATTCACAGTAGAATCAACAAAGGGGCTCCTTTCTTCCCCCGTCTTGGGGGACCAGGCATACGGTTGAGCACTTTACATACTGCATCTCATTTCATCATTAAAAACTCCCTGGAAAGTGAGTATTATTCTCGCCAATTTTTTTATGAAGAAATCGAGGCTCTGAAAGGTTAATGGCTCTTGTTTGCCCCTGGGATCCCCAAGGTGCAGAGCCAGGACCGGGGCGGGGTGGGGGGAAGTTTCAGGGAGATTTGGGGTTGATGCAATAAAGAGCTTCCTTACTAGAGTTGCCACTAGAGAAACGGGCTGCCTTTGAAGGGAGGGATTTCCTGTTCTGTGGAGGGTGAAAGATCAAAGGATTTTCGCATCAGATGGGTAAAGCGGGGCCAGAGGGGTCGATTCTATTAGTAGTTCCCAAAGATTATTTCAGGAGATACACTAACTAGCATTAAATAATTTCTTACACAGAGAAGAGAAGTTACCCCTTCAATTCTTTTTCAAACTTTCTGATTTTGACCAGGAGAAGGTCTTGGTTTGGAGCTAGTACTGCTTGCACCTCTCCACCACTTGTTAGTCCCTTGTTACCAGGAGAGATGAAGCCTCAGGCTCAGGGCTCTGGCGCAGGTGGCAGAACTCACTAGAATGGAATAACATGGGGCTTCCTGCTTTGTTTATTCCGATGGTTGCCTTCTTTCATGGCAAATGATTCTGGTTGCTCCATGATGGCTGTGATGTGACGTTTCATTTGAAAATGAATACATTTCAAGAGAATGAAAAGAAAAGCCACAGACTGGGAGAGAATATTTGCAAAACATACATCTGATAAAGGACTTGTATCCAAAATATACAAAGAAGTCTGAAAATCAACAATAAGAAAATAAACAACTCAAAAAGTAGCTAAAAGATGTGAGCAGTCATCTCATAAGAGAAGATATACAGATGGCAACTAAGCATATGAAAAGATGCTCCACAACAAATGTCATTAAGGGACTGCAAGTTTAAATAACAACGAGACACCATTAACTACCTATGAGAATGACTAATATCCAAAATACCAGCAATACTAGATTTGGAGCAACAGGAAGTCCCATTCATTGCTGGTAGGAATACAGAATGGTACAGCCACTTTGGAATACAGTTTGGCAGTTTCATACAAAACTAAACATCCTGACCCAGCAATCACACGCCTTGGTATTAACCCAAATGAGTTGGAAACATGTCCATGCAAACAAAAAATGCATATACATGTTTATAGCAGCTTTATTCATAATTGCCAAAACCTGGAAGCAGCCAGATGTCTTTCAAAAGGTGACCGGATAAACAAACCGGTACAACCAGACAATGGCATATTGTTCAACGTTAAAAAGAAATGAACTATCAAGCCACGAAAAGACACACAAAATAAACAACTCAAAAAGTAGGTAAAAGATGTGAGCAGTCATCTCATAAGAGAACATATTCAGATGGCAACTAAGCATATGAAAAGATGCTCCACATCAAATGTCATTAAGGGACTGCAAGTTTAAATAACAACGAGATGCCATTAACTACCTATGAGAATGACTAATATCCAAAATACCAGCAATACTAGATTTGGAGCAACAGAAAGTCCCATTCATTGCTGGTAGGAATACAGAATGGTACAGCCACTTTGGAATACAGTTTGGCAGTTTCGTACAAAACTAAACATCCTGACCCAGCAATCACACGCCTTGGTATTAACCCAAATGAGTTGGAAACATGTCCATGCAAACAAAAAATGCATATACATGTTTATAGCAGCTTTATTCATAATTGCCAAAACCTGGAAGCAGCCAGATGTCTTTCAAAAGGTGACCGGATAAACAAACCGGTACAACCAGACAATGGCATATTGTTCAACGTTAAAAAGAAATGAACTATCAAGCCACGAAAAGACACAAAGGCATGGAGCAAACTTAAATGCGTATTGTTAAGTGAAAGAAGCCAGTCTAAAAGGCTAAACACTACATGATTCCAACTCTATGACATTTTGGAAAAGGCAAAACTATACAGACAGTGAAAAGATCAGTGAGTGCCAGGGTTTTGGGGGAGGGAGGGATAAGTAGGTAGAGCGCAGAGGATTTTTAGGGCAGCGAAACTATTCTGTGTAATATTGCAAGAGGTGAACACATGAAGTTACGCATTTGTCAAAACCCATAGGCCTGCACAATATAAATTATGAACAATTCATAACAGTGTATCAATATTGGTTCATCAATGGTAACATGCCCCACAGCAATGCAAGATGTTAATAATAGGGGAGATGTTGGGCAGAGGGAGATTGGGTATATGGGAACTCTGTACTTTGTGCTCAATTTTTCCGTAAACTTGAAAGTTCTCTAAAAAAATAAAGTCTATTATTCTAAAAATAAATGAATGTATTTAAGTTTAAGAGGTCCGTCCATTAGCGATTCCATTTTTAGAAATACTCAAGACCTGTGCCAGATCCTTCAGAGCAGCACTGTTGTTAATAGCTAAACGTCCAGTGTAAGAGAGTTGATAAGTTAATTGTGGTATATCCACACCAGGGAATATTATACAGCAATGATAAAATGCACACTGCTATTAAATGAAACATAAAAGAATCTCAAAAACAAAGAAACCTGCAAGAAATCAAATACCAAAGAGTCTATCCCATGTGATGCCATTTTTATAAAGTTTTAAAAAGTGCAAAACCGATCCACTGTGTTAGGAGTCAGGAAAGCTGTCCCTGGTGGAGGGGGTTGAGACTGCAAGGGGCTCCGTGGGGGCCTTGGGGGGTTCTGGTCGTGTTTCATTTCTCACTCTGGGTACTGATTACACAGGTGTGTTCACTTGTAAGTTGTGTACTTTTCTGTATGTGCACTCAAATTTTACACAAAAGTGGGTCCATTACCAATATTGCATGTGAACAGTAATAGATGGCAAAACCCCACCACCCAGCATGTTCCCCCCAGGGGTATGCCCAACGGAAATGTGCTCATAGGTCCACCAAAAGGCACACACAGTACTGTTCCCAGCAGCACTGTTTTTAACAGCCTCGAACCAGAAAAAAACCTCCCAGGTCTATGAGCAGGACACTGGATAAATAAATGGCGGTGTATTCATACTATCACATAAAAAGGGCAAACTTGTTGCTTCATCCAATAACACAAATGGAGCTCACAGATAAAATGCTGCATGAATGAAGCAAGACAAAGAAGAGGACCTAGTAGGTGAGTCCATTTACATGAAGTTCAAAAGCAGACAAAACTAGTCTATGGTTACTGTAGGGGGTACTGACTGACTGGCAGAGGGCAAGAGGGAGCCTTCTGGGTGCTGGGAACATCCCATATTGTGATGGAGTGAATATACATGTGAAAACAGATCAAGATGCACATGTAAGACAGTGTGCACTTTAAGTCTAAAAATACAGGGGGGACTCAGCAATGGCCACTGTTATGAAAGCAGAAAGCAGATAACTGAAGTTTGGGAAGCCGTGGACAAGAAGTTATTTGAGGGGCTGTCATGAGGGTGGGACCCTCTCACTGCAGACCCTCCCTCCCCAAGGCCTAAGGTCAGCGGGTGACCTGCCCCTTATCTGCCTGGCGATCGGTGGAGACACCGGGTTTAGGGGGTCAGACGCCAGTTGTCCACACTCTGTCCCCAGGGCCTGCTCTGAGCCCTGCAACCCGAGGCCCTGGGATCACAAGGGCAGATTCCTGCCTGAGCCTTTACAAACATACGGGAGGGCTGTGAGGGTGCACATGCTGCCCGCCCTCCCTGATCACCTCAAGGCGTGTGTGGGGACTTTCCTGGAATGTTCTGCCTCCCTTCCCCCCAGCCTATCCCTATCTCGGACCCAAGCACCATTGGACATCTTCCCAGGGGCTTGGCCCCCAGCATCACTTTCATCCCCTTGGTCCTCACTAGCTTTTCTACAGACTCACTTTGGGACAGGTCATGCACGCCCTTCACCTCTCCTCACCTCCTTTCCACTTCTGCAGGATGTGGGGACGGAGGACTCAGGACAGAAGCACAGACCAGCCCCAGCCAATGCCGGGCTCTTTTTTGCAACATCACAGGCAGTTACCCAGCTTCTGACCAAACACCTCCAGTGATAGGGAGCTCACCTCTGACCCCTAGAAGGTGCAGTGGTGTGTGCCTCTTTGTAAAAAAAAATTAAATTATCTAACCTAATATACTGTTGTCTTCAGTATTGGGGGGGGGGGGCGGGGGGGGGGGAATGGGTCCAGGAAGCCTTGCAAATACCAAAATCTGGGGATGCTCCAGTCCCTTTTATAGCCTATGTTTGATATAGGCTACAGCAGAGTCTGCCTACACATCACTTCATTCACATGGATTCAGCATCGTGCTCGGCAGGTGGCAAATTCAAGCTTTTATTTTGGGAACTTTCTGAATTTTTTTCTAAATATTTTCTATACACAGTTTGTTCTGTGGATGTGAAAGCCATGGATACCGAGGGCCAACTGTATATAAATATGAACATAAATAAATATATGCCTCATATGCATAGATAAGCTCTCTCTGGAAGGCCATGCAACAAAACAGGTAATGATGGTTGCCTCCAAGGAGGGGAACTGGGGGTCGGCGCAGGGAGAGGAGGAAGATTTACTCCCTAATCCCCATTTTTACCTTTTGAATTTTGTACTTTGTGTGTGCATTACCTAGTAAAAGTGGGTAGAATAATCTTAAAAAAACAGTTCTAGTTCTTACACTCCTTGGCTGGCATAGCTCAGGGGGAGGTCAGGGCCAGCTGTACTCCACCCACCAGCCCCTACACTGCCCGATGGAGATGTAAGGTTTGGAAGCCAATGTCTGAGCCCCAATCCCCTCTGCCAGTCCTCATCCTGAGACTGGCAAACTGCTTACCTCCTCTGAACCAAGGTTTCCTTGCATATACAATGTTAAAGTAGTGATGTCTGCCTGGCTGAGTTACTATGAGGATTAAGGCAATGTCTGGCTGAGCATAGGTGCTTGATAAAGTTTGTTATTATTCATCTTGTCCCTTATTTTACCTGTACCTTTCAATTACAAAGTATTTTCCTACTTAATTTTCATGACAATGTTGGTGTGCTTAACCCCATTTCACAGATGAGAAATCAAGGTTCAGTGACTTGCCCAAGATCCAAGCCAAGAACCTGGACTCCTCCCTCTGGGCCTTAGATCTTTTTTGTTTGTTGTTGTTAATCCTCACCTGGGGACATTTTTCCATTGATTAAATTTTAGAAGAGAGAGTGGAAAGGAGGAGGAGAGACAGAGGAAAACATTGATGTGAGAGAGACTCATCGACTGGTTGTTTTCCGAATGTGCCCCAACTGGGGCCAGGGCTTGAGCCTCCAACGGAAGTACATGCCCTTGACCGGAATCGAACTCACAACCCTTCAGTCTGCAGGCCAACGCTCTATCTACTGAGCCAAACCGGCGAGGTCTGGGCCTGCAATCATTGTTATGCATCTTAAATTATTCTCTGAGGGTCTTGAAAATGACCCTGGCCCTCTCCCTTCCACTCTCACCTCCAACACTTAAGACACGTCTCTTTCCTGAGTCCTTATCTCGGACTCTGGGCATTTTGAGAAGTGAGCATGGGAGGGAGAAGAACAGGGCTACCTCACAGCCCAAGCTGGGCCAGGCTTGACCCCACAGAAAGCTGGGGTTCCTGACACTTGTTTGCAAGAGACCTGAAGGAGAGCAAACTTGATGGTCCTGGGGCCACAGGAAGATGTTACCATGAGAGGCGGGCAAAGGGCAGCCAACTGTAATTAAGACCTTAATTGGAGGGTGGGTAGTGTGGGCAGAGAAGGCAGCTCCTGGGTCTCAGGTCAGGATCAGACACTGGAGGGAAGTGATTCCTTGGGATTCCCTTTGGCCATAAGGAACCAGAAGGCAGGCTCGCTATCCCCAGTGAGGGTATTTGTGGGGTTATTCCACTCAAGTCCACCTCACCCCTGAGCTCCAGCAGGCTCAGCTTACATCTCTCATGTCAGCACCTGGCACAGACAGAGCCTGGCACATACTAGGCACCCATTCAATATTTTCCGAATGGATGAGTGGTACCCGGCAGGCTCTCCCATCCATCCCCCAGCCTTTGTGCACTGCTGCCTCCAACTAACCCATTTCTGTGCACCCCAACCCTCCCGGTGTCTAGGAAGTCTGGCTGAAGTCTACCCTCCATCCTCCGTGCAGCAGCCTCGCCCTTGCTCCTGTGCAGGGAAATGAAGTGGCAGGCTAGGGGCGTGGGTGACGTTTATAAGAAGCCACAGCAGAGTTACTGCAGCTCCCGAGGTGGAGGAGAAAATCACCGCAGTAAATTTCCCCAACAGCGCCCCGCCCGGCTCCTCCTCCCAGATCCCAGCCCCTTAGCTGGTGATTTATAAAGGGAGACATCAGGAGCCTCAGCCCCTCTGCAGGACGGAAGTGATGTCCTCACCCCAGGCCTGGGGCAGGGACTCACCCCCACCTCCCTGGCTCTTCTGCCTCCCAGCTGGTGCCCATCACCTTGCCCACACCCCACACCCAGGCTCCCTGGGACCAGGAAGTATCATATCCCCAGAGGCTCATCCCATCACTACTTGCCCTGACTTTCAGTTTTCCATCTGTCCAATGAGGCTACGGGGGGCTCACTCTGAAAAGAGAAGGACCCCAGCCAGGGCCCCGCTAGAGCCGATGAGAAAACCACGGCATTATTTCTTTTTCCTTCATTCACTCATTCACCCACTCAAAGCCAGGCCCAGACTGCACAGACAGGAAGCTGTGGGGTGTCTGTAGGGACTGGGGCTGGCCGCATCCCACCAGTGATAACAGGGACAGAGCATTAGACTTTGAGTCCAGAGGTCTGGATTCCAGTCCCTGCCCTGCCAATAGCTCCCAGTGTGCCCTTGGGTAAGTGGCCCTTTCTGGATGTCAGGTCCTCCATCTGTCAAATGGGGACCTGGGCTGGGTGGGGGTGGGGAGCCTGAAGGGCCCCCCAACTCCTCCCACCTCACGTCCTGGGGTAGCACTCACTGATCTGGCTCCCCTAGCAACCCCCTGCCCCTAGTCATGTTACACAGTCCCCTCCTACTCCCCAATTCTGGAGGAGGGCCGAGGGTGGGCTACTGTCCTGGACCCGCTTATAAGATAGGGGGTAAGCAGCTGCTGCTTACGTGTCCCCCTCATCCCCAGGGCTGTCACCAAGGCATGGGGCCCCCTCTCACCTCGGCCCAAGGACACAGGTTCTTAGAAGCCCCCAACTCCACCCCCAGTAAAACTTGTCCTTTCACGCCCTCTCAAAGTCACAGGAGGCTACAGGCACCATCGGGAGCTTCTATCCACCCCCACCCAGGCAAGGCTGCAGCTCCAGCAGGGACCTGGCACCGGGAGCTGCTGAGAGGGCCAGGGCGATGCATCTCTACCCACTCCCAGCACACGGACACTGGGTAGCCCCCCTATATCAGGGCCCAGGGGCAGAAAGAGGAGTGGGCGATAAAACAAGTGAGCGGAGGGGACAACCACTGCAGTTCCCATAAATGCTCAATGGGCTGAAAGCAGCCCGTCTGGCTGCTGGGCCGTGGGCAGCACTTGGCCCCCATTCGTCGTAGTCTCATAGTCAGATAGCAATAACAGCCAAGTTTACTGAGCCAAGCCCTTTACCCATAACAGCACATCTAACCATCACAACAACCCTAAGAAGCTGTGCTCCTATCACTCCCAATTTACAGAAAAGGAAATGAAGTTCAAAGGGACTGAACTGCTTGGCCAAGGTCAGGACCAGGGCCAGGTTCAAACCCCAGGGGTCTGCTCACCACCCTGAGCATAGGGGTGGGGGGCACCTCTGCTCTCCTCCTGTGGGAAACAGGCCCAGAGACAGGAAAAAGGCCCCCAAAGTCACACAGCTACGACAGAAGCTATCTTGTTGCTCAAGCTGGGTCTCCCTGAGCTCTAGTCCCTATTCAGCCAAGCCCGGGAGCCCCAGGGCAGAGCAGCCCCGGAACTACTCAGAAAACTGAAGGGCAGCCCTTCCCCTGCCCACCCTCAATCTCTCCACGGCACAGGGAAAGCATATCTCCGTGTGTCTGTGGCTGCTGTGTGGCTATTGGCCAGTGCCTGTAAGCTCTCCTCACAGCACGAATCCATGGCCCAGGTCATCAAAAACCAAGTGTGTGCAGTCAGAGAAAGACAAACAAATGCCATATGATTCCATTTGTATGTAGAATCTAAAGAACAAAAATGAGCAAATAGAAATTGAAACGGACTCACAGATACAGAGAACAAACTGATGGTTGCCAGAGACGAGCAAATAGAAATTGAAACGGACTCAGATACAGAGAACAAACTGATGGTTGCCAGAGGGAAGCGGGGGCTGGGGAACCGGGTGAAAAAGGTGAAAGGATTAAATAGTACAAACTGGGAGTTCCAAAATAGTCACGGGAATGTAAAGTACAGCACAGGGAATATAGTCAATAATATTGTAATAATTATGTATGGTGCCAGGTGGGTACTGGAAATATCAGGGGGAACACTTTGTAAAGAACACGATTGTCTAACCACCATGCTGTACACCTGAAACTAATAGGAAACTGTAATTGAAAAATAAAATTTTTAAAAACCACAAATGCGTCATTTTTATCTTTGTATCAGTGTTCTCAGGCGCCAGTTTTGCTCACCTAGAATTCAGCTCAGCTGTTGGTGAAACCATTTGCTGCTCAGAGACCTCACATGGGGGCAGGGGAACACCCTTCCCGGGAGGGTTTGCCTCAACACCAAAAAACAGGTTCTAAACCCAGTGGAGTAAAGCCTAGAGTAGCTTTCTGCCTGCATATGTTTTATTTTTTCAAGGCATCAATCCCCCAGGGCAGGGCTGTGTTTCCATCAGACTGGGGGGTTCCCAGGGCAGAGCTATGTCTCCCACATCCGAATGGGGTTCTCCCAAGAACTGCTTCCCCCACATCAGCTTGAGGGCTTTCCCAGGCCAGAGCTGTGACTCCCTCATCACACTGCTTATTTCCAAAGACAATGTGTCTCCCCATCAGACTAGCTATTCCCTGAGAATACCACTGTCTCCCCCATCTGACTGAGTAGGGTCTGTATCCCTCTCCAGCCAGTCTCCATCCTGCGCGCGGCCAAATCTACACCATTTGGCACAGGGCAGCTTCTCCCAGAATGACGTTTTGGATGACAGAAAAACTCCCCCATCCCTCCCACCCCAACCCCAGGGAGCCAAGCCAGAGAGGCTGTAGTGAGGGGCCACTGGGGCCTATCCCCAAACTAGCAGGGCCCTGCCAGGCCCACAGGCTCCTCTCCTGCCTGCCACCCCCACTGGGCAGCCCAGTGCCCCCTGACCCCATGGCCTTCCATCATGGGAGATCTATAACATTTACAATCCCAAAACAAAAGGCCCCGAGGGCCGAGGACAGAATTCATCTTCCCAGCTGACAAGCCCCGTTAATTAACGACTTGGAAATCGATGACGAGAAGGGACAGGCGGCAAATGACACCTCATCGTGGCCAGGAGGAGAGAGGAAATGTCCGGGGACTGGCGGACACGCACCACAGGGCTGGCCGGGTGCCTGGGAGAGCCACCGCACCCATCTGTCACTGTCACTTCAAACACAGTCGACTACCCCCCAACCCAGAAGTTCTCATTTCCCACCGAAGCAGACCCCCAAGAAAAGGGAAGGGAAAGTCATTATGGAGCACCTACTACATGCCAGGCATTGTGCTGGATACTTTTTGTTCACGTGACTTCTTCCAGCAGCTGTAGGAGGTAGGTTTTATTATCCCCATTTTAGGGATGAGAAAATTAAGGGCTAGAGGAAAGTCAACCTAAGGGTGGGTCCATGTTTTAAAAATGTGTTGTCGGTTGATGAAACCAGCTCTTAGACCTAAAGAGGCATCTTGATTAGAGATAAGAGCTCTGGATTTGAGGGCAAAAGATCTAAAGCTGAGGCTTACCTCCAGCCCCACTATCTGTGTAATATCAGACAAGTTACTTAATTTCTCGGAGCCTCAGCTTCCTCATCTGCTACAAAAGGAGAATAACCCTCACTCTACTTACCAGATAGAGGGCTCACTTACGATGAGCTTAGGACGCAGGAAGGCCTACACTTGGGTAAGGAGTCAGACATTATTTTCTTATCACCAGGTCTGTTGATCACCCCCATCCAAGTCTAGGACATGACACGTGTGGGATGAAATGGTATGAGGATATGAGAGGGCTGAATGGGTGACCATCGACAGGAAACAGGCCCCCTTGTGCCTGCCTGTTAGAAGTTCAGCCTTTCTGTCAAAAGGAAATAATAAACTTACTTAATGGTGTGAGGCTGTTGTGAACTTGAGACAAATTGTATAAGTAAAGGGCTTAGCACGGCCTGGCATATAGTAAGTGCTCAATAAATGTTAGAAAGGGTTCATGTTCTCTTCCTTTTCCCAAACCAGTGCTTGTTGAGATGTGGCACAGTGGGAGAAAATAAAGTCCATGGATCACCTACCTGATCCAGGGCTCCATGCTGGGGGCCCCAGGGGAGGGGCAAGGCTTCTACTCTTGGAGAAGACCTAAAACTTACCTTCTGCTGTGAGGAGCTCAATGCTGACACCAGGACAGAGCTCTTTGGGAGCTCAGAGAAGGATGTTGAGTTCTTCCCAGAGGAGGTGATGTCTGATCTGGGTTGGAAACATAAGTAGGAAGTCGTCATGGAGGGATGCAGAGAGGAGGAGACTCAGGCCAGGGGGAAGGGGTCCAGCTAGTGCTGGTACCCAGTAGATACCTCCATGTCTTCCCTCCACCGAGCCCGGAGCTCAGCAGGGTCGCAGAGGTGTGTGGGGAACATGCGAGTGCCTTGTGGCCGCTGGAGGAATGAGGGTGGGGAACCTGCCAGGGCTGGGGCCAAACATGAATGGGTCCAAATGCCACACCACACAAGTTTAGAGCCTCAGCTCCCTTATCTATAATAGGGGGTTAGATGCCAAAGAAGATATACATATGGCAAGTAAGCACACAAAAAGATGCTCAACATCATTTGTCATTAGGGAAATGGAGGTAAAATTTCATTTCCTACAATGGCTCTAATAAACACACATGAGAGAGAGAGAGAGAGAGAGAGAGAGAGAGAGAGAGAATAAACGTTGGTGAGGATATGAAGAAATTGCTAACCTGTGCGTTGCTGGTGGGAATGTAAAATGATGCAATCACTGTGGAAAACAGTGAGGGTCCTCAAAAAATTAAAGATAAAATTACCATATTACCCAGCAATTCCACACACACGCTGAGAGAGAGAGAGAAAATAAACGTTGGTGAGGGTATGGAGAAATTGCTAATCTGTGCGTTGCTGGTGGGAATGTAAAATGATGTAATCACTGTGGAAGACAGTGAGGGTCCTCAAACAATTAAAGATAAAATTACCATATTACCCAGCAATTCCACTCCTAGCTACATATCCAAAAGAATTGAAACAGGGACTCAGATACTTACCTGCCAATGTTCATAGCAGCATTATTCACAATAGCCAAAAAGGTGGAAACAACTCAAGATCCATCAACAGATGAATGGATAAGCAAAATGTGGTGTGTTAATACAAGGGAATATTATTCAGCCACAGAAAGGATGACGTTATGATATGTGCTACAACATGGATGAACCTTGCAGACATTATGCTAAGTGAAAGGAATCAGACACAAAAGGAAAACTACTGTCTGATTCCACTTAGATGAAATATCTAGAATAGGCCAATTCACAGGGACAGAAAGTAGATTAGAGGTTACCAGGGGCCACACAGAGTGGGAAATGGGTAGTTAATGCTTAATGAGTATAGAGTGTCTATTTGGGGTGATGAAAGGTTTTGGAAATAGATAGTGGTGATGGTTGTACAACCTGGTGAATGTAACTAATACCACTGAACTGTACACTTAGAAAACGACACATTGTATGTTATATATATTTTACCACAATTAAAAATTTTTAAATTCAACAGGTAAAGTAGTGGGGGCCAAGAACCTGTTTGGCAAAAATTCTGCTTTAGCTGTCTTCTTGGGACTGCGCTGGGGCCAGGGAAACCCTGCACTGGCGGTCCTTCTGAAGTGAGGGTGGGAAAATGAATTGTACCCCCACTGCTGCTTCTTTCCAGCTGCCCCAAACCCCCTCCTCCCCCAGCCCAAGGCATGGAGGGAAGTTGGCCAGGACTGGGCCGGCCTGGGCCTCCTCAGCACAGATGGTTTCCTATCCTCCTCTCCCTTCCTCCTCTCTCCCCACTCCCAGCTCCTTAAGAAGAGGCCTTTCCAGAATATGTCATCTCACCAGAGCTATAAATGTCAACTTTAAATTCATACTTTGTACCACCTTTGATTTCAAAGAGGATTACACCTCAGTGGTGAAAGGCGGCCACAGCACAGGCCTGAGCAGGCCTCCGGGGCTTCTGCGGCCCCGAAGCATTGTTAACTCCTTCCAATTCATTAGGTCTAATCCTAGTGGCACTGAGTAAGGGGCCCTGGGCTGCACCTGGCACTCAGGACCATATGTGCCCATTGTCTTGCTCATCCACTAATCCAGCAGCCGTCATGAGACCAGCCCACTGGGAAGGGGCTGTGGCCACCCACTCTGGGCAGGAGGGATTCCTGGCCCTGGGGGGTGGGTAGTTAAGGTCTGGTTCAGCTCCCAAACCCCCACAAATCCTATGTGGATGGAGCATCAAGGATCACAGCACAAGGAGGAAGAGGGGGAGTCCTAGGAGAAGTGGAATGACAGACATCCATCTGTCCTGCTATGCTTCTCTCCCCAATATACACTCACATACATAATACACCCAATATGAATGCAGATACACTTCTACACTCACTCTGTCACACACCTGCACATGATTTCATGCAACATGCCCACTTTCTCACAACACCCAGCAGCCAGCAGTACACCTGTGCACCTGCATACTCATGCACTCAGACACAACCACACCTGTACACACTCACACAACCATCCACATGCTCATCACAGCCAACACCCAGCAGTATACCTGTGCACCTGCATGCTCTCACATCCACACCCACACTCATGTATACCCATCCACACACATACATCCATACACTCACATATACCTGGTGTACTTGGCAGATTTTGCCAAGTTTCTTTAAAAAATAAAAGAGACCCTGGCATTTCCCCCCTGACCTTTCCAATGCCCAGAATGTTAGAGCTGGAAGGGACTTTACAGAGAATTGGGTCCACCTCTCTCACTTACAGGTGGTAGACTGAGGCACAGTAGGATGGAGGGGCATTGTGGAAACAAGGAAAAGGAGGAGCCCTAAGCCCTGCCAACTTTGGGTAATTGTCTTAGTGCCACAGAGTCCATGCTTCCTCTAATCCAAAAGGTATAACATCACTTGCCCTACAGGACAGTTGCAAGGATAAAACCAGACAAGGTACACGCACACCTCAGAGGCATTGCAGGTTCGGTTCCAGACCGTCGCAGTTAAGTGGGGATCCCTATAAAGGGAGTTGCATTTGTTTTGCTGGTGGAGGGTCTGCCTTCAATTTGTAAATAAATAAATAAATAAATAAATAAATAGGCAACATCACCCTGTCCCATGTAGCTTAGTGGTTAGAGTGTCGGCCCATGCACAGAAGGGTTCATGTACCTAAGTTGATCCCCAGTCCTGGTCAGGGTGCGTGCAGGAGGCAACCAATCGGTGTGTCTCTCTCACATCAATGTTTCTCTCCCCCCACCTTCCTCCCTCCCTTTCCACTCTCTCTAAAAATCAATGGAAAAACATCCTCAGGTGAGGATTAACAACAACAAAAAAAACCCCAGCAGCCATGAAGTGCAATAAAGCAAAATGCAATAAAATGAAGTGTGCCTGTATGTCCATGTACTTTGTAAGCACAAAAGTGTGCAAACATCACAAATGAGTTTCCAGGGTCTCCCGTGAAGCAGCAGCAATGGCAAGACTAGAACCCAGAGCTTTGGACTCTGCCCAGACCAGCCGTGGGCAAACTACGGCCCGCGGGCCGGATTCGGCCCGTTTGAAATGAATAAAACTAAAAAAAAAAAGACCGTACCCTTTTATGTAATGATGTTTACTTTGAATTTATATTAGTTCACACAAACACTCCATCCATGCTTTTGTTCCGGCCCTCCGGTCCAGTTTAAGAACCCATTGTGGCCCTCGAGTCAAAAAGTTTGCCCACCCCTGGCCCAGACTCTCCATTGCCCATGGCTTTTCAGAAGAGAGGGAGGCATGGGATAAACAGGTTACAGCTGGTGCCTACATGGGGCGGGGCTGCCTGCTCTGGCAGCTTCCACATTGTGATCTGAGTCTTTGGAGAAATCAGGTTTTTCAGGTGAAAAGAATAAACTAGGCAGGTCTGGGCACTGATAGTGACCATGCAGTTACTCAGACAGGGGACATCCTGGAATCCTATCTCCTTTACCACCCCCTCACAGGCCCCCAACACCTGTTTACAGTGTTGCACCTCACCACAGCATGCCAAGGAAGCCCAGGGCTCCCAGAGTAACAAAGTCACTTGTTAATTAATTGCACTAATTAGGGATGAGGCTGGACATCTGGACCCTCTCGAGTGAGTTCAGGCCCTCAGCACATTCAGGCTGAGGAGAGTTGCCCAGCAGAGACACCATCTCCAGCCTGCCAGACCTAGACCCCCCCACCCCGCAAAGACACACAGCACCCTCCACACACTCTGAGCACCCCAAAGGGAGAAGAGGAGCCAGATCAGACCAGGGATCAGGAGCCCTTTACTGCACACCCACCAAAGACCATCTTCCCCCACCCCATCTCCTCTGCAGTGAGGGAGGGTGGGGGTGCTTTGCCCAGGGCAGGAAGGAGCCCCTTCAATGAGAGAGCATCTGGGCCCCGCCCCTCTACACCCCTCTGCTCAGCTCCCCAGCAGCCCATTTACTGCTGAGCTCCATTCATCCTCAACACCCAGGGCCACTCACTGTCATCTCTATTGAATGCTCTCCTAGGATTTCCAATGCAATGGTTCCAAAACAAAAGCAAAACTGTAAAGATTCATCACTCCTTCCATTTATTCATTCATCCATTCACTCACTAATTAATTCAGCAAATATTTATCGGGCACTGACTATGAGGCAGGCACTATGCCAGGCACTGAGCATGCAGCCAGAACCATTGAGCAGAATATTATTCAGCCATAAAAAAAAAAAGAATGTGAATCTGCCCTGGCTGGGTGGCTCAGTTGGTTGGAGCATCATCCTATACACTAGAAGGTTGTGGGCTCAATTCCTGGTCAGGGCACATACCTAGGTTGCACTTTCGATCCGATTGATGTTTCTCTCTCTGCTGGAATGTGCCAGGCCCAATCCTGCCTCAAGGCTTTTGTACTAGCTGTTCCCTCTGCCCAGAAGCTTCTTCCCCCCAGAATTCTGCATGGCTTACCTAGATCAGGTCTTTGTTTAAATGTCACCCCCTCAGAGAGGCCCTCCTTGACTAAACTATTTCAAATTGAACCCACTCCCACAACACCCTTTATGCCCCTTTCCTCTTTCTTTTTCTTTATAGCACTTATCACCACCTGACACTGTTTACTGTCTGTTTCCCTCCACTGGAGTGTAAGCTCCATGGGGACAGGCATTTTTTGTGGTTGTCCACGCCTTACCCCCAGTGCTTAGAATAATACCTTGTACCTCCTCAATCTTCTGTCAGATGAATGAGTGACTCTACCAGGAACTACAATGAGGGTGAGCTCCCCGTTCGGGACAAGAAGAAGGGGAAAAGGATATTGATATTTATTTTAGCTGAGCACTTCACACTCAGAAGACTGATGCAGAAAGGAGAATTTGCCCAGGGAAGGGGAGAGGGGAGTGAAGTACTCCAAACCTGGTTAATTTACCCTGCGCTGCCTCCAACATGTTGGCATCCTGACTTGGATATGGTTCCTCCCCTGCCTGCGAATCCTGGTCTGAAAAACCCTGGCCCAGGTGTCTGAGTTCTATTTCCAAGAACCCTTGTGACCTTGAGCAAGTTCCTTCTCCCCCACCCCCCCATCCTCACTCCACATACACAGACACCCCTACTTTCTCTTCCGTAAGTGTATTAGAAGGTCTCGTAGACCCCTCCAGGCCTGCTTTGAGCCCCAGACACCTGCTTCTTCAGGCAGGTCCAACGACCTCACCCCACAACCTGCTCCCCCCAGAGCGCCTGCCCTGCAGAGCAGACGCACCTGCGCACCTGCGTCCTCCACGGCGGGGCGTGGCTCCCCGAGCTCAAGGGAGAGGGGCCCTGAGAAGACATGGGGACTGGGCTTACCGACCTCCGTCCTGCTACAGAGCACAAGATCAGTGAAGCTTCGTTAAAGGAGCGAAGGAAAACGGACACACCCAAAACCACAGGCCTCAGCCGGGTTCTGCCTGCAGCCCATGGACCGGTCATTTGCCTCTTCCGATTGGATCACCCTTCTTGGCCACACCCACTTTCCCAGGCCCGCCACGGGTTCATCCCCCAGTCTGTCTCCTTTAGGTTCTGGTTCAGTCTCACCTGTGAAATGGGGCTGTTGTAAAGCACTTGCCCAGTGCCTGGCAACAGTAAGCACTCAATAAATGTTAGCTAACGTTGGTGATGGGGGGATGGTGATGGAGCGAAGCCGAGGGGAGCAGGGGTTCCCCAAGTGGACCCACCCTCTGCCCCTCTCCACTACTTCCAGATTTTGCAGGCTCAGCAAAAAGGACAGAACTTGGAGCTCTAAGGTGAAAAATAGCCGAGTCTAAAAAGTAAGGCCATGTGAGGAAGGGGAAGACTGGAGAAAGAGCACAGATATTTGTTGAGCAACTATTATGTGCTGAGAGTTCTCTTCTTTTGCCCTCACTGGACTCTGGGCCTTGATGCCACTGCCTGCCTCCTGCTGAATGCCCTGTGCACCTCTGTCACAGGTCACACCGTATTGGCATTTACTTCCGCATCTCTCTTTCCTGCTGTGGAACTTCTCGGAGGGAGGGCTGACCTTAATCTCGTTTGTGTCCCTGTGCCTTGTTGGCACGATGATAGGGTAACTTTACCCACATTTTCTAGATCAGCAAATAAATACAGTGGAAAGCAAGTACCTCGCCCAGGTCATGCAGCAGGTGAGTGCTCTAGCTGGGTTTGGGAGCATGGGTGGGATCTACCAAGGAGAACAGAGCTGGGGGTGGAGGGGCAAGGGTCCTAGCTGGGCATTGGAGATGAGGAGTGTGGCCTTACAGCCCCTCAGGATGCTGCAGCAGCTGTGCGATCGCTGCCACTGTTACTGAGCACTTGCTCTGTACCCTGGACCCCGCTAAGAGCTTTATACACTAGTGTCATTTCACACACACACCCCAACCATCCTGGGGGAAGGTCCTATGTCTAGCCCCCATTTTATAGGTGAGAACAATGAGGCTCAGGAAGGCCAAGAGACCTACCCTGCTTTGCGGCCTTTAGGAGAGCCAGCCATCCCGCCTCTCCTAGAATGCCCCACTTCCCACAGTCTCATATTTGAGACTCATCGATTGATTATTGATGGATGCATTTGTGGTCTGGCTCTGGGGCCTCTCAGTCAGGCCTTGGGCAAGGACAGAGATGAGGGTGAAGGCAGGGTTCCTCCAACCCCAGGAAAGGCCTTCAGGCTACCTTCCCCCCAGCATGCCTGCATCTGGCATTCACCACTGCCAACTCAACCCACCTTCTCCCCACCTCTGGATTTAAAGGCACAGTGACAATTAATCACCCAATGACACGGAGGGCAGGCTGCAGAGGAGTTAATTAATTAGGGAAATTTCTCCCAACCCTTTGAAGGTGAAATGTGTGGGGAGGGGACAGGGCTAGAGACAGTTATTTTTCAAGCTGAGCAAGCTGGCTCTGAGAGACTTCAAGAACAGCTTGAGGGGAGCTTCGGCAGGGTGGAGACCTCACAGGGTAGCACAGAGCATGGCCACGGCTGCCCTCCTTAGCCCAGCTATAGGCCTCCAGCCCCAGAGGATGGGGTCCCCCCTCCTTAGCCAATGGGCTGGGGTATCCCTAGAGGCAGAAGGGCTTCTAGGAGCCAACTAGAATAAGAAGGGCAAAGCTATAACCTGCACCCACTCACCAAATAAAAGCAGCCAATGATACTGCATATGCCAAAACCCCACAGGAATGATTTGGGTGTCATTTGCACAGCTTGGGTGCTCCGGACACACAGATAACTGGAAGAGAACTGACAGATAACTAGCAGACCAGCCCAGGCTCAGGGAAGGAAGTCAGGGAGGGGGGGTTTGGTCACAGGAGTGGTGGGAGGGGAAGGTCTTCAGACCCCCTTCCCTTCCACCATTGTGGCCTTAAGGCAGGCATGAGAAATGTCCAGCCCGTGGAATATATAAGGCTCACAAAATCATTTGGTCTGGCCCTGACAAGACATTAGAGGTGAGTTACTTAAATGTTTGACCAAATATAGCAGGCTAATGTTTAAGTTGATAACTTTGTATGGCCCGTGAATGATGTTATAAATATCCAAATGGCCTTGGCAGAACAAAGGTTCCCCACCCCTGCCTTAAAGGACTGATAGTTTGTACTGGTGGAGGCTCCATGCTACCTGCCCGGTTGGGAAGCTGCTCCCAGAGGCATGGAAGGGCTGATCCTGCGGTGCCCATTCTCACCCACAGATGGAGCAGGCAGTTGACTTGGTTGTGATATTAAGGGAGCAGGAAACCTCTCCTACCAACCACACACCAAAAATCACCTTCTGCAGCATCAGACTTGGATCATCAGGAATGAACACCTAAAAAGAAGGCTGAAACTTCATCAGACAAAGGGAACAGCCTGAGCGAAGGAATGGAGGTGGCAACTTGCACAGCACATTTGGGGAAGGATGAGATGGTGGGCAGGGTGGCTGCCATCTAGAGTGGGTGAATAGGAAGTGTGGGGAGGGCTAGAAATGAGGCCAGAGAATCAAGGTGGGCCCGGTAGCAGAGAGCCCTGCATGCTGGGACTGGACATGGTTCAAACATGGTGGGAAGTTATGGGGCGTTTTAAAGCAGGGCCTGCCAGGAGCAGAGGGTTCTGGGCTTTAGAAAGAGCATTCTGGCAGCTGGGGGACAATGGGTTCACTGGAGAGAGGGGAGATGACATAGGAAATTAGTGAGGAGCCAGGCTTCATGGTCCAGGAGAGAGATGATGATGACACCAGCCAGGAGGTAGAACAAAGGGAAGGGAACTAAGGTTTATTGTTCACCTACTATGTGCTGGGCATGATGCTGGACACTTTTTATCCATCCTCTCCTTTCCTCTCAGGACTTTTATTATGTCCAGATTTAGGGGCAACTAGGGGGCTAATTAAACTGGGTAAGCAAGTTCTGCACACCTGAGCAGGTGACTTTGCTTCATTCTCTCGTCTCCCTCCCGCCCCCTTGGAATCTCCTTCCCGTCCTACAGGAGGGTCAGGGGCCTGGGAACACTGTCTATGCCCAATTCAGGGACACCCATGGAGAAATTGTGAAAAGCAACGCCACACAGCCCACACTGCCCCCATCCCTCCCCCGTCCAATCATTTGTACGACAGGAAGAGAACCTAATCCCGAATCTGAAAAACTATGTGATGGAGGATTTACAGTATTAGAAGGCAAACAGTGGCAGGTGTAATTAGGAGAAAAATTTGTCATGCTCTCGACTTGGGGAAGAGAAGGGAAGGTCTGGCATCCCAATCTCCCCGGTGTTTACCCAGCGTGTGCACACACGCAGGGGAACCGGCACTGGCCACGGGCAGATTAATATTTGATGCAAGGAAGAGAATGCATGCTGTTCATGTTTATTTAGGATATTGTGAAATACAGTGAAATTTGCAATTTTATTGGATTTGGGGGGACGGTGTTTTGGAGAAGTCTTAAGCTGCATGGTAGGACACGCACATCTCTCCGGAGCATAGAGGCGCCAGCTTTGGTGGTGAGCCCTGCCTCTATACCCCCCTTCCCAAATCCAAACTTCTAGTTCCATTCCCCTCCTGAAATGAGAGACGATTGGCCCCAGGGGTATAGGAGGAATAAGACAGAAATCTCAGCTGGGCCTCTTCATTTGGAGTTTAGTGGCATGAGGCTGGCACAAAGAGAGGCTACCTCTGGGGAGTTCTTGTCAATTACAGGAGGGCTGGAAGCCATGGTTGGGCAGCTTGAGGCACTGGTGACCCTGGCTGGCTTTGGAGGGGGTGCTGGGAAGAGTGCAGAGAAAGGGTAGAGTGAGATAAAGAGCTGTTCTCTTTGTAGTCAAGAAGCTGGTTGATGGATAGAGCCTTAAAAGGCATGAATGTAACCTCCCTCCCCTAATCAAGGGCTCAATTCTGCCATTTATTTTCTCCAAGTGTTCATCTAGCCAGTGTTTCCACATCTTCCAGTGTTGGGGAACTCCTCAACTCATGCCATTGTTGGACGCTGCCCAATGGAAAACTTCTCCAAGATACATGGTTAGGATGGGGGTGGGTGGCAAGGATGAGGTCATATGGTATTCTCTCATTTGTGTTAAAATAAAGGATTGAGATGATGATGATAGATAGACACAGATAGACAGGTATGCATGATGCACAATATATTTCTGAAAGAAAACATAAAAGTTGGTACCAGTGATTGTTTTTTGGAGAGGGAAGCTGGATGGCTATGAAACTGGGGAGTCTGGGAAGGGAGAGAGACTTACTTTGTACACCTTTTGACCAATTTTAATTTTTCGTCATGTGCATATAGTACTTTTCTCAATAAAAATACTACTTACTTTTTTAAAAGAATTTTTCGTCATGTGCATACTTTTCTCAATAAAAATACTACTTACTTTTTTAAAAGAAAATGTTTCCTACTCAAAGGACAAGCGGAGATAAAGAGAAAATAGTATGGTATGAAAAAAAATAGGATGATCCCAGCCGCTTTGGCTCCGTGGTTGAGCATTGACCTATGAACCAGGAGGTCGCAGTTCCTGGTCAGGGCACATGCCCAGATTGTGGGCTTGATTCCCAGAGTGGGGCATGCCAAAAGCAGCTGATCAATGATTCTCTCTCATCATTGATGTTTCTCTCTCTCTCCCTCTCCCTTCCTCTCTGAAATAAATAAAAAATATTTTTTAAAAATAGGTTGAGATATAGGGGAATAGATGAGATAAAGAACTATAAGGAAATGAAAAATGCAATAGCAGAACACACACACACACACACACACACACACACAACCACATTGATCATTACATTGTACCAACGTCTGTCTGTCTCCTTGGACTTTCTACCTACTTTCCCACTGTGCTAGTTCTACCTACTGGGTCACACAGAGGAAGTCCCTTCCCTCTGCCCCATGGCAGCCCTTCAGATTCTTGAAGATAGATGTCTGGCACCTATAAATATCTGAGCTGAATCAAAGTGGGTCCAGACTCCAGCAAGAGTTGTTTCCGCTACCACATACTGCCACTCTTTTTCTCAGGATGGCTCCCATGAGGCTCCCAAGACCTCTGGGCTTGCCCCCAGGGCTGGTGCTCCTCTTATCTGGGAGCTCAGAGTGGGACTGAGCCTCCTCCAGTTTGGAGTCATTTCTGTAGTTATCTCACACTCTCTGAACGGACAGCAGCCCAACCTTCTTCAGCAACAAACACCTGGAGCTTGATGGCCTCAGAGACTATCCAATACCCATAGTTTTAAATGGGTAAACTGAGGCTTAGGATGGGGCAGAGACTGGCCTGAGATCATGGAAGCAAGGTCTGCTTTGTGCCTACTCCTCCTGTGTGAGCCCTCTGGAATGCCTACCTGCATGGAACCTTGGGCAAGGCCACTTGGAGAAGTAGGAGCAATGCCAGCCAGCCTCATCAGAAGTGGCTCTGTTTCCAGCATGGATTACCCCAAAACCCAAAGAACTGCAAGCTAGACAGCACATGAGGTTAACTCAGGCTTATGGAGAAGACAGAGGCCATTCAGGCATCAGCATGCAATGGTCAGAGTAAGAAGGTGGCTATGCTGATGCTCATATGTGCCCATCATATGTGCGCGTGCGTGTGTGTGTGTGTGTGTGGTATGCATGTACACACGAACCTGTGTGGGTGGTGTCTGGGTGAATGCCTTCACAGATGTGTGTCTGTATGAGTACAGAGATTGTGTGTGTACATGTATTAGAGAACATGTGCCTACAGCCACCAGGGTGTGAGTGTGTGTATGTGTGGCTCTGTACATCTGCCACAGCCCTCAGCACACTGACTTGCTGCATTTGTTCGCAAGGCTGCCTCCTCCCCTGAACTGTGACCTGAGATTTCATCTTTTAAAAAAAAATTCAATATTCTCAGTGCCAAGTAATCCACAGCATATAGTAGGTGCTTAATCAACATTTGCTGGACTGAACTGGGTTGAATTGAATTCAGCTGAACTGAATTGGATTTTCCCAGTGAGCCTCTATGCATACAAGTCAGTGCCAGGAAGAGGAAATGCACATGTGCCACGTGGGTGAATGCTCGTGGACTGTCTGTACATGCGTGTCTGAGCCAAGTCTCCACATTTGCATGTGGGTCCGTCTGCATGTTGTGAATTCAAACCATAAGGAGGGAACATGATTCCGCGTGTGTGCATACGTGTGCACGGGTGTGTGCACGTGCCAGCTCCAAGAGCTCGCTCACGCATACAGAAAGCCCAGTGACTCCCAGTTTCCGCTGAGCCAGGTTTCCTCCTGGTACACCTGGAACAGCTAAAATTAGTATGAAAATGGCAGTGTTCGGTTAAAGGGAAGGGGGGTGGGAAGAGATGAGGGTGCCCATGAGTGCTATTTTATTTCTCAGTGAGAGGATAAAGTGATTTTTCCTACATAATTTTTGATGTAGAGGCTAAATTAGGCCAGAGAAGAGGGACAAAGCAACTTTCGCCCTCATTAGTATTCTGGCCGCGTTGGCCCAGCCACGGCAGTTATGTATTTTTGCAAGTATGCATATAATTTATTGTGGAGAACACAATTTACATGGTAGTCGATGCCTGTTTTATAGCCTCACAAATAGATGTATGAACTCAAGCATATAATGGCCCAACCAGCAGGCGCAAATACGTTCTAAATCTTCTAAATGTGCTTCACAAAAATGTAACTGAGGAATATAAAACAGATCAATTCTTGCATGTTATATATTGGTTTTTGATTTACAAATCTAATCTGGGACATTTCTTCAGAAATGAGGGGATTTTTCCCCCCTCCTCCTCCTCTTATTCTCCCACCAACTTCTCCGTGCATAGACCTCGCCTGCTGGTCAGGTGCCTGCAGGCAACACCACCTCCAGGACATGCATGTGTGCCCACATGCATGCCCACATGTAGTGCATGCTCTCACCCGGCTGCCTGTACATGCACTTGGAGGTATGATGGGAAACTGCAGACCTTGAGTGGAAGGGACGTTGTGACCTTTGTTCCATCTGTGTGACCTCCCCCATCTGAAGCTGAAAATTTAGGGAGGAGGACTAATAAGAGGACCCCAGTGGGTCCCTCTGGGTTCCTGCCTAAGAGGCCTCTTTTCTCCAGGACTCAGACTGGCTTCATGAGTGACTGGAGCAGAAAAGGAAAAGTGAGAGTCTTAGAAATAAAAATTAAACTAACACTCATTGAGTTCCATCTTGAATTTGCATTTTATTGAAGATATTTTTATCAATTTATCTTCATACATGGCTTTAAAAAATGGACACAAAAATCATGGAATATTCATAAAATGGAATATAACACAGCAAAGAAAATGAACAAAGTACTGCCTGCAACAACATGGGTGAATCTTACACACACATAATGTTAAATGCAAGAAGCCAGACCCAAAGAAGACCTGCTGTATGTTTTATGTCAAGTCCAAAGCACGAAATAAACCAAACTATAGTGTTTAGAGATGACAAAACTATTGAGAAAAGCAATGAAGAACTTCCCATAAAAGTCAGGATGATGGTTATCTTTGGAGAATGGGGCTTTGGTGAGAGTACAAGGGGGGCATTTGGGCAGCTGTTCTAATTCTTGCCTCGGTGGTGGTCCCATGGATGTTCCACTGATGATAACTGCTGAGCTGAGTACTTCTTTTTATTCATGTTTCTGTACAATTTATTGTATTTTACAACATTTACAAACACAGCCCATGAGGGCTTATAATGAAGAGCACCCCTCCATCCTGCTCCCTGAGGGAAACTCCTGGCAACCATTTCTGGTTGTTCTCTTCACATCTCTAGACATGTTGTGGAGCTCCTTTGGAACCTCTGTATCAGTGAAATTTTATCATCCTTTTTATCTCTGTAAGGTCAGTAATAATGTCTCCACTTCCACTCCTGATTTTAGTAATTTGAGGCTTCTCTTTTTTTTCTTGGTCAGTCTAGCTAAAGTTTTGTCAATTCTGTTGATCTTTTCAGAGAACCAACTTTTGGTTTTGTTTATTTTTTTCCCTATTTTATTTATCTCCACTCTAATATTTATTATTTCCTTCCCTCTGCTGGCTTTGGGTTTCATTTGCTCTTCTTTTTTCTAGAAAGGTAAAAGTTTAGGTTATTGACTTGAGGTCGTTCTTCTATTTTAATGTAAGTGTTTACAGCTATAAATTTCCCTCTGAGCACTGCTATTGCTGCATCTCATAAATTTTGACATGTTGTATTTTTGTTTTCATTCATCTCAGAGTATTTTCTAGTTTTCCTTGTGATTTCTTCTTGGACCCATTCGTTATTCAGGAGTGTGTTGTTTAAATTCCACGTACTTGAGAATTTTCCAAATTTCCTCCTGCTCTTAATTTCTCGTTTCATTCCACTGTTATCAGAGAACATACTTTGTATGTTTTTGATCCTTTTAAACATATTGAGACTTGTTTTGTGACTTAAGATATGGTGTCTCCTGGAGAACATTCTATTGAGCACTTGAGAGGAATGTTGGGTGGAATCTGCTGTTAGATGACTATTAGGAAATAGTGCCTGTGAGGCCTCGTTGATTTATAGTGTTTTTCAAGTCTCCTATGTTCTTGCTAATTTTCTACCTAGTTGTTCATCCATTATGTCAATGGAATTTTGTATTCTACCTACATGGTGCTTATAATGTGCAAGTGCAACCCCAGTTTCAGGGGCCTACAATCCAGGAAGCAGGGGGAGCTTCCATTCTCCTGAGCTGGGCCACCCATCCCTGCTTCTCAGTACAGGATGTCCTCCCTCACCCCATACTGTCCTATAGCCTGGAGTCTTAGACAGCTGTGAACTCCCCCCACTTTATCAGCCTCAACTATCTGCCACATTCCCAGGGTTACTAACCCTGACAAAAGCAAAGCAGGACTGGAAGAGGTCTCAGAGACCATGTGGAGGTCAATGCCCTCCTGATACAGATGGAGAAACTGAGGCCCAGGGAGGGGAAAGATCTTGTTCTACGTCTCTTGGAGCCAAGACAGCTAGTGTCCCATCACTTGCTGAGCCCTCAGCACCATAACTGACCCACTGGTTGTCAAAAATCAGAAACCCTATTGAAGTCACCCTCTGTGTCATTTCCATTTGTAATGTGGGGTGGTGGTGGGCAGAGGCAGGATTAGAGGGGGTGAGAGGAGCTGTGTTGAATGGCTATCCCAGTGCACTCAGACGACCTGTGCTTCCATCCCAGCTTCTGAGCTGTGTGACCTTGGGCACATCACCCTCTGAACTTCAGTTTCCTCTGAAAGCATGATGATCATCATTTACCAGGTCCCCACCATGCACCTGGTACTTGAACATATACACTGAGTGGCCAGATTATTATGACCACCTGACGTTTGTAGGCAAATTAGCTATAATTTCCCACTGAAATTGCTAGAGGGCCAGATCATTATAAATGTCTGAATAGCACAACATACCTAAGTATCGTTGCTGATCAAGTTCATCCTATCATGTTGATGGCGTATCCCAATGGAGATGGCTTCTTCCAACAAGACAAGGCGCCATGCCACAGTGCTCGTATTGTGCAGGAGTGGTTTCAAGAACATGAGGGAGACTTTACCTTGCTTAGGTGGCCCCCTCAATCACCAGATCTCAATACAATTGAGCATTTGTGGGACGAAGTTAAAAGAGCCATCAGGCAGCTGGTTCCACAACCATCAAATCTCACAGAACTGGACAGTGCTATTCATCAGGCATGGTGTCAGATTCCTCGCATCACCTTTCAACATCTCGTGGAGTCAATGCCAAGAAGAATTGCCACAGTATTGAAGGCAAAAGGTGGCCCAACGAAGTACTGATGGGGTGGTCATAATAATCTGGCCAGTCATAATAATCAGGCCACTCAGTGTATAATTTTATTCAATTCTCCCAACAGCCTTGGCAGAGGGAAATACCTTTGGCATAGGAAGAAACTGAGGGCCCATAAAGCAAAGTAACTCCCCCAAATCTACAGGCATTCACCCATCACTCTCTTGTGGCTCCAAAGCTATAGCACAGACAGCCCCCCTTGCCACATGGCCTCCACTCACCCTCAGAGCTCGGGTCCAAGGCAGATTTAAAGGCAGATTTGAAGGGAGATGGAGTGTCAGATGATATTCATCACTAGGAGTACTGTTCATTTTGTTAGGTGTGATCACAGCATGGTCAGTTATCAGAGAGATACACACTGAAGTATGTCTAGATGAAATGGCCTACTATCTGGGATTTGCTTTCAACTACCCCAGCAAAGAAAAGAAGAAAAAAAAGAAGGGGCAGATGAAATAAGATCAACAAAGCTGATAATTGTCACTGAGTGATAGGTACTTGGGATTCATAAACTACTCTCTAGTTTTTAAACACTTGAAATGTTTCATAATAAAACAGTAACAAAAACCATCCAACTACCACCACCAAGTTGCAGAAACAAGAAAGGTTAAAAAAAAAGACTGCCTTTTAGACACATATACTCTCAGAGCTAGAAAAGGCCTTAAAAATCAACTTGTCCAACTCCCCATACAGGTCGGGAAACTGAGGCCCAGAGAAGGGCATGCTGGGAGTCACCAGCATCTGGGTGGCAGCCTTGCTCATGAGATTTCCCTGCAGAGTCCCTGCATCGAGGGGTGAGGAGGGGGGGGGCGGGGGGCGCCCTCTTGTAGTTCTAAAAGGCTGCCAAAAAGTCGTGCTGGTGGGAGAGGAAACATGACAGTGAGAAAGGGCTGTAGTAGTCTATTGCGGGAACACAAGTCAACCCACTACAGGGGCGCTGTGGGTCACCACAGAAGAGGTGTGTCCTCTTCACTCACTCCCACCCCATAACTGAGTCACCTGAGACCAGGCTGGCCCACCTGCCACCAGGAGTTGAGCCCAAGTCCTGGTCTGCATTAGAGGCCCCTAGTCCTGGATGGAGCAGGACATTGTCCGTGGCTTCTCTCATGCTGGGGACTGTGCTGGGTGCTGGGGAGGAGCTAAGAGGAGCTGATTCCTATTTCAGGGGCTCTCACAGTCTCATGGGGGAGCCAGACTCACATGCCCACGGAAGCGTGGGAGTGCCTAGCTTAGGCTGACATACACTGTGGGATAGAGAGTGCTGGGGGCTGCCGAGGGAACAGGAGATGAGGGAGGTGATGTTAGAGTTTAGCCTTGAAGGATGAAAAGGACTTCAAAGGAGAGAAGTGGGGAGGAGGTTCCAAGTGTGTGATTGTGGGGGGTGCAGGGAGGGTCCCCTGCTGAAGTTCCCCCTGCTGGGTCCCCAGAGACTCTTCCCACACTTGCTGTCACCAGCTATCTCCCCCGCTGACCCCTCCACCAGGAGCTGAGCTCTGGAGAGCAGAGGCTCCGCATTTCATCAGAGCAGCTCAAGAGAGAGCTGGCACAGTGGGCGCTCAGCACGTTTTTTGGCTAAGAAACTAAATGAACGAAGGGCTGCTTCAGAAGGAAGCCTCTAAGACAGGGGTGGGGAACCTTTTTTCTGCCAAGGGCCATTGGGACATTTATAACATCATTTGCAGGCCATACAAAATTATCACTTAAAAATTAGCCTGCTATATTTCGTCAATGTTTAATTAACTCACTCCTAATGCCTTGGCCAGGCCAGACCAAGTGATTCTGTGGGCCTTATACAGCTCATTGGCCAGACGTTCCCCACCCCTGCTCTAAAGAAAGGCCCCTGAGATCCTTTCAATGGGGGACCATCTTGAGGTGGGGGACCAACCACCCAACTCACCTTCAACACATGCCACCATTATTACCAGCAGGGATTGACTCATGAGGTTCTTTATTTACCATGATCTCTCTCTCTCTCTCTCTCTCTCTCTCTCTCACACACACACACACACACACACACACACACACACACACACCACTCAAGATTTGAGGCAGCTTGCAAAAAAACACACAACAGGGTAAAATAAAATTTATATAAGTGGAGATGAAATTGAGACCAAAGAAAAATGTGGGTACAAATATCGGAAATTGAGGCAGCTTGCAAAAAACACACAACAGGGTAAAATAAAATTTAGATAAGTGGAGATAAAATTGAGACCAAAGAAAAATGTGGGTACAAATATCGGCATCGGCATCATCCATTGAGGATCCACTGTATGCAGGACACAGAGCAGTGATTCTAATTTCTCAAGGGAAGGGGGTGGGGGGTATATCGAGGGAGGAGCCTAGCCATTTTTGAATGCCCGAGTTTTAGATTTGGAAAAGCTCCTGTATGTGCCTGAATTCAATCTCCTACACAAAGCGGAATGCCCTCTACCTCATTCATTCACTTGTTTATTCAATAATCCTTACTGAGCACCTACTGTGTGCCTGCTGATAAGCACTGATAAGACAGCCATCCCAGACAGAACTTCGGGGATCCATTGCTGCTCCATTAATCTTTGCTCTTCGCAGAGTGCTCTCCAAGGGTTTCTCTCTGGTGGCCCTTTGCTCTGATCCTGCAGAGCAGCGGACACAGCTGGACAGGCTGGGATCCGGCCTGCCAGGGCCTCTTAGAAGGAGGGAGAGTGGAAGCCAGGCTCAGCCCGGCTTTTCTGGGATGGGAGGGAAATTGATGCCAGGCATTCTAATAGGCCTTTTCACATACAGTATTTCAAGTTATGTCATAATGCAGTGTGCTATGGGGCTAGACACTCCGCTTCTCTGTGCCTCATCCGTGAGGTGGTGATAATTAAAAAATGAAAGGACCTGAGGTGCCACTGTTTTTAACTGTGCTTATATAAGATGTTAACCACGGGAAAAACTGGTTTTATGGGAACTCTTGGTGCTATCTTTACAACTTTTCGGTGAACCTAAAATTATCCAAAAATAAAGTTCCTTAAAAAACAAAAACAAAAACAAACCCTAACAGACTATCTCATAAGTTTGTTGTGAGGAAGACTTACTGAGCCTAAGTATTGATGATTATGACTTAATTCTCACAAAATATTGTGATGGGGATTTATGGTTCAGCCTAGCCTCAGAGAAGTTCAGCGACCAGCCTGAGGTCTTACAGAGAGTTTTAGGTGATAGCGGGATTTGAACCCAGGCCAGAAACTCTCCAAAGGCCACCATCCTTCTGCTACACTCTGCTGCCTCTCATGTTTTAGAATTTTTAGTGACAAGGAGTGACTGCTTCACCAGGAGCAGTTTTGCGAGTTAGGAACTGATCCTTATAAAGACGAACAATCAAATGTACTCCCCTGTGGCTTCCCTGAGTTTATCCTTGTCTACCCCTTGGGACTCCATGGAGCACATCTCCAACTTGTGCTCCAGCCGACCCTCAGGTGGATTAAGCAGAGTCTGCATTCTATGCTGAGGCCCAATGTCCTTGACACCTCCCATAGCATAGCCAGGAACTCAGTTCCAGTGGCCACCCCACCCCAGTCCCATGAGCTGGCCCATCTCATCTGGCCATTGTCTCTCTTTACTTTAAGCGAGGGGCTCAGAAAAGGCCCAGGGCTCAGGGTGTGGCCCCTTAGAGCTCAGCCATTCTCTTCCTCTAGGGATGGGAGCAGCATGATGCCACTCATGCTACCTGAGAGTAAAAAAGCTTTTGAGCAGCCTCATCTTGGTGCCGGAGGAGACAGGGAGAGCATGGCCCAGGTCAATGGGCTGTCCCCAAATCAGAAGACACAGCATTCAGTCCTGGCGAATCCGCGGCAGAGCGGTCAGGGGCAGTCCTTTAACATTCCTGAGCCTCATTTTCCTCCTCCGTAACACAGGGAAACTAATAACAGTACTTCCTGTCCCTTCCTACCTCCAAGCAGTCTCCCAAATGAGATAGGATGCCCCATCTCTGGCCTCTTTCCCCACCGTCCCTTATATTTCCCTATTGCACATCCCACATAGAACTGTAACACCAGTTTTCTGGTATGTCCCCACCCCCCAGAAGCCTATGATTTCATCTGAGGCAGTACCTTAAGGTCCCCAGTGCCTAATAAATTCACAGTAGAAAACATGTAGCACTTCCCCATGAGGTAGAGATGGGGTAGATACTATTATTATCCCTGTTTTACAGAAGAGGAAGCTGAGACACAGAGAAGTGTCTGGAACTGTACCTGCTACATTAAAAGTGTCAAATATCTGGTTTTAGAGAGATGATGGGGTGCATAGGCAAGTTAATGAGTGGATTGGTGGGTGGATGCGTGGGTGGATAGGTATATAAGTAGATGGGTGGGTGTATGAAAGGACGGATGGGTGCAAATGGGTGGATAAATGAAATAGTAAATGGGTGAGTGTATGGGTGGGTGGGCATGTGGAAAGATAAATGGATGAGTGGATGGATGGATGGAAAGATGGATGGATGGAAGAATGGATGGACGGATGGATAGATGAAAGGAAGAATGGATGGATGGATGGATGGACGGATTGATGGACAGACGGATGGACAGATGGATGGACGGGCAGGTAGATGGGTAGATAGTGGATGTATGGATGAGTGAGTGAATGGATGAATGAGTGAGTGGATAAGTGCATGAGTGGACAAGTGCATGAATAGCAGTTCAGAAAGTGATTCTGTTATCAAGACCTAAGAGTGGGGAGATAACCTTGCAGCCATTTAAAGGGTGGAGGCATAGAAATAGCAAAGAAAACTTCACCCTAATAATGGGAAGACTCTGGAAGCAGGAGTCACCCCAAATCCAGATCCTTGGGCAAGCTTCCATCACCCAGGCCTGGAGACTTCTCTTTGCCTGCCCCTGACACCGGCCCCAGACAGCCCCTCATGCCTGCAAATGAAAGGCTGGCAGAGGCAGCAGGTGGGCTAGCAGCCTGTTCCCTCATTGTCTGAGCTAACCTTCCTCCTGGCTGCTTGTTCTGCCCAATGTTACACTTGTCTTCCTGCAACACTTGGATACCCGAGCCAATTTTGTCATGCAAATGAATTCAGCCCATTGTAAATCCCTGGAGGGAGCAGTCTCCCAGCCAGGGGGCGGGGCTGTGCTGAAAGCCCCACAGGCTTCCCTGCAGCCCCCCTCATTGCACCGAGGAAGAGGGTTACAGACCTTTGCTGTGGACCCTGGGCCCTTCCCTCCAAGAATCCCAGACCATTGGAGCCAGCACAGGCTTTAGAAATGGGTGAGCCCTGGTAATAGGTAAAAACCTGAAACCCAAAGAGGGCCAGTGACTTGACACAGACACAGCCCGTTAGCTATGGCTCAGCCAAGTCCTCTGATTCTCAGCCAGAATTTTCTCCACTAGATTGAGCTGCCCCTGGCATCTTCCTCATTCAAAGCCCACTGGCCACCAGGATGGCCCAAGTCTACCCCTCCGCTCAATCTAACGGAACCCATGAAGCTACCTGGGGCCTCAAGGAAGGTGAGCCCTGCAGGTGAGTTCTTCCCCAGGGGGCAAGGACAGAGGTACTAGGTACACTGGCCCCAACCAGCATGCTGGCAGCACGCAGGGTAGGAGGTGAGGAAGGGAGAACTGGCTTTTGTTTCAAGGCTACAACACGCCAGGCACTTTACACCGTTCTTGCCTAATTCATACAGTAATTCTGTGAGATTGATATTGTCCCCACTTTATAGATTAGAAAACTGAGTCCAGGGAGATGACATGCCTGACCCCAAGGCCACACAGCTACAAGTGGAGATTTGAATCGCAGGCCACAAGATTCAGGCATTCCTGAGCCTATGTTCTTTCCACTCCACATTCTGCCATTCCTGCCAAACTCTGCCATCAAGAATCAGCCTCTCATTGAGCTGTGACAGCTGATGAGGGTGGGGTCGATGAGGGGAGTGATCATTGGCAGAGCCTGACTTTCCAGGAGGTGAGAATTTCAAGCTATTTGGAACACAGGGGCTCCCAGTGATACACCCGATGAAGCCCTGTCTCCTTCCCCTGTCATTTAAGGCCCTTCCCAACCTCCACCACCCCCACCCTTACCCCCCATACACACACTCAACTCCTGACTCAACATTCATTCTTCACTCCTCCTAATCTCCAGATCTCTGTAGGCTGTTCCCTCTGCTTGAAATGCCTTTCCCCACCTGGTCTGCTTTCTGATCTTCCGGGCTTGATTTGGTTGTCCCCCTCACCCTCTTCCCCTCCATGGACAGTGTCAGTTTCTCCCTCCTCTGTACTCCTATAGTTCTCTCACGCACACCTATTACGTTGCCAGTGTGTAGGAATTTACATTAGTGTTCGTCTTCTCCACTAATCCCAAAGGGCCAGAAGGGTGTATTACCATCCAACACCATGACTAGGGCCCCCAGTCACTGAAGGAACAGTAATTGTCAAGGTAACAGCAGGTGTACTGAGAACCCAATGTGTCCAGGCATTGTGCTAAGAAACTTCCTAAATAAACGATCTCATCAGTCCTTACAACCATCCCATGAAGCAAGCTACATCTTTCCCCCATTTCACAGGTGGGAAAGGGGTCAGAAAAAGGCCCGCGTCCCAAGCCGCACAGAGCCCAGGATGCGGACCCTGGCCTCCACCGTCACTACAGGGCTTGGTCCAGCCTGAATTTAGGGCTTTAGGATATTCCAAGTCTCTGCCCAAATGTGCTCACTCCCCTTGGCCGGCTTTCCTGGGAGTAGGAGGGTCGAGGGGAGGCAGAAAGAAGTGGTTCCATGGTAGATGGAGGGGAGAGGGTTGCCAGTGGGTTGACACCACATGTGCTCGTGACATTGCACAGCGCCAGGCTCCTCGTGGGCATTCCATAGAATGTGCTAGAGAAGGGGAGGGAGGAAGGGAGACCCACAGTCCTCGGTGCTAAGGGGACATGAGCCTCCACATCGCCACGTGGACAGTGGTCTGGGTTATGGGAAGCTCATCCTCTCAACGACTCTGTGTGTGAGGCCTGGACTGAGGTGAAAGATCCCAGAATCAGAAGACCCTGCTCTGCCTTCCTTTGCCAAGGCCCTCAGACATCCCCTCCCTACTCTAACCTCAGCTGTGCGGGGTGGAATGGAACCACAGAACCACCCCCACCCCACCATCCCCTGCAGCCAGCTCAGAGAGCCTGGGCACCCCCCGGCTCTCACTCCTCTGACACACGGGAGCCCTGATGCCAGAGGCCGCCTTGGCATTCACCGCAGGCCCGGGGCCCACTGGGCTGCCCGCAGTCACGACACCGCCTTTTGCTTTTGCTGGCATAATGTATGCCCCGTGCTGCCGCCCCAGTCACTCAATCCCAGCCGGTCTGCGGAGGCAGAGATAGCCCTTAATGAGAAGGGCCCCGGCTTTATCTGCTTTCTACTTCAGCCATTATCTCCCCCAGTCTATAGACACGCAGTTACCTCTGACAATAATGCTCAGAGGCAACAAATGCTGATGAGTTTTCTATGCAGTCCGCACAATAAGTCTATCAAAACAACCTCGGAAAATTATGAACCCCCGTGACAGACAAATACAACCAGCTTCGGCGTGAATTTAGAGCCCCCAATGCTACGATTCTTTTAATTCTTCAGGCCTCCCTTATCTCTGCTGTTCCTCTTCTGGTGGGGAGATAACAGTAATTCTTCTCTGTGCCGGTTTTTTTTTCCTCTCTCTCTCCCTCCCCTTCCTTGCTTTTTTTTTTCCACCCACTGAGTGAGATGTTTTCCGTGTCTTTCTGCTTGCTAAAGATAAAGGGTTAAAGACCAACTTATGTTGGGTGCTGGGGAAGGGGGAGGGGGTACGGGAGGGGGGGGAAAGTAATCAGCATTCAAGAGATTGCTATCGGAGAAACCGCAGCAGAGAACAGTAATTTTGCGGGCTCCAGCGAGGGCTCTCTCCACTCCCCCCCCCCTTTTTATGAATGCACATAATGCCTGGAGTGTTGGGGGCAGATAAAAGAATTAGCAGCAGCCAGGGGGACGGAGGCCCGGAGAACAGGGGAGAATTAGAATGTCTATCTTTGTCTCTTCCAGCTCATCCAGCCAGCCGAGGCTCCCGGGCTCGTAAACAATTTAATCTTTTTGCTACAGTTAAAATACAAAGACAGCAAGCCTCCTTCTTCCAAATGGAAAAGGGAGGAGGAGCAGGACAGGAGCAGGAGGATTGGGGGAATCTGGGGAGGGGGTGCTGCACTGGATGAAGGAGAGGCAGATAGGAAAGGGCTGACACAACAAACTTTTCTGCTGCCGGCTTAACCCCCTGGCCTTCAGAGCTCAGA
>NW_005354174.1:871128-913941 GCF_000412655.1 Myotis brandtii
CCCGTGCTGCCCCCACTGGGGACACAGCCTAGTCCTGGTTTGGTCCAGCCTCCCTCCAGGACTGGAGGCTCAGTCATTGGTGGGGGAGAGGGGATGAGTCTTGCTCCTACCAAGGGCCCCTGGTCCCTATTTTCCTGGGTGGTGGCAGCTGTTGGCCCTTCCCATACTTCTTCCTTTGGTCTTCCCCTTTTCCTCCTCCACTTTCTGCCTCTCCTCCCCTGACTCCTTCTTCTAGGCTCTGATGAGAACTCTCAGGTCATGCAAAATGCGCTCACCTTCTCTTACCCACCAGGCTGCAAGCTCTCTGAGGGGGACTGCTGTGGCCACTTGGCATTGTGCGCCCTGTGCAGAGCAAGGATGGGGCTCTCTGCCTAGAACAGTTCTCCACCTCTAGCCTAAGACCAGCGACGGAGGGAAGCTGAGACGGGAGGGACATGCTCCGTCTCCTCTCCCCTGGTCTTTCACAGGCACGTGCTCACCCTGTGAGCACACAGTGGGGGGGGGACCGAACTCTAGGAAAGAACACAGCCCTTCCGGAAGGACAGAGGCCTAAGACCAGCGATGGAGGGAAGCTGAGACAGGAGGGAAGCACATGCTCCGTCTCCTCTCCCCTGCTCTTTCACACGCACGTGCTCACGTGCCTGTGAGCACACAGTGGGGGGACCAAACTCTAGGAAAGAACACAGCCCTTCCGGAAGGACAGAGCATTTTGAGGGACCTGAAAATAAGGTAGAAAAAAGAAGATCCTGAGGGGCCCCTCCTACCCAGGGAGGCCAGAAGCCCATGTGACTGACCAGCTGGACACCCTTAGAGCAATCCAAACAGCCGACACCCCGAGTGCTCACTGAACCCCCACGCTGTGGCCACTTTTAGCCGTTCCAGCTGCATGAAAGGCCCAATTTTCATAGAGCCAAAGTGGAAGCTGGGTCATCTTTTTCTGCCCTGTCTCTCCTGTCGAGTGCTAATCCCAATGGGCCGGCATTAAATTGACTGTCCTCTCTTACTTCCAGCTCCTAAAGGGCCAGGCCAGGCCTTCCTCACCACTGGACGCCTGAGCCCAGCACAGCACCTGGTCAAGCTGGCTGACTTGTGCTGAGTGCTTTGGTGGATGAAGAGATGAGTGAATGAAGCCAATAAAACAGGGTGGTAGGGGCCAAGGGTGTGGGGAGAGGGGAGTCTCTTTGGGCACCAAACACACACTTGAAGAGGAGCCACTCAGGGAAAAGGAGGGGGGAAGGAATAAGGGCCCAGAAGGATGGGGGTGTGGTCCAGAGAGCTGGAGCCACTCCGTGAAATGGCGGGAACCAAGGCCGTGATCAGGACACAGCCAGGTGCAGCCCCGCTGGAGCTCAACTACATTCACAGTGAACCCCCCAACCCACTGGCGTGGGGCCTTTCCCAGGAAGGCCTGGGGGGAAAGCGTGGGACTTGGGGTCGAGGAATCTGGATTCCTCGCAGCTCTACCTCTTGTTGGCTGTGTAATCTCAAGTAAGTCTATCTGATCCTCAGCCCACCCCCCATCTGTAAAATGGAAATAATAATGACCTTTACCTTACAGCATTGGGTTAGCACCTATAGAGAAGGGATCAGCATGTGCAGGCCCTGAGTGCCTTGTAATGACAAGCATAGCAGACACAATAAACTAAGGATGCCAAAAACACAAACTCCTCTCCACAAAGCGACTATTATTATTATTATTATTATTACTATTATTTAGTTACTCATCCTACCTCTGCCCTTCACTCTTTGGAAAATTGAGGCTGGGCTGAGCCATGATGTGGGGGATAAAGCTGCTTTCTCCAGCTCCTGTGTCCCCTCCCGAAGCTGGGGAGGGGAGACTCCAGGAGGTGGGGGCTAGTCACCTGTTCCAGGTTTACAAATAACCTGCAGCCTGCTCGCTTTCCCTTTCCGTCCCTTCACATCTGTGACGTAGGCTGAGCACTCCCTCTAGTCCCAACACCAGGCCCCACTTAAACAGTCATTCTTCCTCAACCCCGACTCCAATGTTACCCTGTAAATGCCCTCCCTCCCCCCACACACAGTGTATCTGAGGAGACACAGGAGTGGAACATAGGGTACATTTATATAAATAATGTTCAAATAATAAATTTTAGTGTTTATATTTTAAAACCAGGTAAGTTATTTTCAAATGTGCATTAAATATATATAATCTTGGTCATGTCCTAAGCCAGGGTATCCTAAATTGTCCACATATCAGAATCACTTGGGCAGCTTTTAAAAAATATTAGATTCTGAGCCCAAACCTAGAGATTGTGAATCAATATGTGGAGGGCGGGGGGTGGGGGGCAGTTGGGGGAGTGGATTTCTTAAAGAGCCCAGGTGCTTCAGTCAAGGAGTTGAATCTAGGATCTGCTGTCTTAAGCTGCAAAGAAGTAGGTTTCATTTTATTCATCAATTCAACGAACGCTTTTTGAGTACCTGCTATCTATCTTTGTCTGTGTTGGGGTGGTGGGGGTAGGGGGATAAAAAGAAGCCAAAAACCCATAGGGCATGAGACAGCCGTGTCTAACCCGCCAATAGAGATTCCTTGAGCCCCAGCCTCAATCCAAAAAACCCACCCAACACTGATTTCTCTCCTTCTGATACCTGTAGGGTTTAGTGCCCCCTTATTTAGGAACAGAACAGGAAGGGTCTGCTAAGTGCTGAGCTCTACATTAGGGATTTAACTATACATATGATCACATTTAATCCTCACAAAACTCTTGTGTCCTAGCCATTATTACTTGCATATTATTAATTAGGAAATAGAGGCACAAAGGGCTGAGGAACTCACTTAAGTTCACCAAGCTAGAAAGGGGCAGGATCACCCCCCCCTTCCCCCCCGCCAAAAAATGGTATGCTGCTTAAGTATACCATTCAATCATTCAGTAATCCATTCAGAAAACTGATCAACCACCCACTGGGTGCCAGGCACTTAACTATGGGGGATATAAACAAGACCCTGCCCTCAAAGAGTGCAGAGTTTAGGAGAGGAACTTGGGCAACTGCAGAAATAAGTCAGAGGCAAGTAATGAGTGCCTCCCAGGAGAAAGGCAGTAGCAAGTGATCAATGTGCAGCGGAGAGAGATTCCTTCCAACTTCGGGGACTCGGGGATGTCAGGAATCCAGCGGTCCTTGGCAAACACTGAGGTCTTATTTCATCAGAGAGGTGAAGCACCTCACCCAAGGTCACACAGCTGGGTGTGCCATAAATACATGATGAATCGAGTGAGATTATTCACTAACTCCAATTACATCTTAACCACTAATAACTTGGCTCCAGCTCTCCTAATGGGATTTCCTCCCTGGACATCAGCCTTCCCTCCCCCCTTCCACTGACACTGGCCAATTAGAGAAGGGCAGGTGCTGTGATTGGGGTCATGGTGAGAGGACAAGATGGAGAGGACCACAGCTCACCCCCATCCAAGGTGGAGGAGGAGATGATCAGTTTCAGGTGCTCACAGCCTCTTGTAATGAAGAATCTGAGGGCTCACCCACACGGAGAGAGGCACAGACTTGGAAGTCCAGTTCCCCCAACATGAATTCCCTAGGAGGACACCTGCTTTGCACACAGCTCCATGCCAGAGCCGGCAGGCACGGAGAGTGATGTGGGCTACATGCAGAGAGACATTCAGGCAGACCAGCACAACTGCAGACAGACATGGACAACGAGGGGGAAAATACTCCATGAAATACACATACACCTGAGAATAAATCAGGTGTTGCTACATAGAGAACCACAAAACTGAGAGAGTCACAGAAACCCAGAAAGATGCAGACAGACACAAAAGGATTCTGGGTCACAGTCAGATATCTACTCATTTATTCCACAGAAATGGATTAGGCACCTACTATGTGCAGGCACAGAGAGATAGAAGACAGTCTTTGCCCTCACAGAGCTCACGGTCTGGTGAGAGAGAGTAAGCATGGAAATGGCAACTACAATACAGTGAGCAAAAAACACAAATATGAAAGGAAGAAGCACAAAAAGAGAGCCAGAGAGAAAGGCACAAAGAGAAACCCAGAGGTGCTGAGATGGAGGAAGGCAGAGTGGAGACACACAGAAGTGCTTAGAGCGAGAGCAAAGAATTGCACGCGTGCACACACACACACCAACACCTCCCTGTGTGGGAGTACAGAAAAAGACCCCTTCCCAGGCTCCCCCTCCCAGCAGACTCCAAGCTTTCTACTGTGAGGATGTAGGAGTGAAGCTTGGGGGTGGCCAAGCTTTCTCCTTGAGGGCACAGCAGGTTCAGGGAAGAGCCAGGCCCTGACAAAGGCAAACAAGGTCTGCAGATGACAGGGAGATGACAGCTGCTGGAGCTGCTTCCCACCTCCAACCGTCCTGGGAGCCAAGGCCAAGAACCCAGCTCCTGCAGATTCTTGCTGATGGCTGTGCCCGAGTCAGCATGCCCCTGCCCCAAACCAAGAGCCCTTCAGCTCACCCAGTGAAGAGCAAGGGTCTCTCCTGACCCTAAGAAAGTCCCAGTCACCTAATCTGGAACCATGCACTTCTGAGAGCTAACATTCTTTGGGTCTAACTTAAATCCCTCCTACTGCAGCTGAGGTCCAATTCCAGTGGTAGGGTAGGAACTCAAGATCACAGAGCAGGTGTTCCCAGGATGCCCCCTTCATTCTCATCTGCTCAGGGGCCTGGCCTACGGGAAGTCGCCTAAAGTACCAACCCCTCAAAGAGCCTCTAGGCCAGTGATGGCGAACCTTTTGAGCTCAGCGTGTCAGCATTTTGAAAAACCCTAACTTAACTCTGGTGCCGTGTCACATATAGAAATTTTTTGATATTTGCAACCATAGTAAAACAAAGACTTATATTTTTGATATTTATTTTATATATTTAAATGCCATTTAACAAAGAAAAATCAACCAAAAAAATGAGTTCGCGTGTCACCTCTGACACGCGTGTCATAGGTTCGCCATCACTGCTCTAGGCCTAGCTCCATGATACTGAAGGAAGAAAGTTGGGCTGGGGGAAGCCCAAGATTTTGCAGGGGTGTATTTGGAAAGGAACTGGAAAAACCCCCGATTTCTGAAAGTACACCCCTTTCCTCCCACAGCACCTAGACACTGGTTCCTAGTAGGAACGTGGCCCTGGGCAGACTTGAAAACCAGAGAACACAGCCCACACACAAGACTGGAGAGGCTTTAGGTAACAGAAGGAGGACATGACCCTCTCCAGCCACCCACACAACCCCACCCAAGCCCTACATACCCACCTAACAGTACAGGGTCAGACGCCCAACCAGTCACCTGTCCGCCCTTGCCTCTTCCCACCACCTGAGCCTTTGGTCACCTACTTTCCTCCGACTCCTTCCTCACACGTTTCTGTCTATTTAACAAAGATCTATTGGGGCCTCCTCACAGGTAGGCACTGGGATGTAGCTAAGAGCAAAACTCCCCTGAGCTGGGGGTGGGTGAAGGAGGCCAACCCCGGGCGAATAACCCCACAAAAGGCTCTATCAGGACAAATGAGGAAGAGGCCAGGCCGGTGCAGGACGTACCTTCCCTGAACCCCCATCCCTCTACCCCTCCGCTCTGGCCTCTCCCTACCCCACACCACCCAGCCTGGGCATCCTCTGGCCGGCCATCGGCCCTAGCCCTTGTGACGCTCTGATTCCCCGCGCCCCCCACTTCAACCCGACCCCATGCCAGAGCCGACCCCGACCCTGAACCCACCCATCCTCCCTCCGTCCCTCAGGCATCTGGACTCTGCCACAGCCTGCAGAGCACGTGAGCTCTGGTCGCTCCTGGAACCTCGGGTGGGGGCGGTGGGGCGGCCTCAGGAGAGTGTGCACCGCGCAGGGCCTGCCCTGGGGATGTTAAGTGCAGGGCCCAGACTTAAGTAGCAATTAAGGCTGCCCGGGGAAGAAAGAGAAGGCCAAACAGCCTGTTTATTTCCCTCCCTCCACGATCCCCATCACACACACCGCCTAGTCAGAAGAAGAGAGGGAAAGAATGAGAGGGAAAGGGGAAATGGAAAAAAAGACCACTAAACCAAGCCTCGCTGCAATTAGGAGAGCCGGTCGAGGAAAAAGATATGTATTAAATGGATGTTTCTACACAAAAACCCCAGGCTGACAACATCTCTGGCCTTGTAAGGGGGAAATGACCGTGCCTCGGTGTTTACACAGCCGACATCAGGGGGAATTATGCTGTCATACTGACAACTGTAGGAGGACAATTTTAAAATTACACCGTTCAACACCTTTAATGATTTGTAACAGAAGAGGTGTGGCTACTCCTATTAAATGTGTTGCCAAATCAATAAAAGGGATAATTGGAGTTGTTAGAGCAAATTATAGCAGCGTCTCTTCTGTTGCTGTACAATGTTCCCTTGTAAACTGCTATTACAGGCAGCACCGTATTTCTCTCTTATTTGGCCGCTTTGTAATGAGTTGGCATTTTGCAGCATAATAGTTCCACTTTCTTTTATGGAGCTCTCACTTTAACTTTTTCTCCTTTGTGCAGCCTATAATTTCCTCGCCCTCCCTGCCTCCCGCCTGTTTTCAGAGGTGGCCGCTCTGCCTGTCAGCAGCCTCTGGGTGATAAACTATATTATTTCACATTATTTTCAGGCCTTTGCAATTGGCAGTCGGATGGGGTTGAGGGGTAGATGGGTCTGAAGGGACGGGGCTGTGGAAGGTGGGGGAGAGAAGAGACAGGGCCAGGAGGAAAACTAAAAAATTCACAGAAATCGAAAGAAAAGGGAATGAGGGGACACAAGGCTGACCTCGTTCCCGGGAACCGGGGGGCCTGGTTCTTTAAACACAGGACTTGCCAGAGGGTTCTGAGCTGAGCAGAGATGCTGGCTGGTGGCTTAGCTAGTGGTGTGAGGGAGTGTGCAGTAAGTACCCTGCCAGACCCCAGTTTCATTGTCAGCACTTCTGCCTCTCCCTGCTCCTAAAAACAAATGGATAAACAGCTCAGGACTAAGGAGCTATTGTTTCTCCATACCCCTCACCCACCTTCTCCTCCTGGGACAGAGGCAGGCACCCAGAGCTTAGGCCAGGCTACAGGAAGACTCCCAGATAGATGGGTCTCTGAGGATGGATGAGCCACTCCCATTGCAGACAAAGCCTGAAGCCACTGGGAATTCTAAGGCACCCTGGTCATGGCAGAGGCAGGGAGCTGGAGACCGTCACAGGCCTGGGAATGTATCAGGAGTCCAGAAGCCTGGTTCCAGGCCTGAAAGTGCCTCCTCACCTCATCCACATGCAGGCCTTGACCCCCGGCTGGAAAGGACAGTGTTTCCGGGCAGCTCGGGACCAACCTCGCAACAGTGATACAAATCCCACACAAACCTCACTCAGTCAGTCCCTGCGTTGGGCTGTAGGACAATCAATCTGAATCACCAAGAGGCCTCAATGAGAGACAATTGGAAAAGAAACGCCACTTTATTACTTCCACGGGGCTGCCATTCCTGGAGCCCATCTGCTGCCAAGCTGCACGGCAGCAAGACCTGCTCGGATGAGCAGATAAGACTGGATGGTGAGCAAATAAGATCCATTTGCAATGAGCAGCATCAATTTGCTTGCCAACAATGAGAAAAGTCTTAATTCTCTTTGGTAGGTTCCCTGTGGCCTTTGGAGTGTCCTCTTGTTGCCACCCTTCAAGGCTCAAGCTAATTTTTCCCCAAGAGGGCAAATGAAAGTCGACTTGCCTAGGTGCAACCAGAGGAAGGCCTAGATTTTTGAGGTTTCAGCGAATGCCATTTAACCTGTGACAGTTTTCCAGACACCAGCTTCCTAATTTGAGCAATAATCAGTCCCATAAAATCCCAGCACAATGAAAATGTGTGGACAGTCCCAGAGCATCTTCTTTTAGCAGAAGCTGGCATTTTTCCTTATGTGGGTCTATACTAACAATGATCTCTGATATTCCAGGCACTGTACGAGTGCTGGCAATCTGGGGGTGAACACAACAGACACCACTGTTGCCCTCCAGGAGCTGACAATATGGTGGGGAGCTGATACTAACAATCATAACGCAGTCATCTTTACACTAGAATTATGGGACAGTGCTTTGTCTTATCAGAGGCAATAGGGTATGGTGGTGAAAAGAGCATTGAGTAGTCAGGAGGCCTGATTTCTAGACCCAGGTCTGCACCTTTCCTCTCAGAGCCTCAGCTTCTCTGTTTGTGAACTCAGGGAATATGTATTCATTCAACAAATATTTATTGAGGACTTAGTGTGTGTGTTGGGTATTATTGTATTAGGCACTGGAGATACAATAATGAGCAAGACAAGTGTAAGGCTTGCTCTCTTGAAGCTCACAGTCTAGTAGCAAAGACAGATGTCAATCGAACAGTCACACCAGGATGTGATGAATACTAGGAAGGAGAAACACATGAGCTTATTTGTAATCGCTAAAAACTGGAAACAACCCATATGCCAAAGAAAGCAAGTGGCTAGAGTACAAGGGGGACGATGGTCTTAGATGCTGCTGCAGAGATGGGCAGTGGTACTGGGCAGGTGAGGGCAGGTCAAGGATTGGCCCTTGATCCAAAGGACAAGAGAAAGCTGCTGATGGGTTTTAAGCAGGAGAGTAACATGACCTAACTTGCATGTTAGGAACAAACAACACTGGCTGCATACATGTTGGGCAGACAGAATTGGAGAGGCTCAAAGCAGAAACAGGGAGTCAGTTAGGAGTCTGTGAGAGCATTAACAGTGGTTGGCAATTGACAAAGGAAAGGATGCTCAACATCATTCATCATCAGAGGAACACAAAGTACAACAGCCATGAAATTCTACTACATACCCATCAGAATAGCTAAAATGTTAAAAGACTGGCAATACCAAGGGTTGGTAAAGATGTGAAGCAACTGGAGCTCTCACACACTGCTGGTGAGAATGTAAATTAGTACACCACTTTGGAAAAAATATTTGGCACTATCTATTAAGGTTAAATATAAGGGTACCCTATGACCCAGAATAAGACTCACCAAAAGACATGAGCTTTATTTCTAATCGCCGAAAGCTGGAAACAACCCAACTGTCTAACAACTGCAGAATGAATAAATAAATTGTGGTATATCCACACTGTGGAACATTACACAGCAATAAAAAAGAAAAAGAAAGAAAATCTACTGATACCACATGGGGGAATTTCACAACAGCAGTGAGGGTATAACGTATGTTTCTATTTATATGAAGTTCAAAAACAGGCAAAAGAAATCTCTATGGACGGTGGCCAGAATAATTGTTATCCTTGGGAGGGATGACTATGAGGGAGGAGAAGGGAACCTGCTATAAAGCTGGGAACATTCTATATCTCCATCTGGGAGGTGGTTAAACTGGTATAAAAACACATCAACCTTTATGTTTAGGGTTTGCTCACTTTACTAAATGTGTTATACCTCCAAAAAAGCTTAATAAAAAACATTAAGTGGTTTAGACTAGGAAGCAGGCAAAGGCGATAAAGAGATATTTAAAAGAAAATAATCCTGCACAGAATAAAGAGATATTTAAAAGATAAAATAATCCTGGCCAGTGTTGTTCACTGGTTAGAACGTCATCCATGCACTGAAGGGTTTAGGGTTCAATTCCCAGTCAAGGCAGAGGTTGCAGGTTCCATTCCCCCATCCCCAGTCGGGGCACATACAGGAGGCAACTGATCGATGTTTCTCTCTCACTCCCTCTCTCTCTCCCTCTCCCTTCCTCTCTCTCCAGAATCAATGACGAAAAAAAAAAAAAAGATAAAATAATGCCCGCCTAGCTTGTCTTACCAAAGTGTCCTGAGGGTTGAATGAAATAATGTACAGAAAAGGTTGTCACCCCAGTGGCTTTCTTGCTGTGAAAATTCCAACTAAAACAAAAAGAATTCCAGGCTCAGTGCTCATTTGTTCTGAATAGCCCCACAACTAATACCAACTTCCCCACACTTCAGGGGAAGAGCATAATAAATGTTTGCCTGAAGTATGGGATAGCTGTCCTTATAGAAGCTATGGGCTCAACCCAGAGGCCCAGCACCAGCCTCGGGACCGACAAAGCTGGGAGGCACGCGCGGCTCCCCGGTAGTCAAGAAGCCACTTGCTTTCCAGCTGCAGCAGAACCACTAGTGGCTGCTCCGAGTCCCTCCTTATCCTAATTGCGTTGACTCACACCGTTTTCATGGGGTAACGGGATTTCCACAGGTGACAGGGGGTTGCAGCTAAGACTGGATGAGGCTGCTGCTAGTGAAATAGAATGAGGGATCCTTAGGGAGAGCCATGGAGAGCTTCCCAAGAGGCCTCCCCACAGCCGTGTGAGGTGGGCATTGCCTAACAAACGAGGACATCAAAGTTCAAAGGGGAGAAGAGGGTTGCCAGCTCAGGCTGGAAACAGCACAGTTGAAACTTGAACCAGACCTTCCAATTCCGGTCCACTGTCCTGCTCGTTCATTAGCACTGTCCCTTCTCTCTCCCCCCACCCCTCACCACCACCCCACCCCTCCACCGCCGAAGCTCGGGCAGCATCAACCATGACAAAGCCAAACTCACTGTTCATCACAGGCGTAGGCTCCAATGTAAAGGGTCACTGGTAAGTAACTTCATTCAGCTGACCCCCCTCTTTTTTACACCCTGGGGGGGCCATTTCATGGCTCACTCATCTTGAAGGTCCCCCCGGGAGCAGTGCTGCTCCGAAGGAGACAGTCCACTGGGGCACTAATGATGTGGACATGGGCAACTAGTCACATCTGCTCTGAAAGTTTTTCAGGACAAGATCATTCTTGTCATGGCCAATGGTGAGGGATTGTGGGTCTAAATCAAGTTCCTGTCTGTGAGCATGGTGGGTACACAAGGACCGATCTGGAAGGGGAAATCTGGGTTTGCCTACAAGGGGGGCCTTCAGTCCACCTGCACACACAGGTGGGCAGACCTTCCAGGTGCGGAGAACACTTATCAGTCTCCTTAACTTTTGTCTTAGGATGTCAGCCATTCTTCAGAGTTCCAAAGTCTCAGGACCTCCCTGCCCTCAGTGGGTGGTTTGAAATTCAAGGCTTCCTCTGGCATGCTCAGAGGACAGTGCAGCCTTGGAATATATCTCTCCAGCCCAAAGAAGATGCCCAGATAAGGGCAGGGTAGTAAAAGTCTCGGTCCAATGACTCCGTGTAAGATAACACTTTATTTTTCTTTAATGCTATTTTACTTCCATTCTGAGTCCTCATTCCACTGGTAGTGGAAATTCAGTCAATCATTCCTGAATTTTCTCCAGTTCCTGCCCTTTCTCTAGACTTACTTCTAAGGTACAGGGGGCTTATAGAGTGCTGAGGCCGAGAGTGGGGGTACCATGCGATCCACCATGTTATCTGTTACCTGGGCACCCTTGAAAGCAGCGGCTGCCAACCGGTGGTCCACAGACCACTGGTGGTCTGTGAGGTCCGAAAGGTTGGCGACCACTGCTCTAAAGGGCCCTCTCTCTTGCCCACATAGCACCATGAGTTCCTGGCCATGATGGAAGACATAGTAGTGATTCTGTACCTCTTATCTGGGCTTGGGATTCTCCATGAAGCCATCTAGATGCCAGGTGCCTGGACCCACCCCTCAGAGCCATGCCCTCTTGGTTCTCAGGGGTCTGCCTGGGCTCGGGCCTCATCCTCTGAGGCCCAGCAAAGCCTCAACTCTCAACCTGGAAGCATATCCCATTCCGCCCAGGGCCTGTGATTTTGAAGATCAAAGCCTGGAAGTCCTCACAATTTCCACTTTCCACTCTGCCTCATCCTCCATTGAGGCAAAGGTAACTGAGTGGTGGAGGGAGGGGAAGTTATAAGGGGAGAGGGGAAAATCAATAAGCATTTCAAAAATATCCCATCTGAGAAGTGATATTTAGAATATACCTTTATTTAACTAAACACTTCTTGAACACCTAGACTATGTCAAGTACTATGCTGACATAAAGAAATAAAAGACCTAATGTGTGAACTAGGAGATGGTGGTAAAAGGAAAAATTCACACTTTGGCTTCACATTGCCTGGGTTCTAAATCACGGCTGTCACTCCACGTAAGTTCCCCTGTAACTTTAGTTTCTCCATCCTTAGAATGGAATCAACACATGGGTTCAATGCAGTAACATTGATATTTTTAACAAGTGCCTAGCACAGTGCTCGGCACACAGTAATGCCTGATCAATGTAGTCCCTGTGCAAAGGAAGCTGTGAGAGCTCAAAGGAGAAGTGGGAAGGTGCTAGATGATATGAAAGCAGCAAAGAGGCATGTTTACTTTAAAGAATATACTTAAGTATAGAGAACAAAGAAATCAACCATAGTCCCTCCACCCAGCATTAACAACTATCAGCATCTTTGCACATCTGGGCATCTTGATCCAGATTTTCTTTTTCTAAAATGAAATCACCTATGCCTGCTGGCATGGCTCAGTGGTTCAGTGTCGTTCTATGAACCAGGAAGTCACAGTTCAATTACCCGTCAGGGCACATGCCCAGGTTGCAGGTTCAAGCCCCAGTATGGGGCATGGAGGAGGCAGCTGATCGATGATTCTCTCTCATCACTGATGTTTCTATTTCTCTCTCCTTCTCCTTTCCTCTCTGAAGTCAATAAAAACAAATTTTTTAAAAATAAAATGAAATCACCCTGCTGTTTTATTATCTATGCTCATTATAAAGAATTCAAACAATAATTAAAAATTCCAAGCTGAGAGCATACAATTTCATCCCAAATCCCAGCACTTGGGTCACTGATGGATTTTTAAGCCTGGGGAGCATGGGGGTGATGATGAGGTCTGTAGAGGCAGACCAGGGAGGAGGAGAAAATTACAAGGACCCACCCTAAGGTGCTGGCAGTGGGAAAGGAGAGGATGGACTGGATTTGGATGGACACCTGGGGCATATACTCCAGTGGGCATTCTATACCCTTACCTTGCTTTCAGCTAACTCCCTAGAAAGCCACCTACCTGGCTGGACCACATTCTATTATCCTCCTGCAGGATCACCTTCATTGAGTCTGAGCTTTCAGTGTGCTCTTGGCTTTTATTAAGAGCAGATATGAGAAACAGCCACATGAAGACCAGGGCTGTACCTGCTGTAAATGTGCCATGGGAGACTTTGTCCATTACACTGCTCAAGTCCCTGAGCAACGCCTTGGGCAGCAACTGCCTATTTGAGTGTAGTACCAGGGAACAGTTTGTCTCTCTTGGAAAGAAATGGGCTACTTTTCTCTCCCAGGTAGTGGGAAGGGTGTAATCCAGTCTGCTTCCCTTTTTGCCCTGGTTGCCAAGAAACTCAGAGCCTAATTTCATGTTCCATCAGCACTATGCCTAAACACCTTTACCTCTTCATTGCTTTTCTATTTTAATTTCAATAACTGTGTTGCAAATGTATCTCTTGAGAAAATCCTTTATGAAATAAGAACTCCCAACTCAGAGGCTAGGGGACAATAGGTATTTGAGAAGCATTTGATGAAGGAATGAAGTAGTAAATAAAAAAGCCAAATTCTAATTTGACTTTGTAAAATGTGGTGACTAGGAAATTTAAACTAGTCCATACAACCCTGCTCTAGGTCAGGGGTCAGCAAACGTTTCTGTGAAACATTTCTGTAAAACCAGCTAGTAAATACTTTAGGCTTTGTGAGCCGTACTGGTATCTATCACAACTCTAGGACTTGGCCACTATAGCGCAAAAGCAGCCGTAGAGAAGAGTAAATAAATGGGCGAGGCTGGGCTCCAATAATTCCATCTACAAAAACAGTCTGCGGGCTGAGCCACAGTTGGCTGACTCTTGCTCTAGAGCAGCGGTTCTCAACCTGTGGGTCGCGACCCCTTTGGGGGTCGAACGACCCTTTCACAGGGGTCGCCTAAGACCATCGGAAAACACATATTTTCGATGGTCTTAGGAACCGAGACACCGCTCCTCTATCTGTCTCCAGGCGGGTCCGCCCACATGCAGATACGCCCACATACGAGTACCCGGCATATTAAAGGGTCGCAGCATTAGGAAGGTTGAGAACCACTGCTCTAGAGCCAAAGAGAAGCAGCATGAGATGCAAGCACTCAGAACTGGGAGCAAGAGAGGGTTGGATTCTGCCTCTGCCTGTTGCCAGCTATGTAATTGTGGGTAAGTCACTTAACTACTCTGAGCCTCAGTTTCTTTGTCCCCCCAAAATAGGGATAATTAATCCAATAGGAAGTAGGCAAAGAACATAGACGAATAATTCATAGAATACAAATGGCCGAGAGGTGTAGAAAATACGTTTAATCTCACTGTAAAGAAGATTAAGGCACACAGACAACAGGGGGGGTGGGGGCATGAGTGGGGGGAAAAGGGGGTAATGTGGGGATAAGGACACATATGTAATAACTTAATCAATAAAAAATTTTTAAAAAAAGAAGATTAAGGCAATAATGAGATACGTTTGCCTCCCAACTGAAAAGTGGGGTGTTTTTTAATTATAAAGTGTGCACTTAAATGTATGTTTCCTATGTGGTTAGTGAAGATTTAAATCGATATAACCCTTCTAGAAAGAAATTTGGCAATATGGATAAAAAATCTTTAAAAGGGTATAAATTTTTTATACCCTTTGACCTGGTAATTCTACTTCAAGGAATCTATCCTAAGGAAATAATCAGAGATGCAGACAGAGATTTATGTACAAAGATGTTCACTACAGCATTATTTATAATGATAAAAAGCTGGAAGCAACCAATATGTCCAGCAATTAGAATAATTGTTAAATAAATTTTGATATGTCAATTTGGTCAATCCTGAGCAAACATAAAAATTGTGTTTAAAATATTTAATAGCACAGGAAAATGTGCCCTTTATAAGGTCAAGTGGGAAAAAGGGTACAAGATTGTATATACATATACAGTGCTTTGCTAAGAGCACAGGTAGGAAGTACGTATATTTACACAGAAAAAAAAGAGAGGCAAAAATGCACCAATATGCTGGCTGCCAAGTGTCATCACAGGGTGGAGTGATATTATGTGTAATATCTATTTTCTTTATTATTGTCTGTGTTTTATAATGTTCTCCATTTAGAATGTATTACTTTTATACTTAGAAATTTAACATTATAAAAATGTTAAGCCCTCAACCCAATCCAAAAATGTGCGAAGCATATGCATAGATGAGATGTACAAAGGGCAAAGAAGATTTTTAAAATAGCAAATAAACATAAAGGCCCCCAATCTCAGCAGTAATCAGGGAAACAAAAGCAATCAAGAGATTCTTTTTTATATGACAGCTTAGCAAAAACAGGAAAAAATGTATAATAGCCATTAGTGGCGAGTCTATAAGGTCCTGGGGGGTCCTATCCTATGTTTTGGGGTAGCATACAGCCTTTTGGGGAGGACAGTATGGCCACAGCTATAAAAATATCAAATCCTTGTCTGTTCCATTCAGCAATTCCACTTCTAGGTATTGAGCACATGTGCATAAAAGGCCTGTATTAGAATGTTCAGGGAAGCATTGCCCATTGCACTCAATGCCCCAGAATTAGAAACAACCCACATGTCCATCAAGGGGAGAATTATGGTGAATCCATTCTGCGGAACATTAAGTAGAAGTTTAAAATATGAAATAGATCTACATATGTCGACATCCGATGAGAAAAAAGAAAGGCAAGCCACAGAGCAATACAACACTATCACATTCATGGGGGAGTGGGGGATTCTACCTCATAGCTCTGGAACATTCTACCTCATAACTCTTTGAGGAGGAGGGAAGGAGGGAGAGTGTGACTGAGAGGCAACAGGGGCTTCTCCCTTTGATTCCATAAACTTCCCCGTCATTCTTAAGAGCTTTGGGTCACTAGCTAAAGGTCTGGCAACAGACTGTCTGGGCTTAAATCTTGACTCCACCTCTTACTATATGACTTTGGGCAAGTTGCTTACCCTTTTCAAAACCTCAGTTTCCTGATCTGTAAAATGGGGATCATTCTAGTACCTGCCTCATTACAAAAGGAAGGTTCTTGAGGAAACAAAAGGAAGTAATGTAGATGAAGCACCTAACACGGTGCCTACACCCTAAAAGGTTAACTATATTCTTAGAACAATTATGATCAGAATCATAACACTTGAAATACCTTCATAAAAACCTGTGCGTGTTTTTTAAAGGGTCAAATGTATACACAGCTACATGAGAATGAGGATCCCACACTGGGGAGGGAGCTGTGAAAAGGCAGGCACCTAGCACACAGCAGATTACAAGCTAAAGAGTTTCACCTCTGGAATCAGCCTTCTCTGTTCCAATCCAGAATATTCCACCTGTTGGCTGTGCAAGTTCTCTGTATCTTAATTTCTCTGCCCTCAGTTTCCCATCTACAGACCAATAGGGACTAAGAGTACCTATCTTATAAGGTTATAAGGATAAAATGAGTTTCTATGGGATAATGTTCTTGGAAAAGTGCCTGACCCCGTGAGCATTAACTGTTCTGGGTGTTGTTATTGACAGTATTATCAGTGCACAGTAGTAGCAGTGGTACAACAAATACTATTACTAAATGCCTTATCTCCCCCAAGTGGCCTCCAGACTCCTCCAGGGCAGCAACAACAGCTCATTCTGGTGAGCCCCTCACCAGTGCCTGACAGATAGTAAACACATATCTTTGCAAGATTGCTATCCCTGCTTCCGTTTGATGTATCATTTTAAAAACAGCAAGAGACAGCCCAAGGGAATGGGAAGGACACAGCTTCAGAGTAGGGTGGCCTTGAAACCCAATCCTGGTTCTTACACCTGGGTTACCTCAGGCTGTCATGTCATTGACGGAATCTCCCTGATCCTCAGGCTCCTCACCAGTGACATGGCTTAACAATATTACATATCTCAGCCCAGCTGGTGTGGCCAGTAGTTGAGTGCCGACCTATGAACCAGGAAGTCACCCTTCGATTCCTGGTCAGGGTACATGCCTGGATTGCGGGCTTGATCCCCAGTAAGGGGCATGCAGGAGGCAGCCGATCTATGATTCTCATCATTGATGTTTCTAGCTCTCTCTTCCTCCCTGGAACCAATAAAAATCTATTTTAAAAATATTATCTACCTCATAAGATCGTTGAGAAAAATAAATGATGTAACAGCCCCAGCCCTTGATAGGTGCCCAATAATATAGCCTCCTTAATGCTACTCCCTATGTTGCCTTAATAGCAATGACAAAGGCAAGTGCATACTAAGCCTGCTTGGAAGTTTGGGTCATAATTAGATATCACCACACACCTATTTAAAGTATGCCACACCTCAGAACATGGGCCTAAGACAAACAGCCACTTGCAAACTTGTGAAGGAGCGGTAACTTCATAGAGGCTGGGTTGTACAAAAATTGGTGGGTGGGAGTGGATAATAATAATAGTAATAGCAATAATGTCTGTGCCAGGCAGTGAGCTAAGCACCTTTCATGTATTAACTTCTTTATTCTTTACAACATTGCTCTATAACCATAGGTTTCACTCCTAATATAATTACCCCCAATTTACAGATGGGAAAACTGAGTCTGAAAGCAGTGAAGAAACTCTCCCAAGGTCACTGAGCAGGAAGTGGTAAAGCAAGGACCTGAATGAACCCTATCTGTTTCTAAGACTCAAACTCTTAACTTTTCCCCTTGGAGGGAGATAGAGAAGGAACACACACACACACACACACACACACACACACACACACACACGCCTCAGTGCCACCTATGGGCAAGGATGGGTGGGTGGGTCTGCAAAGCCTCAGAAGTATTCACCCTCATTTTGTCTTGTTTAGTGGAGGGAAAAGGGGCATAGCTGATGCCCTGAACCCCAGCATCCGGGTTCCCAGTTCAACAGGGGCAGCCCTTGTCCTGCCTCAACACACAAAAGTGTCTACACCGATAATATTTTAAGATAAGGTTTATTCTACATTTTTCTGAATGAGAAAATATTTTTAGAGTCAAATATACCAAAATAAAGGCTCCAATGGGCTGGGGAGCCAGGAGTCTGGTGTTCAGGATCACAGACCAGTAAAAGCAGAGGAGACCCAGCTGTGCTGCCCTCTTGGGGCCAGCAGACGGTGGGGCATGGGCAGGAGGCAACGACAGAGAGGTCCCAGTTTAGTCAAGGCAGCAACTGCACCCTCCCCAAGACCTGGAGTACACACAGACCCAGGGAGCACCTTGGCATGGGGCACCTGGAACACCCCCTTCACCCAGGCAGTGATGGGCTATCTGGTTGTCTTACAGTTTTTCTTTTTGTAGGTGGACAGGGTCTCAGCTCAAGACACGAGAGCAGCTGATGTCAAGACAGAGAAATCGTGGTCAGTGGGACTCATTCCTCAATCCCCTTACTTACTAGTAATTGCCAGAAGCTGTGCTTTGTGGACGGGCAAGGGGTCTATGTGAGAATTTGGTGCGTGAGATCAGGAGGAACAATGTGAAACCGGGTGACAAAGCCAGCCCACGAGTGTGCACACGTCCATGTGGCAGTGTGCAAGTGTCTGTGTACAAGCTCCCATCTGAAAGTTGCAAAGGGAAGCCAGCTAGACACTCCCCATGTAACCTTACAGGTTTTTTCCAGGCCCGACGTCCTGGGTTTTGGTTTCAGAGAGTGAGAAGGAGTCAAATGGTGAAAATGTGCCTGCGTTCCAGTGTGCAGGATGCAGCGCGGTAGAGCTCAGAAGTGTCACTGGGAGTGTGTGTCGTTTGTCGACAGAGCCCAGAGCCGGCCAGGAGAGGCCACTGCTCCTTTCCTACCGGTGTCACTGGGAGTGTGTGTCGTTTGTCGACAGAGCCGGCCAGGAGAGGCCACTGCTCCTTTCCTACCTAATCAAACCTTCTGGCATTGACAGAGGTGAACTGGGAGTGGAGAGATCTGCCTCACCATTATCTCTGCTCTTGTGGCACCTTCTCCTCCCTCCCCTCCTCCCTCTCTCCCGCCCTCTCCCTCCCTCCCCCCATCCCAGTTCTGCTCCCGCCTATGAAAAATCAGCAAATAAAAAGTTACATTAACCCCACCCTGACCTCGCCGACATAATACACTGCAGGCTGATGCGCTGCCTTTGGAGGCTCGCTGAGAACCTGTCACTCTCCAATGTCCCGAGCACAGCCTGGGGAGCATTTACCGGATAATTAATATATTAAATGCATGAAAAATAGTTACACAGACTTCCCCTCCCTACCCAGGGAAGGGGGGTGGGATGCAAAAAAAGACAGATTCAGGCTGTATACCATCAATATAAAAGCATCCCCCGAATAGCCGTCATAAAAACTGTTCATAATTTTATAGCTTCATTCCTGTTGGAGCACCATAAAGGCAAGTCATATTTTTTACACTCAGGATGCCCCATAAAAAAAAAAGAGCAAGTGAGAAAACGAGAACTTGGCAGGAGGTTCTTTTGCTCTCTCACCTGAGAGTGAGGGACGGAGAAGGCGCCCCCATGTTTGTCCTCTCTGACCCCCTTCTTCCACTTTTTCCTAGGTCCAGCTGTGAATTCTGATGAGCCTATCAGAAGAATTATTAATTGGATGACTTTATTTTTATTTGGCCTCTTCTTTTTTCCTTTTGCTGATTCCATATTTGCCTTTTATGAGGATGGAGACAGGGGTAGAGGTGGGGTATCTCCCTGTGTCCAGGTCCTTCAAGCCCTTTACCTTTCTTCTGAAAGGCTGGGGTATGGGGAGTGAAGTGATGGGGGTCTGGGTGAACCGCCCGGATCTGTTAAGGTCCCAGTGCATAAAGGAGCAGGGCCATGAACATGTCTATTGTAGGAGATGGTAAGGGCCCCAAACCAGGTGGTGGAGAGAGAGGAAGGAGAAAGGGCTAGCACAGACTAACTGTAGTGCCCCTAATCTGACCCTCGGTTGGCATGGGATGAGCCCCTTAAGGCCCCTCCCAGAAGCAGTGTGTTCCTGCCAGGACTCTCATAAGACTCTCAGGCAGGCAGCTCTGGGTAGGGGGATGGGAGCATTTGGGATCCGATACAGACCCAGGCCTGACCCAGTCCAAGAGGTGGTTGGTGATCAGGACAGGCAGAGCTCAGGGTGTGTTCATTTCCTCATCAACCCCATGGTGTCCCAAGAAACATAAGTGGTAGTAAAATGGGCCCTTCATAGCAACACCCACCAAAACACATACACACACACCCCCACCCCACCCCTCACACACCTAGGCCTTCAGAGAGATCTGTGCTGACCCCAGAAGGAAGACTTCACCCCCTTCCTAATTCCGGAGTGGGAAAGGAGGTGGGTCAGGCACGACCCAGCAGCTGCACAGAAGGGAGACACTGAAAGGCACTCTGGATGCCTCCATGAGGAGCTGCGGACACATGGGGGAGACAGATACTCGTGGAGACGCGAGGAAGGCGCCCCATCGCCTCTCACACACCTTGGCCGTCTGCCCCTTAGTCCCAGGGTCCCTGTGGACACAGACACATGCAGAAGGGTCGGCAACTGGATGCCAGGCCAGCGCCAGGGCGGGCTTGTGTGCTGAATGCCAGGTGTGTGCTGGCCATGGTGCTGAAATGGGAGATTTCTAGTCAGAGAAAAACGAGCCGCTGGCCCAGCTTCCAGCCTAGCCCTGTGGGCCCAGCACACCTAGCTTCCCCAAGTATCTGCCACTTTGATGAACTTGTTGGTTTCTTCCCAGCTGAGCTGAACAGTGTGTGCTCTCCTTCTTTGAGATTTCTGCGTTTGCCTGCTTTTACGCGCCCTGCCATCCCTGTCAGGGTTGAACCTGCCCTGAGTAGGTACCATGTCCCTTCAATAAGACTGAGGGATCTGTCTTCCCTGGATCATACTGTCCCTCCCTGAGGTCTGCTCCCCAGCAGTCTGGGTGTTCCCGGAGGGCAGTCTCTGGTATCTCTGATCAAAGGGCCTTCTTTAGGCTTTTACTCTCATCGGGCTGAAATCTCTCCCAGACACTTTGTCTCCCCCATTAGATTTTCCTGTGCCAGGGGTTATTCATCCCTCACCAGATTTAGAGTTTCCCTGGAGCAAAGACTTGTCTCCACCATCAAACTGCGATTCCCCCTCCCTCAAGAACAAAGATTGTGTCTCCCCTATCAGACTGGGGTCTCTTCAAGGGACTCATTTACGCAACCAGATCGGAAGTCCTCCACCATAATCAGAAACTGGGTTTCTCCCACTGGACTGGAATGTCTCCCAGAGCAGGGCAGGAACTCTCATAAGACTGGGGTCCCCCACAATAGGCACTATAGTTCTTCCATAAGCCTTACAAGGACAGGTGTTCACCACCAGAACAGAAGCCCCTCTCAGATCAGAAGCTGGGCCTCTACCATAAGACTAGGGGCCCCGAAGGTAGGGACTTGGACTTCTTTTTTCTAATCCTCGCCCAAGGATATGTTTTTACTGATTTTAGAGAGAGAAGGAGGGAGAGGGAAAGGAAAAACACCAATCAGTTGTCTCCCTTATGCACCCCAACTGAGGATCAAACCTGCAACCTGGGTATGTACCCTGACCGGGAATCAAACACACGGCCTTTTGGTGTACAGTACAATGCTCCAACTGAGTCACACTGGCCAGGGTAAAACTTTGACTTTTTATAGGAATCTGAGCGCCCCTCAAGGGCACTGGAAGCTCCTACACATCAGGCTCCCCTAAGGTAAGAGGTGTGTATCCTTTGTTCAACCCTGCACCAAGAAATGCTTATTTCCTGCTATGGTTGAGTATGACTGTACCATCGTGAACTGGACAAAAGAGACTAACATTATCAGCCATCTCCATGTGCCAGCTACAGCCCCAGGCCCTTCATACCCATTATCTCATGGCCTCACCACCATCCTGCATGGCAGATATTCTTATCCCCTTCCTGCACATGAGATGAGACTGACACGAAGGAGTCCAGCACCAACTCCCTCACCCCCGTCCTGGCCTCCCCCTGCACCTCCCCTCCCCAGCATTCCTGCCCCACCTTGCTGATCTATTCCCACAAAAGCAGCCAAGTGGGCCACTCAGGACTTAAAAGAAGTCAGGCTTCAAGCAAAGAAGAAGCTGTACACCAAGGGACAGTCTTCCCTCTCCTTGAGTATTGAGGACTGTGGACAGTGTGGCGGGGTGAGGGGGGCTGCATATAACCAGGGGACTCACATTCTTTCTAGAAACCTCGGTTGGCTCTGTGATTCTGCATACGCTGGGGAAGGGGGAGGTGAATGGAGAAAAGGAGGGTCGGGGCTGCATATAACCGAGACTTTCTAGAAGTCTCGGTTGGCTCTGTGATTCTGCATATGCTGGGGAAGGGGGAGGTGAATGGAGAAAAGGAGGGTCACTGGGGTACTCTTTGTAAATCAGATTTTCTGATCTCACTTTTTTTTTAATGGAAACCTAAGCTTTCCTCCTCCTTTTCCTCCCCATACCCAACAGTGTCTCAGCATGTTGGGGTGAAAGCAGCTATTAGCATCTCTGTATTATACATTGTTGTGTGTGTGTGTGTGTGTGTGTGTGTGTGTGTGTAATAAAAACAGGTCTACCTCCTCTTCCAATCCAGAACTAAAAATAGAGGTGGGGGAGGGGGATAAGCACCCCCCCCCAAAAGGAAAAGCATCAACTAATTTGAAAAATATTTAAGAAACTCTGGGTCGTCATCCACTCGCCTCTCCCTGCTCCATAATTACACTGCAGTGCCTGATATTTTCATGGGACATTAAACCAGGAGTCAGGTGATGGGTTCCTTCCGTCTACGCCTATCCGTTAGCCGCCAGGCCCCCGCGGACCTTGACATTATTAATAGTCCTATTCATTAAGTATTACTCTTGTAGAATGAGTAGCATAATATTGGCCTGGAGATAGGAACAGGCAGAAGGAATAAGTCAAATTAATTTTCCGGAGCAAACGCCCCGGTTCTGTAAATGACATTCTGTACTGTTAGCATTTTAAATGTGGCACAAATGGCAGGAGACACAATTTGAAAGCAAAATACTAGAAGACATGGCTCAGGGTGGAACATAGCAGCAGGAAAATCTAAGAGCGTCAGGGACCTGGGGGTGGGAGGGTCTGGCCTGTGTAGCAGTGGGAAGAGGCGGATTTTTTAATGGGCATTTATTTAAAATGCAGTTGAAGGAGGAGAAAGGTAGGAGGGCAAGTAGTGAGATCTGTGTGTGTAACAGGATGTGTGTGCACGTGGAGGAGTGTCTTGTGGAATAGGAAGGAGGAATCAATCAGTTTTCCTCCCTCTCTCCACCCCCAAGGGGATGATCTAGGGTTGGAGCTGAGGGCTCTCTGCATCTTACTCCCCCAGGGGAATGCTTTTCACCCCTCCCATGCCTTTCTGAACAGGTCTAGGGAAAGCTAACTCACACATTCTTACTTACTGTGAGCTTTGGTAGGTGACAACACTCCATCTCTGTTCATCAATACATGCCAATTCTGGAATAAACCCTATGTTAGATTTTAGAGAGTGGGACACACACAGATTGGTCAGGCAAGGCCCCGTACCCTACAAGCGCTTATCATCCTGTGATTGAGCCAGTAGGAGCCCGGGTAACTGGTACAATGCAGTTTGTAATAGGGCAATGAGGGAGGGAAATATACAAGCTGTAGAGTGCTCAAGAGAGTCCATTCCATTAGAGGGCACTTGCTAGAAGTGACAGCATTTAACGTAGGCTCCCACAGGGGGGACTGGGGGGCAGAATTTGGATATAAAATTTTGAGAAGGGAGCATGATGAACCAAGACTGGAAGCATCAAAGGGCAACATGAATAAGAGACAGCAGGCTACTATCCAGGACAGGAGGCTTAGAAAGGATCGTCATTAGCCATGAGATTGGGAAGGCCACTCTCAGAAAGTTCTGTGTGTCAGGCATCCAAAATTACAAAAGCTGGTCTGAGAAGATGGTGCCTTCCCTGAAATCCATATTCCTACCTCATTCTCCCCAAGACACAAGGGCAAATGCTCGTGGGAGCAGGGCAAGAGTACTGTGGGCTGCAACCCATGCCTTGGGTGGTTTCTGGGCCTGTTCCATCGCATCTCAGTCAGTGGCTAAGCAAACCAGCAGCCTTGTTGAAAATAAGATTATGCCTCAACAAAATTAGGCTGCAGGCAAGTACAAAGATGAATGCCCACTCATGCACCCCCACTATTCCCACCAGGAAGCCAGAAACAGGCCTCTTTTCTATTTAATACTCACTTGCCAGTGGGCTTTTTTGAGTCCAGCATCCATCACCACCTACTTAGGTGGTCTCAAGGGTTTCAAACATCCCAAGAGGATAGGCAAAGCCTTTTTCCTGGCATCCTGCCTAGAACTGAGTTCCTGCCCAACTATGTTCCTGTCTTCCTTGCCCCATTCTCATCCAAACTTCATAAGGCCTTTTTCTCCTTTTCTTTAGGGAAGGCAATATCTGAACTTACATGGATCCTGACTAGAATCTGAAGCCATTCAGGACCCGAGGGAACAAAATCCCTGAGGTACAGACCTTAGAATCCATCCATAAGGAACTCGAATAACAGATATAAGGAACACAAACAACTTAAAACATTGCAGTCTATGATGGGGCCTAAGGGGAGACACATTTAAAATGTTAAATCAACAACAGCTATCACTTGCATAGTAATTACTATACTCCAGATGCTGTTCTAAGTGCTTTTATACATATTAACTTATGTAATCCTTACATCAACTTTATGAGGTCAGTACTGTTATTATCCCCATTTTGTAGACAAGAAAACTGAAGCACACAGGGGTTGACTTGTCTAAAGTTATACAGGTAGTAAGTGGCAGGGCCAGGATTTAAATCCAAGCAGTTTGGCTCTTAATGCCAATAGGTCAACCAGGACCTACAAGACCCAGAGCCACGGAGGTCGTCTGGAAGGTTCTTGGGATCAGAAAACTCACACGTGTGACTCAGATAGAGCTGAGTGACAAAACAAAGACTGCCTCTTCCCCAAGTCCAGAGAAAGAGATGCTGTTTTGGGTCCAACTGAGTCCATGCTTGGCTTTGGTCTATCTGGGGCAGAACCGGGAGGCTGACTCTTCATGGTCCCTGGTTCTGACACTGGCCCTGTTCATGCTACCATGAAAAAGGAAGGGGCCAATGTGAAGAGCACTGGATTGGGAGTCAAGAGCCTGGTCCATCCCTAGGGATCTTGAACAAGTCGTGGCCTCTTTGAGCCTCAACTCCTCATCTGTGAAATGAAGGACTTACGCCAGGTGCCTTCCAAAGTATCCCCCAGCTCTGACACTCTACTGAAGTGATTCTCAACTTCAGTGCAAGTTGGAATCACCTGGGTAGCTTTTTTAAAAAAAATTAACACGTGGGCCATACCCGGGCCAAATAAATCAAAACCTCTTGAGATATAACTCCTAGACACTGGCATCTTAAAAACCACCCCAGGTGATTCTGTTGTGCATTCATAGTCTATAGACTACGAACAGCTGAGGCTGCACTCTTATTCTAGTCTAATCAGAGGTCATAGTCTATAGACTACGAACAGCTGAGGCTGAAGAGCTGAGGCTGCACTCTTATTCTAGTCTAATCAGAGGTCTTAGAAACTGGTGACTAGGGCCTTGGTTGGAGGGTCATGGGGAAGTGGTTTACTGGTAAGGAGACCACCGCAGTAGATCCGAGTCCCAGAGTAGCCCCAGGACTTACAGAAGAGCAGCCTCTCAAAAGTGACAGATTAGAATCAAACCACATTTCTGTAGACAAGTCTCCAAGCTGGGAACCACAGGAGGTCTCTTGGGACAGTGGGTCTGGCTCTCCCTTCTCACTCCTGGCACTCCAGACCCTTAATGCCTAGCATCTCCCCCAGTTTTGGAGGTGTCTCCCTCCCTAAGCTCCTCCCAGAGAATTGGGGTTCCCAGCACCCTCTGGATCCCATGAGGGTCACCACACCTTTTGGGAAGCAGGTTAGTGAAGAGGACCTCTTCCACCCAACGCCAGAGGAGGAGCCACATCTTCCCCCCACAGAACTGAATAAATACATTTAGCACCACCTCCGCCTCTTTTTTCCCAATTTAGTATTGTTTAATATGCATTTAATCAGGCCATTCAGTATTACAGCGGCTATGTAGCGTGACTCCCCCCCACGGCACAGGGGGAGGGCGTTATAGGCCATTAGGCTAAAGTAATATGTATGAGGAGTCACTTTTCCCCAGGGCGCAGTAACTATTTTTGCTCCCCAGTCGTCCCCATTAAATCATTAAACCTCATGACTATACTTTCTGAACTCTACCATGATCTTTAAAAAGCCAAGCATTAAAGGGCAGCTGTCACCCTCCACCGCCCAGGCCTCACCGCTTTATGTATTCACAGCATTAAGTCCTTTGTCAGTCTATACATCACTGGGGGTGCGGAGGGGGGCGTTACAGCGCTTGAGGAGTCGACTGCTGGACCCCCACTCTCCCCTGGGGAGGGTCCACAGGGTCTAGCGATAGGCCCCTCCCTGAGAGAAGTCTGGTTATGCTGAGCTGATTGGTGAGAGGGGTGAGGGCCCCAGATGCTGGGACCTGTCCGTGGTGCTGAAGTCCTGTCCCACAGGCTTTATCCTCTTCCTCTCCAACAACTACATTTGATTTTCTCAACTAACACGAGTTATTCCATAATCAAATGTTTCCTGAGGGGAAAAAACTCCCTATTTCCCCATATAATGAGTATGAAACTGCCCAAGGAAAGTTGTGGAGTAGTGGAAAGATCTGTGGGTTAGGATTAAAAAAGCTGCTAACTGGCATAAATTGGGCAAATCTAAGCACCAGTTTCTTCAGTGGTCAAAGGTGTTGATAATGCCAATCACACAGGATTGTTAAGTTTAAATGATATTGTGATTGTTAAAGTTATTTGAAAACCATAAACACTGAACATATATATTAATGTGTTCAGGACAAATATTAATTAATACTAATTTCGGTTTTATTATTTAATAAACATTTTCTAGTGTTACTACTATTTATTATTGCTGTTGTTAATAGGTGCTACTCAAGAACAATTTCCCAGGAACTTCCTTCTCCCCTAGGAAATCTCCCCGGACAGGGATGCAAGCGAGGACTACCACCAGTAGAAAAAGAGAGGTGTTATGTTTTTATTTTGTTTACCTCCTATGAATTGAAGCGGAGAGAACACTTGAGAGTCCTTTCTCCCAAGACCCAGTCCCAACCCTGTGGGGTCCCTGTCCAATCCCCACCCCCATCCTGATCCCTGACACACGGGTACTTTTCTCACTCTGCATCCCCTTGCCAGCCTCACCATCAAAAAGCCGGGCAGGAAAGGGTTAAGCATCTCGGCAAACCCCCAACAGGGTCCTCCTCACTGGCTAGGAAACAATGGAGCCATCAGTCTATATTTGACCTTTGCTCTCACAGCGTTTATGACTTATTCCTCTCCTCCACAGCCTGCTGCGATTCCGCCTTCAATCTCCCACCCCTAGCCAGAGAAGAGCTGACCCTCCCCCAACGTCCTCCCCAGCCTCTAGGCCTCCCTCCTTCCCCCTTGCTCTCCTCCTTCCTCTCCTCTCCTAGATTCCTTCCTGTCTCATTTCCATTCCCTTGTATTTTCCCTCTCCCTGTATTCCTTCGTGATGCTCTTCACCCCAACTTCCAGTTCTCTCTCCCTTTCTTTCTCTTTTGCCTTTGCTTCTCCTTCCTCCCTCTCTCCTCAGTTCTCTCCTCACCTTCCCATACTTAGTTAGCATTTGACATGCCAGATTTGGGTGAGGACTCTTGGAAAATCTCAGCTTGCCTGCCCTCTTCTCTCCCTCTTACACTCTCAAACATACAGATGCCTCTGCTCATCCCCCATCCCCTGACACCATTGTGTCCCAAAGTGGTCATGAGTGGGCACAATGAAAGTGTGGGGAATGGGAAGGTGCCACATCCATTCATGGACAGTCTCAGGGGGTGGGGGTAATGTCACCCAGACTGGAGCTGAGATGAATGAAGGGTTTTATCAAAACGGAGGAACTCCAGTGTGTAGAAACAGGAAAAGAGCACACAGGCCTGAGTATCAGAAAGAACCACATTCCAGTCCTAGCTCATTCCCCTACTAACTGAGTGACCTTGGGCACACCATTTATTCTCTTGAGCTTCTTCCTGCCCTGCAAAATAAGAGTTAATAATGCCTGCCGCGACTTGGCTTGCAAGGTTTGTTGTAAGGATCAAGAAATATAAAGAATGTAAAACTGAGTTGTAAGTTGTAGAGGGCTGTATAAATACCAGGGGGTGGGAGTTGTATTAATTTTTTTTCTTGGAGTCTCATCTGGCTGCCTTGCCCCCACCCTTAACCCCTGCAGTGGGATTAAGGAAGCAATAATCCCACACACCTATATAGCACCTTCCAATTTAAAAAGCACATTGACAGCTTCTTCCCTTTTAAAACAGCTGTGTGAATGAAAGATAGATCATCAGCCCCATTTTACAGATGTGGGCATTGAGGCTTAAGCAGTTTTGAAGTGAATTATCCAGGGCCATAACACTAGTAAGTAATAAAGCCAAAACTCAAGCCTAAGTTTTCAGCCTCCAAGTTCAGTGCTCTTTAAACCACCCCTGTGGCTTCTCACTTGCCCTGAGGTCTCCCAGGCTGGAGGGTAGCTGTCTCAGCAGCCTGTTACCACCTTGCACTGCCAGTTTGTATGCCCACCTTCCCCCAGCAGTGGTGAGTGCCTTGAAAGGAGAGGACAGGTCTGGTGGGCACTTAGTGAAATTGCCAAGTGTGTGAATGAATGAGTGCATGAGCCCCTCCCCACCCTATTACACCTTGCTGCCCCTGGGTACAAGGGTATGTCCTAGGTGAATACAACTTGGTCCACTTCTTCCCAACTCCAGAAGTCTGTCTCATGGCCACAGAATGGGCTCTGGCATGAGAGACTCTTTGGGGGAGGGGTGAAGCCTGCCCCCCCCCCCCCACACACACACACACACATACACACATGCTCTTTGGGGGAGGGGTGAAGCCTGCCACCCCCCCCCACACACACACACACATACACACATTGCTCAGCCCCTGCCCCCAGCTCTGTGACAGCAGCCTCTGTAATGAATGACTCTGCAGTGGGGCCCAGCAAAAGGACAGGAGGGCACGAGACAAATCATAGCTGCCAGGCGCTAATCTTCCCCTGGGAAAGTCACCTCCACCCCCCTCATCCATCACTGGGCACTGGGCTGCCACCATGTCCCCCCACGTACACACCCAAGCCAACTGCCTGGGCCCCATGGATGTGTGTGAGTGCACCGAGGTGGCTGCAGCATACACGCGGGAGCCTCTGCACCCAGGCAAAAAGGGCCATTGCTGCTCTACACAAGACCCCTGCCTCAGATCTCCCACCCCCAGAAAAAAGTGAAGTCTGATGATTCTACATAAACCCACTGAGCCATATATTTGTTTAATTGCCTAAAAAGTGTTTGGTGAGAATCCATTGCAAGTAAAGCAATATGGTGTAGAGGACACAGAGATGAATGGAACAGCCTCTAGTCCTGAAGGAGTTCATGGCCCAGCAGGGGAAGAGAAACACAGCAAGGGACATTGGGAAGGAAAGGACACAAGGAGAGAGAGAGAGAGAGAGAGAGAGAGAGAGAGAGAGAGAGAGAGAGAGAGAGAAAAGGAGGAGGAGGAGAAGGAGAAGAAAGGAGAGAAGAGGGGAGAAGGGAAAGGGGAGAGGAGAGATGGGAGAGAGGGGGGAGGGAGAGGGGCGAGAGAGGGGAGAGAGAGGAAGGTGGAGAGTTAGGAAGGGATTTCTCCCAGCTGAGGGTGCTGGGGCAGCTTTGAGAAGGAGGACCTTGAATAATGGGTGGAGTTTCCCAGGGCCAGGAAGAAAGCAGTCCGGGAGTAGGGAACACAGTGAGCCAAAGCAGAGTGTGGGAGCTGAAATGTGCATAGGAGAGAAGGCAATCAGTTGTACATGAAGAAGGGCAAGGAAAGATGAGATTGAGATCTGTCCACTGAATGCCACACCTCCCCCCACGCCCAGCCTTTCCCAAAACACATCACAAAGATTCCCAGTGTCATGAAATACAGAAGCAGGTCCAACGCCTGCCATAGATCAGTGTCATGGAGATGTGTCCAGCCACGTGTACGTCTTCTCCCAGAGAAGAGGCTATGGAGGTACAACCAAGGTCCATAAGCCATGTCACTGGAGAGCCACTCTGTGTACACTGTCACCCTCCTGGCCAGCATTCACTGAGCACTGTTCTGAGAGCTTCAAATGAATTGTCTTCTGCTAGAACGTAAGCCCTATGGGGCTTCAAAGGTCTTACTCACTGATGAATCACCAGAGCTCAGAACAGTACTTGGTACATAGGAGGCATTCAACAAGCTTTCATTGAAGGAATGATTGACTCATGGACTCATTGAATAGGGTTGTTATGCTACAAGATAGATATAAATATTACCTGCCCTCTCCCCATTTTACAGAAGAGAAAACTCCACTTGGGAGAGAATCAGTAACTTGGCCCGTGGTCATACAACTAGTACGTGCAGGATCCCAGATGCAAACCCCGCTCCAGCGCCAGTGCAAGCTCTCTGCCAGCCACACCAAGGGGCAGCAGCCCCACATCTGACTTTTATATCTCTGCAGTCTTGGTTATGCTTCAAGGAGGCATAATTTCAAGAACCTACTCTCTCGGAATCTGCATAATGGTGAACTATTGTAACAAAGAACTAAGACATACATTTACACATTTCTATAGTTATACACACCCAGGCAGCCCGCATTAAGAATGCCCAACACAAACACAAACACCCAATTTCTAAAGTAGATATAACTGGAAGGATTCATTTGCTTTACGGAAAAATGTCTTTGCACTATAAAAAAAGGGGGGGAGTCATCAAAGGGTTGTTGTTTTTTTAAGTTAGACCTTCTCTGGGCACCGCAGTGCATAGCAGGGCAGAGTGAGGGCACCAACACTGGTGGGTCACCTGCTGTGTACCAGGCACTTACCCTGTAGAGGAGATAGATGTTTTATCCCCAGTTTAGAGATAAGGAAACTGAAGGTCAGGTTCAACATGTTCACTCATTCCTGCTCTGTGCTAGGAACCCATGCAGGCCCTGGGGAATCAGATAGATGCAGACCCGTCTTTGCCCCCCATGGTGCATTCAGTCTAATGGGTAAAGACAGGTAACAAACAAGTAAATGAATAAGTGAACAAATCCTCGAGAAAATGTCATGTTATGATAAGTACCATGAAGGAAGCAGTGTGATAAGAGGGAGCTGGGGGATCTAATGCAGATACAGAGGCATTAGGGGACCCCTTGGACTCCTCAGCTGGAAACTGGTCAACTTCATTTCTGGCTCCTCAGCCCCAGTACAGGGAAGGAAGGCAGGGAGGAGGGAAAGCAAGAGGGAGGGAGGGACAGACGGAGGGAGGGAGGCAATCGAAGGAAGTCAGGGAGGAGGGAAAGCAAGAGGGAGGGAGGAAGAGAGGGAGGGAGGGAGGGACAGACGGAGGGAGGGAGGCAATCAACCTATTCCTTCTCTCATACTACCTTGGCAGAAATCCAGTGGGAAGAGCTGCTGAAAAAACAAGCTGTATTGGAAACCATTGTCCATTACAGACCCATCTGAGGTTAGCTCTGAAGCCCTGGCACCAATCCTCTGAGAAAACAGGAATGTGATTTGTAAAATTCCAGCTCAGCCAGCTGGGTGAGAGCAAGGAGGGCTGAGGCCATGGGCGGACAGGGTGATGCAGGCTGAGGAAAGTGAGGCTTGATGAGGGATTACGAGCCAGACAGTCCAGACTCAACTTTTGGCTCAGCTACTGAAGGACATGTAGCTTCAGGGAGGATATTCAACCTCTTTGGGCTCCAGGCTGCTCATCTGTAAAATGGGTACAATGACAGTACCACCCCCCATGGTTGTAGGAAGAGTTAACTGAATCAGTGTGCACCACAGTGACATGGAGTGTCAATCAAAAGGTGTAAGAATTTAGCTGAGGGAGGAATCAGGGTACCTGAGGATGCAGGTGGAGAAAAAGGGCAGGAACAAAACTAAAGAAAGGCAGAGGGAAGAGACACAGGGGAAGAGAAAGTGCGTGTGCACATAGTTACAGGGCTTCCCTTCAACTTCCTCCAAAATTTAATAGATTTCTAAATGGGCTTATTATCACCACCTATGAATTCTTTAAAGGACCTAATTATAAAACACCAAACTAGCTAATTAGGTTTCCTGAGCTCGCCTTGTCACAGGTGCAAACAAGCTCTCTGGACAGTAGTCCTGGCAAAGCCTGCAGAGCCGGATCGATGGGGGGTGGGGACTGTCTAAGGCTCACAATTAGGCCCATAATGGTGGGTCCCTGCTGCCACTGCCAGGCCTCCAGAGATGCTCGCTGCCAGATTCTGTCCCCTGGTGGGCGGGGGCAGAAGGCCTACAGAACAGGATCCAGCTTCCCTTGGGCTCTCTGGGCTTGGGGCTAAGGATGAAACAAGTGGGTGTCCCCAGAATCCAGTTTAGCAGGGCCTGTAGGTAGGGGGAGTGGTCACAGAACCAGGCCCTTGGCATTCCATTCTCCGAAGTGCCCAGGGCAGGAGCCACAGAGGTCCTGAGTAAATGCACTTGTCTCACACATCACTGGAGAAAAGAAGGCACTTGGGGGTCTAAACTGGCAGATGGCTATGCCCCCCACATTAGATTAGAGGTCCCCCAGGGGTGAGGGCTGAAGTCTCAGTGCTTCGCTGGCACTACATGAAGCCCTGTCTTCACTACAGTGGTTTCCAGAGTGTGTTCCTCGGGCCAGTAACTTCACATTACCTGGGCACCTGTTAGATATGCAAATTCCCAGACACCACCCAAAGGTGGGGTGGAGGAAACCAAGTTGTAATGATCCGGCAGGAGACTCTGTGGCTGCTCAGTTTGAGAACCACTGCTTTCCTGTCTCCAGGACGAGGCCATTAATCAGTGCAGCTGCCAATAGTGGTGCTGCTGGCTGGGGTGCTATGTGTGTGTGTGTGGGGGGGGTAAGGTCTGTTTTTTAAATTAAACTAAATGATGGCCATTAAGGGGGCATCCCCTGCACATAATTAATTCCCCTTTGCTAAAAGGGGCAGGTGAGAATTGGACAGCTAATGATGCTCACCGTGTGCCTCCCCCTCATCCTTCCACACCTTCATCTTCTCCGGGGTCTTTCTCTTCAGCCCTACAATCAAGGCTGATTCTCTTTCCATGTGGTGGCCTCACCAGAGTCTGAGATTTGTGAGCTACAAGATCCATATCACTGTCCCCCCTCTTGCTAACTCCGTCCTGGTCTCCCAACTCCTCTGCAGCCATACAGGGCCCCAGTGTTCCTCTTTCACCAGACCATTTCCACTCTTACTGGCTTGACATATTAAACACAAGGGTAGAATTTTGCTCACAGGTGCCATGGCTTTAAGGGGTGTGTCAACCCTGGAGCTGAAAACCCAAACCCCAGGTCTTTCCTGTTCCGACCAAGGATGACCAAAATCCCGGGGCTCTGGACTTGGGCAGATCAGGCCATACTTCACTAGCTGTGTGACCCCAGACAAGTTTGCTCAGCTCTCTGAGCTTCATTTCCACTGCTCTCAGAGGTGAGTGACGCCACCTATCTCTTAAGGTCATGGTGGGGATGAACAGAAACTCTACATGAAAAGCACATAGGCAGCACCTGGTACACATCAGGGCTGGGGATACATTCCCCTCCCTACTCCATCCACCATGTGGGCTCCAGACGGGCTCAAATGGGGCTCATCCTCATTGATCCAGGGATATCTCTGGGTTGCACCAGCCCCCCTCTGCCCTCATTCCATTAGTAAATCCTGGAGTCCAGGTGCTGGGCCAACTTTAATGTGGTTCAACAAACCTCTCATGGGCACTAGTTGTATGCCAGGTCCCCTGACAGTATCTGAAAGGACTTTGTACTCTCAAGTGTGGTGGGAAAGGCACATCAATAATGCATCCTTAAGAATAAGGGATAGAAGAAGAGGGAGGCGGCAAAGAGGTGCCAGAAAATAGCACAGCTTTAGAGACAGACCTGGGTTCAAACCTCGGCTTCATCACTGAGTAACCAGGTAACCTTGCACAAATTACTTAACCTCCCTGTGTCCCATTGTCCTCCTTTATAAGATGGGGGGGGGGGATAAGAACTTCAAAGGATGAGGCTTACAGATGTTGTGGGTAAGCACCTGGCACGTGTGAAGGCTCAGAAAATGGTGTTATTATTATTAAGGCTTCCTTGTTATCCTCGAGCCCACCTCACCTCTGCAGGGTCAGGGTCTGAACCGTTTTGGTGGCCCTGGGCTTTGGGGTTAACCAGATGATCCTTTAATACACAAAGAAACCCCAACCAGCTTAACCTCAGCTGAGGCACAGAGGGCCCAGCCACCCAGTGAATGCTGGCCCCAAATCCTGTGCTCCATTATTGCATCTGAAAATCCGTTAAAATTTCACACAATTTCCTGCACAGCAGTGCGCTTCATAATGCTGGGAGCCAAGCCGGCCCAGTAATTGGGACTGGAGTGGGGCAGAGTCCAAAGCAATTAATCCAGCCTCTTTCCTTGTTTGCGCCAGGATAAGCCTGACGGGGTGGGGAGTAATTGGAAAGGAGCGGCCTCCATCCCCAACTCCAAATTAATATTTTCCTGTCCTGATTTAATTCCGCCCGGGAACAGTGACACAGAGACACGCCATGTCAAGCGCTAAGTAATCCGCCACCAGCCACCTGAGGAGGAGGAAAGGACTTTTCCTTTTCTTTGCAGTTGGTAGGGAGATAGACAAGAATGGCAGCTAACAAGACAGAACCTCAGAAGTTGGAGGGCCTTCCAAGGACATCTGTAGTCCCACTTCCTCCCGATGCAGGGACATGCCACAAAGGAGGGAGGAAAGCAGGAACTTGAGAAGATGAATGCACCTGAGTTCAAATCCTGACTTTGCCACTCTGATGTGTGATCCTGGGCAAGTCATTTAACCCCACTGAGCCTTAGTTTTCTTGTCTGTAAAATGGGGATAATCATACCTACTATGAATAATTGTCATAAGAATTCATTACAGTAAATATAAGGCACTTAGTGCCTTGTAGATGACTGTAAATGGTAGCTATTTTTCCCATTATTCTAGGCTTTATGACGAGGAGCTAGCATAATGCTAGACCCTGAGAATACAAAGGAAAATAAAATATGGGTCCCAGCCTTTAAGGAGTTTGCATTTTAGTCCCATATATCCTAGGCTGGTACACAATAGGTGTTTAATATATGCTAGCTCCCTCCTTCGGCCGATGGCATCCCTGGGCAGGTGATCATTCAACCTCTGCTTGGTCACTGTATTATTGAGGCATGTGCTAGAAACAGCTAATGATGCTCACCGTGTGCTAGAAACAGCTAATGGAGAGAGAATCAGCCTTGATTGTAGGACTGAAGAGAAAGACCCCGGAGAAGATGAAGGTGTGGAAGGATGAGGGGGAGGCACACGGAGAAGATGAAGGTGTGGAAGGATGAGGGGGAGGCACACAGTGAGCATCATTAGCTGTTTCTAGGCTATGTTTCTAGCCTTTCTGTCCCCTCATCCCGCTGGTTCTACCTCCTCTCTAGGGCTAGCTGGAGAGAGGGGTCCAGGCACATGAGTTGGACTCAGGAATCTGCAGATTTCTGCTGGTGATCTCCCTGTCCCGACTGAGCCCTTCTTCAGTTGGCTCAATAGCCTTCTAGTAGTGAGAAGGACTCCTAACTTGATCCTCTCTCATCCTGGGTGCTCACCCCAGGAGTTCAGGTATGTTGGGGAACTGGGGCTGAACTAAGTGTAAGCATCCACAGGGTCTCCTTCCCTGACTCATATCCCACCCACTCCCAGATGTCCCTTTCACCTCCCAAATAAACCACTTCCACTGAATCCTGGTCTCGGGGTCTGCTTCTGGGTGACATCGAACTAAGACAACCAGGTATTCTGTAAACCCTGAGGCCTGAGCAGCCCAGCTGTGGGACCCCCTCTAACAAAAGGCAGCACCAGGGGACAGAGGAGACAGAACATGCCACCTCACTGCTGGGTAGCTCTGGGCATCCTAAGGGTATGGTGAAGTAGGCAGAGGTGCCTGATAGAAAGGCAGAGGTTAACCAGTGGGGGCAGGGCAGACTTACTGATGAGCACTCTGAGTCCCCACCCACCCAGGAAATTCAGAAACACTTGAAGGCTACTAGCCGGCAGGAATCTTATAGACTCACAAATAGGCAAGAAACTGGGAAATCTGGTTCTTTATGGGCCCGTCCCACACTGGGTGGAAAGAAAAAACCAGGGTAGGGAGGGAAGAAGATGTCTCATTGGGCTCCAAACTCCCCGAATAAAAACCATTCAAGCCAAAGCATGAAGTTACCAGAAAAAAACGTGTGTTTGACAAAACTGCAGGGAAACACTATGCAAATGTCAAAGTGATGAGGACAGGAGGGGGGAGAGGGACAGGAATAAACCAAACATTAAATCAAATCAGTAGGAGAATAATAGCTAAACTCCTTCTTACTTGTAGCACTCAATTCTGCAGTCGATATGGTCAGGAATGAATGAATGGCCTGTTCAGAGCCACATCTAATTCAATGTGTGCAGCACCCCAAACACCACGAGGAGAGCCAGCCAGGAGTAACCCTTCCCCACCCCACATCTCCCACCCACAGAGGCAAATGGGCACAGGGAGGGGGCCAAATCTAGCCCCCCAATGCAGCTGGAGCATAGTGGAGAAGCCCTGCCTAGGGGCTGGGTGGCATACGTCCCCTCTCTGAGACTCTGGGAAGCCTGGTGGTGGCTTATCATCAAGGTAGCGGGCTTCCTTGTCCTCCAGGAGCCCCCTGCCTCTGTAGGGTCAGGTCTGAACCACTCTGGTAGCCCTGGGCTTTGGGGTTAACCAGATGATCAGTTCAAAGAAAGGGATGAAGCAGGTCAAACTAGGCCAGATGATGTGTGTCCTATCAGATTTTATTTTGCTGCGTGGATCCAAAATGAGGGTGTGAATTTGGTTGGGTCCTTCTGTTTGTTAGTGTTTTAAGAAACTGGAATTGCAGATGAGGGGGAGAATGCTGTCTGGAAGGAGAGAAGAGAAGCCCAGTGCATGGTGTGATTAGTTTGGAGTGTGATGTGTGATGTCATCGACTCCCCTGTCCTCCCATGAAAACTTTAGTGAAATCCACTCTGCTCACCTAGGCTTTGGGGATGGATATACATGTGATGCCTGCTGCAGAGTGAGTGTGGGTAGAGCAGAGGCTGAAGGGGGCCCAGCTGTATTCGGGTCCCACCTGTGGAGGATCTCCCAGTCGATGCTCCATTACTCCATTTCACAGCCATCCGTGGACCATGGACAATGCCCAGGCATGGTGCTAAGGCTGGGAGCAACCATGTACATGATGTGGTCCTGCCCTCAGTGAAAGGCCAGAGGTGAGAATACAACAGGCACATTCATTCAGAACCTGGGAGGAATTCTGCGGACAAAGCCAGGTTCTAGGGCCAGAGGACAAATGAGTCTTCTCTGAGCAGCTTCTCACTCTATCTTCAGAAACTTGGCTCAGAGAGTAGGGGACTGGCTCGGAGTCACACAGCTGGGAAGGGGTAAAACTGGATATGAACACAGGTCTGTAACTTGGGAGCATTGCTTACAACTCACCGACCTGCCTGTGTAGAAATGAAGATGCTGGTGGTGAAGATGGAGCACTCTGTCCCTTTGCCCAGGGCAGCCTCAATGCTACACTGCTGTCCCCAAGCTCCCCAACACATGAAGGACCCCTGGCCCTCAGCCTTGGGCTTTATCCCAACTGTCTCCAAAGTTCCAGACATGAGTTGGGGCCAGACGAGCCTCACCTCTGCCCTTGCTCTGCCCACTCCTCCTGCCCTTGACCTCAGGGACTTCAGTGGACATCTGTAGCTTTTACTAGTATCTGCCTAGTCTATCTCTTGAAACTGTATCTCAGATTTCCTTTGGAGCCTCTCTCTCCCACTATGAGTCCATGTGGTTCTCAATTCCACATGGCTATGGGCCTGAAATCCTCCCACTGCCCCTGGTTATAGGGATTGGTTCATGGGTGGGCGTGTGACCTAAGCTGAGCCAATGAAATTCAGTCTTGAGAATTTTACTGTCACTATTAGGAAGGAGATGTTCCCTTTGTTGAACCATTAGGATGTGGGCCTAGTGCTACTGGCAGCCACACTGTCACCATGAGGAGGGAGCATGCCTGAGAAAGAGGCAGCCTCCAGGAAGACTCCAGATAAGAGCTGAGAGGTGAAGACCGATCTTTGATGTTAGCTGAAATCCTGGATCACACTGCACCTGAAGACTCCCTTGGCCTCTTCAACAGTCAATCACTGCCTTTTCATTTAAGCCAGTTTGAAATTTTCCCCAAGCTGAGAAGAGTTGGGACTGATATAGGCATCAATATCTTGTGGGAATTGTGCCAGTGTGCTAACCACTGCACACTCTAATCCCCTGGAAGGAATCTCAGATGGATTGAGTCCAAATCCATTTTTGACAGCAGAGGAAACTGCCCCCTCTTTTTTTTAAGTAACATCCAAAGCCACAGAGCCAGTTAGGGGCAGAACAGATTCAAACTCAAACCGTACAACTCATTCCTGTGTCCTTTCTGAACCATCATGTGATCCATTTTGTCTAGTCATGAAAAGGTGTGTGCGCAGAGTATATACATTGTGAGTGAGTGTGTGTGTGTGTGTGTGTGTGTGTGTGTGTGTGTGTCCTTTCTGAACCATCATGTGACCCATTTTGTCTAGTTATGAAAAGGTGTGTACGCAGAGTATATACATTTTGTGTGTGTGTGTGTGTGTGTGTGTGTGTGTGTGTGTGTGTGTGTTTCTGTGTTGTCAGAAAGATGCCGAGGTCCCCGAGGGCCAGGCTGTGCGACTGAAATCCCTGACATCTCCCAGAGCCAAGTTCATGTGGGAGGTCCCCTCAAGTGACCCCTGGGCTTCCTGAGAATGTCACCCTGACATGCCTGGAGCTGGGCAGTAATGTGTTTCTGGGAATGACATGCTGCATCCAGGGGAAGAGTTCAAATTCTCTGAGAGTTGGGCTAATGTGACGTTGAACATAATAAGAACTATTCTAGCAGGAGAGATAACTTACATGAGTTCTCTCTTGTGAAATAGTAAGACACTTGCTAACAAGAAAGCTACTGTGCTCCACTTTAAGAAAATCAATACACAAAATATAAACTTACCCTCCGAATTTAGAGGATAAAGGACAGTTTTATAAAAGAATTCTCTTTCACCAGACACCAGTTCCATTGAGGAACCCTGGCAGGTGTTTTCGGGCCTCCCTCCCTGGCAGGGAGGTAGAAATAAAGGAAACAAATCATTATGAGGCAAAGGGCTGAAGCCATGACCATTGAGAGGAAGGCCAGGATCTTGGAGTAGATAGAGGAGGTCAGTGGACAATGGTCATGGAGACAGTAGTGTAATGTGTGCACACCTGTGTAAAGCAGCAGCACCATTCCTAACTGAGCTGGGCCAAACCCCTTGGTCCATCCAAGCAAGGTCTTGGACCCCAAATTCTGGGGTGGCCTGGACCCAAGCCCAGGAGGCTACGGTACAATATATTACAACATCCACTGCCATCTCTCCCAACCCATCCCCGCAGGCTCTTCCTGGTGCCCACCTCCTGAGGGAGGAGTGTGCTTTCCACTCCACTGACATTGGACTTGATGCTATGACTCCTTTGGGGGAATGGAATGGGAGCAGAAGTGACATACACTACGTCCAAGTGAAAGCTTTAGAAGCATCACATGTTTCTACCATCTTTCTTACTCTTTTCCCTCTGCCACCGAATAGCATGTCTTTGACTGGGGCTACTTGGTCTGTCTGAACCCCAGAATGAAGACAATCAGAGCTGAGCCACAAACGACCCACAACAGATATGTACCATGAACAAAAAACAAACTCATGTTGCCACTGAGATTTGAGGATTATTTGTTATTGCATCATAAACTAACAAAAGCTGACTAATACAGAAGTCAACATTCACAGCTTTAAGGCCACCTCTGACAACCCAGTGGGATAAGTGGCTCAGCTATATGGTGTGAGATCAATGGGTACAGTGGTTTACATCCAACATATGGGATACTTAGTAAAATGCAGATTCCCAGATCCCCCTCCTGAGATTTGGAGCCAGTTCATCTAAGGAGGGACCCAGGGATTCATATTTTCAACAACTCTGAAGATGACACGTGGGTTCTCAAAAAAACAGACTTTGAGGAACCCTGATCTGAGGAGTCCAATCTTTTTTGTATCCAGAGAGACACAGTGACATGCTTAAGGTCACACAGCAAGGTGCCAACAGAAAACAGGTCTCCAACTCTTTCCCCTGAAGCATACAGTCCTTCCCCAGAGAAACAGGGGCAGGGGGTGGGGGCAGAAGGGAAAAAAGAAACTCACAGGTTGAAAATGCAGCTCTGGAGAGAAAGACCAGTGGAGGCTAGGAACTCAGGTTGGGCCATCATCCAGGTTCCAAGCTGAGAAAAAGGCTACCCTGCCGTGGGTGGCTAGGGGGTCCCTGGGGCCTTCCCTGGAAGAGTGGAGGTGGAAAGAAAGGAGTCAGATTACAAAGCAGGGAAGCTAGAGGAAAGAGAAAGAAAAACGGAAGGGGGAAAAAAAAGTCCTCCGGCCTTGGTGAGCCCAAACATCCCCAGCATCGCTGCAGGAACCGCCCCAGCCCGCTTCGATTTTGATGTACAGTTTGAAACAAATCAATAGCGGTATAATAATACTCAGCACGCTGTGTAATTTTTATATCATTAGTTTTCATTTTCCGCTCCCCATGCATCAAAAAACTTACAACGGGCTCGTAAAGTTTATTTAGTATTCCATGAATTCCTAATCAGTTTCATTTCATAATGATTCAGGAGCCGCCCGCTGCCTAGGCCCCCATGTCAAAAAATCGATAAAACCAACACAGTTTTCCTGATGGCGGCTGCAAAAGGATCTATTGTAGGGAATTATGATTTATGCCCTGGCCTGAGCCGTGAGCAGCAGCCTCCACCCGCAGCTCAGGGCTGAGGTCTTCGCCAATAATGATTTATGCACCTTCTGCTGGCCCCACCCTAGATCCCTCCCTGCCCAGCTGGCCCCTGACACTAGGGGGAGGGAGCAGGGCCCAGCTGGGAGGGAAGGAGGAAAGCCAGAGAGGGAGGCCCACTGGCTGTCTGAGCTCCCCTGCATGGGCCCAGCATCCTCCTCTAGGTCCAGTCACCCCCAGGAAGGCCTGGGCAGAGAAGTGAGGTGTTTAGGGAGCCCCTCTAGGCCCAAGGAGCTACAGAGGGAACAGGACTGGGACAGGTGTGCATGAGTGGGGTGGGGGTAACCTGCCTCTCCAACTGGAACCCTCACTCCCGTCCAGCCTTCTTTTCTGACCTCGCAGATGAGCTCTTGGCCCCCACCTCAAACCATGCGGTCACCTCTGCCCTCACGCTGGCCCTGCCCCAGGGAAGCTGAGTGGGAAAGAGGCATGGCGGCAAAAGGCCCTGTTGGACCTCATGGGATGCAGACACAGCAGGCTTCCAGGAATTCTGAGGCTGGAATTCCCAAGAGGCATGGAGGCAAAAGGCCCTCGTTGGACCTCATGGGATACAGACACAGCAGGCTTCCAGGAATTCTGAGGCTGGAATGGAAGTTTGCAAGACTCCCAAAGGGGAGCAGGGGGTGTAGCTGAGTCTCTCCGGCCCCTTCTCTTCTCCATGAGGCAGCCTGGGGCTTGGTTTTCAGGACCTTCCACCCCCACCGGCACCTCCCATCCCCTTCCCTCCATTGGTGGGTGATTAATAGGTCTGAGAGACATGTTAATGGGATGAGCATTTGGGCCAACAATTGGTTTAATTAACAGCAACTAACCTAACCCAGAAAGGGAGATCTCAGGGTGACTTCATAGGGGAGAGAATGCCATCATGTGACAGGCAGCCACCGGCATCTGGGCCGCCAGCATGTGCACCCTGCCCCCGGGCTATCAGCTGGATCTCTTGGCCTCCACATAGTGTGTGGGGAAGGCTGGGGAGTGACTCCCTTTGGAGGGCTGAGAGATTCAGGGGCTGGGTCCCTGCAGCGACTCTGTCCCAGGTCTGAGGTGGCACTTTAGCCTTAGACCCAAGTTAGAATAAGTGGGCTTCCTCCTCACACCTTCACTTGCTCTTTTATTCAATCACTCACCAAATATCCAGGAGACAACTCACAGCCACTCCATCCATATCTGGCCTGACCTTCCCCAGATGGAGAGTGGCAAAGCCAGGGTTCTAACCAAGGTTTTCTGGGCCTGGATACTAGGGCTGCCTGCCTGCCCTGCCCTGCTTCACCCAGACGGATCTCCCCACTCCTGGCCTGTGGCCCTCTCTTCAGACCCAGCTGGAGGGTGGCTGCTCTCCCTCCATCCCCACTCTTAATCGCATGCACACAGCAGCATGAAAGAGTCCAGATTTGGGGGCCAGACCTGGATTCGAGTCCTAGTTTTTACCACTACCAGATGAGCGACCTTGGGCAATTCAATTAACCTTTCTGAGGCTAACTTTCCTCGTGTGTAAAATAGGGATAATCATTTCTGCCCTACAGATGCTGATGGTCAAAAGGGCAGGTACATCAAATGCCTGTCCCCTGGTGTATGCTTCCTGCCCTTCCCCCACTCCCTCAGGGCCTCTCAGCCTCACTCACTCCCCACAGAAAGGGGGCCTGGATAGGTGCCCCCTCCTCCCAGGATAATCAGGAAACCAAAACCCAGCCAGGACTTGGGCATCAGTGGGCTCCAGGCTGGGCCACTACTCTGAGCTGTGGCTGAAGGAGGTGAGCCCAGATCCATCTGGGCAAATCTGAGCCTTGGTTTCCCCATCTGTGAGACAAGGGCTGATTCCTTCGAGGCTGATGCCTGGCAGCCCACTGTCCTGGGCATCTGGGAACTAGCAGCTCCTCCCAGGTCTGGAGCCAGAGGGTGGGAGGGGCTGGGTGAGGGAGTGAGAGCCCCTGGATCTGGGTGGGAGAAGAGGAGGGATCCTGGCCCCTTCCACCCCAGTAGGGAC
>NW_005354174.1:913992-928050 GCF_000412655.1 Myotis brandtii
TGCCTGTCCTGCCAGGTCCCGATGTGCAGCTCAGGTCAGGCTGCCCCTGGGCTCCCTGGTCTCTTTACTTCTCTTGTTGCTTCTGTCTCCCTGTCCTTGTGTCTCCAGGGAGTTTCCAATCCTTCTGCCTCTTCTCTGCTCCTTCCCTCCACCACCCACTTCACCCACCTCACTCTCTAGGCCAGTGGTTCTCAACCTTGGCTGCACATTAGAATCACCTGGGAATCTTTTAAAATCCTCATTTCTGGGCCCCATCCTCCAGAAATTCTGTTTCTTTGTTATGGGGTGGGGCCACAACATTAGTAACAAAGAAACAGAATTTCCGGAGGATGAGGCCCAGAAATCAGGATTTTAAAAAGATTCCCAGGTGATTCTAATGTGCAGCCAAGGTTGAGAACCACTGCTCTAGGCAGAGGGATTCTAACGCCTCCCCACCCTGACTGGCAGTGCTAAAAGCCCTGAGATTCCCAGAGAACCACCTCTCTCCCCTGCTCCCCTCTCCACTGTCCCCTCTTTGTCCCCTCAACTGTTCCATCACCCTGGGGCTCAGTGTCAGTCCCACTGGGAAGGTAGCAGACCCATGGCCGACCCAGGCCCAGAGCTGGACACACGCCTGCCCACCACAGCCTGGCTCCCACAACTGAGGGTAGTTGAAGGGCCAATGGATCTCAGTCCCCTTCTTCAGACGCCCACAAACACACACCAGCTCCTCAACCCCAAGGAGCCAGCTCCGCATGAACTTTGCTTCCTCCATCCCCTCCCCTTCTTTCTTTCTCTGTCCCTGCACTCACCTCTCATTCCACCATGGGCCAGAGCCAGCCAGTCAGCCCAGTCTCAGCTGCTCCAACTCAGGCTCTCTGAGCATCAGCTGCTCCACCTGGCAATGAGAGTGTTCCTGTCAAAGGTAAGAACCAGGATTGGATAATGTACCAGGGGCTGTGACTCCTTTAACAATCCTCAGATGCCACTGCACAGAGCATGGCCCCCAGGACTGTGCCCCAGCAAGCACTCTTCCCACAGCGACCCCACAAGTTACAAAGCTCCCCAAACTGGCAGAGTCCCTGGAGATCAGAGGCTGGTTCAGGGACACAGAGGGTCACAAAGAGACTAGGACCAAAAAGCATCCATGTCCCACAGGACGAGGGGGAGCAAGGGGTCCAGGGCTAGGGAGAGATTTGGCCACCTGTCAGTGGAAGGGTGCTGCACAAGGTATTTAACCTCTGCTCATTTATAGGACCAACAATAACCCTGGGCTCCCAGGAGCGCCCTGTGGATTCAACAGGAAGTGAGAGGATGGAAGGAATGAGAGATGGGGCTTTGGAAGCAGAAAGTGGATTCTAATCACAGCCAGATGACTATCTTCCCATGTGACCTTTGGCAAGTTTCCTAAGAACTTAAAGCTGCACTGTCCTTAGCTGCACAGTGGGGGTGACCATGACCCCTCTTGAGGGTAGCGTGGGTTACAGGTGTCATGTAGCATTTAGAACACAGAGCTGGCACCCAAGTGCTACTGGTAACTTTTGTGTCATGAGCACAGTGCCTGGCCAAAGGGAGGGGTTCAATAAGTGTTTTTTTCAATTTATTAGCGGGGAGTGAGGACAAAGATTATTATGGGGGGCCCATAAGGGACCCCACGTGAAGAGGGCGGGGGTGAATTTGGTATGCTCATTTCCAGGCATCTACAACATTTCTAGCCATCGATGTCTCTCTGGCCCCAGAGCAGAGCAAGGACTTGGGTCCCATCTGGCAATTAAACTGAGACTCAAAGAGGTTTAGTGGATTTTTCCCCAAGATCTCACAGAAAGGATCTACCTGCCACTGAGCTCTACCACTCAGCACTACCCAGGCAGGACAACAGGCTCAGGAAGTCGCTGATGCCTCCAGCCTTCTAACAAGTCCTAACAGTCATCACCACATATTGGTGATTTCAACGTGCCAGGCATTTGCCTAAACACTGTAAAGGGTTTATCTCATTCAATGCTTGAACCACCTACGATGCAGGTTTCCTTATGCTCTCCATTTTGCAGGTAAGGAAACTGAGGCACAGGAAGTTAGGTGGCTTTTCTTTTATGTCCGCACAGCTGAAGGTCAGATTTCATTATACCAAGAGCCATTACAACCAAAGTCCCAGTGCTACCGAAATATTACCAAAACTAGGCCAGGAGGCAGGCAGCCAGCTCAAATAGTGCCTCCTCAAAGGATTGGGCAGAATGGTGAGCTGCATGTCCCCATTTCACAAACGGGGAAACTGAGGCTCTAAGAGGGCTTCCAGAGAGGAAGGGGTAAGTCATCTACGTGGGTCTGGCCATGAAACCTCCAAGGCTCTTCCCATCCCTAGCCCTTCCTGAGCCAGGCCCTGACACAGGTACCTGGGGCAGATGCACTGACTCACTCTGAGAGGGACACACACAAGGGGGTGCTGATATTTATGCATCCTGGCAAGTGCACGTGGCACGGTGCCTCCCCCCATCCACATGCACACGGCACATACCCAGCCACACATGCACACATTCTCTCACAAACTCAACACTGAATGCACACTGGTGTCACCTAGGGAGCTTTTAATCACACCTTTGTCCTGCCCCACCCCCAGGGATGCTGATGGAATGAATGTATATTAGTCATCATTGCTGCATAACAAATTACCCCCCCCCCAAAAAATGCAGCACCTAAAAACTACATTTCTCCTCTCATGTGGTTTCTGAGGGTCAGGAATCTAACGGCAGCTGGCTGGGAGGCCCTGACTCAGGATCTCTTATGAGGATGTAGTTCAGATGACCGCCAGGGCTGCAGTCATCCAAAGGCTTGACTGGGGCTGGAGGATCCGCTCCCAGGATGACTTGGGTGGCAGGATTTCTCAGCAGAAGGCTTCAGTGCCTTGCCACATGGTCCTCCCCCAAGGGCTGCTTGAGTGTCCTCGTGGCATGGCAACTGGGTGAGTGATCAAAAAGAGTGCAAAGAAGAAACCTAGTGCCTTTTACGCCCTAACCTCCTAAATCACACACTGTCACTTCTTTTTTGTTTGTTTGTAAGAAGAGCCCACATTCTAGGGGAAGGGAATTTGATTCCATCTTCAGAAGGGAGAAATATCAACGGATTTGTGGGTATATTTTAAAACCACCACCGTGTATGAAGTGGAGCCAGGGCACTGGGAATGTAAACACTCCCCAGATGACTCCAAGTCAGGCTGAGACCCACTGGGATGCAAAGTCACCAACTGCAGGGGGTTGAGGAGGGATACTCTGTTGGGCCTGGCTTCAGGGTTGAGTCAGTCTGCAAGTCCCCCTTCCCCAGGGAAGCCCAAATCTGTAGCCTCAGCCCAGGCCCTGGGTCCCAGTTCCCACCCCTCTCTGGTCTCCCCCAGAGGCCTTCTCAAAGACCCTCACCCATAGACTCCAGGCCAGGCCCCCAGCCCAGCACCACCCCTGCACCACCCTGCTCCTAGGTCTGGATTAAGGGCTGTGCATGTGTGTTGGTTTTGGGGAACATGTGTGTGGGCATGTGTATGTGCATGTGCCCACAAGGCTTGTCTGCTCACAGACCAGGGCTTCCTGACAGGACGACCTCAATCTGTCTTCTCTCCCTCCTGTCTGTCTTCCTTCCTTTCTTTCACTTTCTCTCTTCTCTTCCCTCTCCTTTCTTTTCTTGCTCTCTTCTCTTCCCTCCTCCCTGTCTCTCTTGAGTCTCTCCCTCTTGCTTGTCAGGAGGCCCAATGGATCCTTTAAATATTTGGATGGAGCAACAAGTACAGAGCATCCCAGAGTGGAAGGGGAGTGGCCCTGGACTTCCCTGCCAACCTCCAGAAAGCCCAGCCCCAGCCATGCTACATTCCTATATCATCGACTCCCATTCAAGGGGGCTGAAGGGTGGTAGGTGGGAGCCAGGAAAGAGCCAACGCCGGGGCCATGTCCATTGCCCAACTCCTCTGTTTCTCTCTCCCAGCCAATTGCCCCTCTGCCATAGGCCTGACCAGCCGGCCTCCAGAACCCTCCTTCCTCTCCATATTCTCTCTCTGTGTTTCTCAGTCTTTCTGTCTCCAGCTCCCCCTCTCCCTCTGGTTTCTCTGGCTTTTTCTTGGAGAGAAGCAGGCCTGGCCACAGCTCCGAAGGCTGTGGAAATGAGAGTGCTGCACCTCACGAGGAGAGCAGTTCTGCCCTAGTAATGAGGAGGAAAGAGAACTCTTCCAGGGAATTAATGAGACCACCAAGAACAAAAGAGGCGACCAGCAGAGGCCAGAGAGGCGGGGCCCAGCTAAGCCGTCCCGCAGAACCGCAATAATAGAGTGAGGAAAAATGGAGTAGAGATCCCTGTGGTAAAAACTATTAGAGGAGGCGAATTATAAAACTATTAACCAGAATGTAACTCCCAATTAAAAGATGATTTAACACTGGAACCTGATGGATGAATTTTGATTAAATGGAGAACTATTAGGAGCCCAGGGATAAGGCTGCTCCTGCCAGTTCTAAAAGTTAAAAGGCAGTTTGATATAAAAATTTATAAATTAAGGTTAATTACTTTAAATAACATGGCTGGAAGCAATGAAAGGAAATTTGTCAGAATCTCCAGAGTTTGGGGGCAAGATGGATACAGATGTTCGGCTGGCCCCAGGGAATCCAGGGGTCAGGGCAGGGGCAGCCGAGGCCAGCAAGAGGGCAGGTGAGGTCAGCACTCTGGCCAAGCCCACCGAGAAGTGAGGGGCTGGCCGAGGCACCAAGAGGGGATGCCTGCGTTGCCCTCCACCCTGAGGCCGCACCAAGAGACCTTGGTTCTGGAAGACGGGCAGGAGGAGACCTCAGGGCCCCAAGACCAGCCTGGGGAGCTAGGCTAATGGAGAAGGCATGGCCCCGGCCTGGCGAACCCTCCCTCTGTTGAGGGGACATAGCAGGGATTTCCAGTCTGTGACCCACTGTTTACTGAGCACTCAGCAGGGGGACAACTCACACCACCTTGGTCCTGCCCAAGCTGAAGGGGTCACCCACATCCCCACGCCTGACCTGCCAGCCCTGCTCTGCACCCTCCACCCCATGGCAGGAGGGCCCCACAAGGAGAGACTGCCGGGTCCGGGCTGCTCTTCACCAATGCCCCAGGGTGGGGGGCCATAGCCACCCAGCAGGGCCATCCCCTGCCCAGGCTCTGGGTCTTCTCTGAGCTGAAAGCCATGCTTCCAGGAGGCCCAGGCATTGCCCATACCCAGGGTGGTCAGAACCCTTTACCTCCAGGCAGACCCCTCAATGCTCTGCCCTGGGAAACTCATCCCCTCTCCAGCCCTCACCCTTGACAGCAGGATGTCCCCAGCATGTCAAGGGGACAGCCCTGTGATTGGCCCTGTCCTTGGGAGGACAGGACCATGGCAAAGGGTGTCCACTCCAGAGGACAGTACTGGGCTCGCAGCCACAGCCACACGGTGAAAGGCCATGGCCCAGGAGACATTAACGTAGGCTGGCCCGATGGTTGAGAGCATAGGCACTCCAGCCACACTCGGGTTCAAGTTCTGGCTCCAACACTTACCAACCTACATCTGTAGGATTTACCTCTCTGGGCTGACTTCCTCGTCTATGAAATGAAGATAACAATCCCTCCCTGCAGGATTGCCGGGAGGACAAAGGTGGAGCCCTAATGCGTAGTAGGTGCTCAATAAATGGCAAAAATTCTCAACTCATGTCTGTAAGTTTCACCTCCTAAGAAACGAAGTTACCTGGCAGATCGCTACTGAGGTTCCTAGCACAGATGCACAGGAAAAACTTTGCAGGCAGAAGGTAAAAATACCTTATTTTATCTTCCAAACACCCTTTAAAGTCAGTCGTGTCAATCCCATCTCACAGAAAAGGAAACTGAGGCACAGAGAGGTTTAGTCACAAGCCCGGGCCCCAAGCTGGCAGTGGGCAGTCAGATCTTTCAGCTCCTGACCCCAACCTCGCACTGCCCCCAGGGCCCTGTGCTGAAGACTTTTTCATTAGCCTTTGCTGCGCCTTTATAAACCTCAAGTAAACCATTTGGAAGCAGAACCAGTGGGAAAGGAAGGAGGGAGTAAGGGGGTAGAGGAAGGAGTGGGGGGAGAAGGGAAGAAAGGAAGGAAGGAGGAAAAAGGAAAGGGAAAGGCGAGTATATTCTTTAACAAACCCCTGTGGGTCAGAAGTCAGGAGAGTTTCACTGGTAACGGAGGATGCACCAGGGAGATTCTGCTTCGGATATGGGTGCTGCTTACACAGGTGGTTCTACTTTGTAAAATGGGTCACTCTCTGCAATGATTTGTAGTCTTTATGTAAAAAATTATTACAATAAACAATTTTAAAATAAATATAATGATCAATGAAGTTTGTTATATAAGTTATACCTCAATAAAACTGTTTAAAAAAATAAATACAGTGCACCAAAGAGAGTCTTGCCTTTGCTTTGCACAGTGTATAATATGAACCACGTATTGTAAGACTGAGAGATGCAGACTAGCCCGTGGTGGGCCCTGGGGTGAGTCCTTCTGGGATGGCTTCTCAGAAGAAGGGTGTTCTGTGGAGGTGAGGTGTGGAAGAGGAACAGGAGACACAGGGTCCCAGTCTCACCACACACCCTGGCCACATCACCTCCCCTCTCCAAGCCTCTCTCATCTTCCTCAGGAACAAGGTCAGTAATCTGGTTGTCCCAGCCCCTCCCTCTGCACATCTCCCAGAATCCGCCCCCCACCACCACCATTCCCTCCCATTTCAGACTTCACAGGAGGACTTCCCCAAGCTAAAGAACCACTGTCATCAGGGCTCTGCTGGCTATGGAGGCCTGGGTTTGGGCCACCTTTGACCCTGTGGGCAGAACTAAACTGATACAATCATTTTCTAGCCTAATAAGCCCCCTACATCTCCTACAACAAGAAAGCACCCTAAGATATAGTTCTGGACTTAAAGGTCAAGGGTTAAAGGTCTAAGTTAGGATCCGATTCACCGTTTTCCTTTTCTTCTTCTCTCTCCACTCAATGTTCCTAAATTCTCTAAAACTTCATTTCCCCATCAGTAAGATGGGATTTCTAGCTCCAACCTTGCAATGTTACTGTAAGAACTAGAAACAAGGTGGGTGAAGGAAGCTCCCGGCCCCAGGGCAGGGTGCCCCCAATGACAGCATTACCCATCTAACTCTGGGCCACCCCGTGTCCCATCTCCACAGTGGCTGCATTCAGAGAAAACAGTCCCTTGCCCAAACACATGAAAATGCAGTTCCGGTCCTTAGCAAGCATCCCAAAGGGCACTTGCATTCCTAAGACAGAGTAACACTTCCTAGAGGTCTCTTTGTCCAACTGCACTCCCTCCCACAGCACAGCCACAGTGCCTCAGTCTCCCCTCACCTCCCGCCACACTCAGTCCCTGCAGGTGCCTGGCTCCCCTTACTCTCCCTCCTGCCTTTTATCCTCTTCTATCCTTTTCGCCCAGGAGGGACACTCTGCCTTCTCTGAAGGAAATTAATCTGAGATTTCTAGGCTTCCTTCAATTTTCCAAGCCAGAGCAACTGAGACCCAAAGAGGACCGAACACAGGTAAAGCCTGGGGATCCTTGGGTACAAACTTTTTTAAGTCCTGCACTAGGCAGTTGTTATTATCAGGTATGTCAACACATGATTATTGCCATCCACAGCTTACTCCTCCAGGAGCTTAGAGTCGAACTGAGGAAATAACCTGAAAGAGACAACGTGAGAATCTAAGCTGCACAGAACAGACATGCTGTTATGGACTGAATGGTTGTGTCCCCTCGAAATTCATATGGTGAAGCCCTAACCCCAATCCCAATGTGATGGTATTTGGAGGTGGGGCTTTTGGGGGGTAATTAGGTTTAATGAGGCCACGATGGGATTAGTGCCAATGTCACCATCTGCAGGCCAGGAATCAGGACCTCACTAGGGAACCAAATCAGCCAGGGTCTACCTGGGACTTTCCAGAACTGTAAGAAGAAAATGCCTGTTCTTTAAACCACCCAGTCTATGGTATTTTCTTACGTCAACTTGAGCTGACTAAGATATATGCCTTCTGGAAGTAGTGGTCAGGGAAGGTGTTCCAGAGCAGGAAAGACTTGAGCTGAATACACACACACACACACACACACACACACACACACACACACACACATGAGTGGGCCTTTGACTAAGGGATGAGCAGGGGCCTTTCTTGAGGGCACAGGGGCAGATAAGAAAGGGCACCAAGAACTGACCAATCTGGAACAGGAGAAGTTGATAGAGGCAAGACCAGAAAGTCAGGCTGGGATCTGATCATATTGGGAGCAGGCTGGGGGTCTTGGTTGTACTCTCTGGGTCATGGGGAGCCATGGAAGGTTTTGGAGCATAAGAATGAAGCAATCAAATCTAAGTTATAGGAGGCTAACTGGTGGCCAGTGGAGGAAGGTGGGGGAAGGGGATCTGGGGTAGGGATCAGGTAAGAAAGGCTGCAGAGGTCCAGGCGAGGGGTACTAAAGGCCGCCGAGGGCAGAAGCCATGGGGCTGGAAGTGAAGGGCTGGACTCGAGTGTTGGTGGTGACCACACAAGAGCAGAGGAGGAAAAGGGAAGGGGGACTCTGAGTGACAGCTGCATCCCAGCCTAGCTCTCATACTTTGCCTGGCAACACTCCACCTCAGTTCATCGGCCTGGCTCTGAGTGACAGCTGCATCCCCAGCCTGGCCCTCATACTTTGCCTGGCAACACTCCACCTCAGTTCATCTCAGTGGCCCCACTTCTTTCCCAACCTTGACCCTCCATCCTTCTCTTTGGGGACTCTAGACACTAATCTGTGACATCTCTCCTCACCAAAACTCACTGAACTCACAGGTAAATCAAGTCTGTTTATAAGAGTTCGGGGTAAGAGTGTGGGCTTTGGAGTCAGACTGCCTATATCTGGATCCTGACTCTGCCACCTACTAGTTGTGTGACCTTGGGCAAGTTAATTAACTTCCCAGACCCTCAGTTACCACATCTGTTAAATGGGGGTGCTGATGGTACTTACTTACTTTACAGGACTAGTCTAAGGACCAAAGCAGTTAATAACATGTAAAGGGTTTAGCACAATGCTAGACACACAGTAAATACTCAATAAATGTTGACTCATTTTTATATAACAGGTCCTGTGCCAGACACTTATACATATAAGCAGGGACCCCTGCTTTCACAGAACTAACAGGATATGCAAATAAATAAATGCCTTTTAGTTTGGAGAAAAGACAAAATAAGTAGAAGATACCACCCATCCTCAGGGCACCTCTAGTCTGGAGGGAGGTACATAAGGGGCTCAGTCCCTTTTTAAAAGCTTAGAGTCTGAGAGGGGAGACATAATCATCCCAAGGCCTTCCAGCCTATTGGAAGGTATATCAAGGTCTCTCCTCAGGGGCTGCCCCTTCCTATTTGACCACCTGGAAAACTCCTAGTTTTCTCCAAACATCACCTCCTCTGAGAAGCCTTCCTTGATCCTCACCAGACACCAGGAGGCTCCCATCCCGTCCCCAGAGTACTTTGCTCCCTCCTCCATCAGAGCACTTCATACTCTGCACTGACGGAGATTGTGTGTCAATGTGTGTGTGTGTGTGTGTGTGTGTGTGCGCGCGCGCGCTCACACACATGTAAGCCTGCTCACATGTGCACACTTGGGTGTCTGTCTTCAGGTGTCCTGTCCCTGGACCACAAACCCCCATATTTGTGAAGGTGGAGACCAGGGCTGCCTCTGTGGTAAGAGTTATGGCCCACTTCAGGCACTGAACAAGAATGTGATGGCTAAGTGATTGAAGGGATGGATGGATTAGCTGATGATGACAGAGACAATCTGGAAATACTGGTCTGTTAGGGAAGACGGACACTAGGGCAAGCCATGTCTCTTTGACACAGAAATAAAATGAAAATAACACCCCCAGGGCCTCTGAGAAGGTCCAGGGCTCCAAGGGCAATGGGGTGCACCGCGGCTTGCCCCATCCAGACATGCCAGCCTGACCTCTGTTACCCACTGTAGATAGCAGCAGCAATGCCCTCCATCCTAGGACTGGCTATCTTCCCCACCTGGGCAGCATGCCCTGGAAAAGTCACCAGGAATATAACATAAATCCATCATCAAACGAAAAATAGGGGCATATAGCCAGAAAATCACAAGTGTGTCCCAAAGCCTTTAGAAATAGAGCGCCCCCTCTCCGCCCATCCTCTGGCTGGTTCACAGAACCAATAGCAAAGTAGGTGTTCAAAATGCCCTGAACACATAAAGGTCTGAGGGCCCAGAGGACGGAGCGCTGGCTGGGCTCCCTTCCTCCTAAACAGGCTTCTCCCAAGAACCCTGAGGGCAGCGCAATCTTGGACAAGACATTTGGCCTCCGTGAGCCTCGGCTTCCTCATCTAGAAAATGGGTATGACCACAAGTAGGCTAAGAGCTGCAATAAGAATACATATGAGCTTGCATTTGGAAGAGCTTTGTGAAGGATAAAGGGCAGCACAAACAAGAGGCTCAGACCCTTCAAATTGTTTTCATTTATTGTTAATTAGCCTAGAAGAACAGGGACTCAAGCCAGTGACCCTGAGACCAGTGCTGTGGCCCCCAAGGGGTCCCTGGCATCTGCTCTGAGCTGGATTTTCTAAAACAAGGTCCAACCAAGGCATGAAATAACTGGGAAGAGGAGAAGGGAAGAAAGGGTATGTGTGTGCATACGTGTGTGCATGCATGTGTATGTGGGTGTGTGTCTGTGTTAGTGTGTGTGCATGAGTGTGTGTATCTATCTGCCCCAGGTAGGGAGAGGAGGGGATGAAGGGAATAAAGGAATTGAGAAGAAAAGAAGAAAAGCAGAATAGCACAGGGAGAGGAGAACTGAGGTATTTGGTTACATGATCTAAATTCTAATCAAACATCATTTAAAGCGTGTTTTATTTCAGCCTCGGGAGAGCCAGTCCCTCCTGGCTGCTCACCATGGCAACGGGCCGCTCATTTCAGAAGTGTCATGCCACATTATCGTCCTGCCGCCTCACACGCTCTCGCCGCCTGACAACTTCGCTCTGCCCCTTGCGACAACCATCCCCGCTCCGCTGGTTTATTTTTGGTGTCGGCCAGCCCCCCTTCCCTGCCCCCTCCCCATCATCAGTGGATTGAAAGACAACCCAGGCCCTCCAGCCCGTGAGCACCGCAGTCTGTTTGGTGATAAGAGATAATTTGAGGAGATATTTGCTTACATGTGTATGAACAATTTACTGCATTAAGACAATTCTGCCTGGTGCATGGGGAAAGGGAGGGGGTGGCCTTTGCTCAAGCTGACAACACCCCAGAAAATGGGAGGGAGGGGACACCCCTCACTTCTCAAGTCTCCAAACTGGGGGCCCTATGAGATTCTCATCTGGCTGCCTTCTGCAGCGTCATCTGGAGACAGTAGGCCTACTACTGATTTGCTGTGTGACCTTGGGCAAGTCATTCCCCTTCTCTGTGCCTCCCTTTCCTTATCTATCAAAAGATGGTGTTGGACCAGCTGGAATCTGGGGTCCCTGCAAAGTGTGGCACTGTGGGGCAGCAGAGGGTTTGGACCCAGAAAGAGGACAGATCTCTGGTCTTACCAGCAGTGTGAAGATAGATGAAGGCAGAAAAAAGGTCAGCCTGACAAAGCCTACATTTGACCGTGTGAATATCCCAGTTTCCCTCTCTGGTGGAGGCTGGAAAAATCTCAGCCCTAGGATCAGATCCTGGTCTGGGAAGGGCTTTTCTGGGACATCCTTCCCTGCACTCCGCCTGGCCTCCTTCACAGGACAAGAGACATCTCTGAGCCACCCACCCCCTCTCTACTATGTTCACATGCCACACACATGCCCCCACATGCATCTCCCCAGATCAAGGCCAGATGGAGGTGCAAAGGCAGATCCAGAAGAAGCTGGGAAGGAGAGGTGTGCCCTGAGACCCCAGGTAGGAAGATGGGCCCTTGGCACTCAGAGTCCTGCACAGAGATAAGATAATGGCCTGAAAGGCAAGGTAGCCCCACCTGACACCTCCACCCACCGAAAGCCAAGAATAATAATAAGAACTGCATCTGCTGAGGGCTTTAGGAGCCTTGTGCTGAGATGTAAAGGGTTTGGAGCCCCCTCTCCACATGCTGTGCCCTCCTGCCCCTCCCCGCTGAGGGTAGGGAGCTGGCCTGGGAGAATCTCAGCCAAGGGGAGCCTGTGCCTCTGTTTACTCATCTGTTCCCACTGCATATAGTGGCTGTTGGGATTACGAGAAGGCTTGCCTGGCTGGTGTGGCTCACTGGTTGAGCATCAACCCATGCACCAGGAGATGGCTGAATCCCCATCAGGGCACATGCCTGCCTTGCAGGCTCAATCCCCAGCAGGGGGCGTGCAGGAGGCGCTGGTTGACGTTGATGTTGATAATTCTATCTCCTTCTTCCTCTCTAAAAAAAAAAGAGCACAGTATGAGGCACATAGTCAGTGTTCATAGTAACTGGGGTCTGAGGAACTAGGATTTTCTGATATTGGGCCTCACCTCCCCACCACGGCAGCAGCTGTGCACCTGGGCCCAGTGGCAGGCTTGGCTCATACCCAGGCCCCGTCCTAGGAAGGAAGCACTCCCTGGGATGTCTATACCTGCCTCCCACCCCCAAGGAATGTCTCTACTTGGTTTTTTTGGCCACTCTGGGAGTGCTTCAGATCATCAAAGGTGATCTCCCTCCCACCCCAGGCCCCATCCAAGGCACCTCAGAATCCACAGCCTCACAGGTCACAGCCCACAGAGTGACCCTCTCCTGTTTAACTAGGGTTGAGAGTAACCCTCAACCAGGAGCCCACGGAGTAGCTGAGAACTGAGACCTCCACTTACCTCACCCAACTACCCTCTGCCCTGACCCAGACTCCTTAGGAGAGCTGGCCCAGGGAAAACCACACTAGGAAGGTGAGTGCCAGCCTTCTTTCCCAGAGAGCTCTGGGTGGGCTCTCCTAGGCCTCAGCAGTACCCCCTGCCCAGGACACAGACAGTGCGTAGCGAGGTGGCGGGCGACAGAGAGCAGAATCTCTTTAAGGTCGATGGAACTCAGGTCCAATCCCCAGCTCACCACCTGTCAAGAACAGAGTCTTAGATCAGGGGGCCTAGCCTCAGTGCGCTTATCCCTAAAGTGGGGATAACAACACATACTTCACAGGATTGCTGGCATGCTAAAAGTACACCTAACACATAGTAGGTCCCCAATAAATGGCAGCTATTGTGAATAAAAATGACCAAAGCTGCCCCAAGTGAAGCCATGGAGCCATTTCCCTTCCACCCACTGAGGCCTCTGTGTAGACTGGGGGCGCTGAGTCCTCCCCCACCAGCTAGGACTCACTCCCTGGGCTGCTCTTCCCCCACCTCCTCCCTACTCTGCCTCTCTCTACAGCCCTGCCCAAGCCTGGAGAGTGATGGGCTGGGGTGACCCTACCCTGTTATGACCCTACTCAAGCACTGCACTCATGTCCCAGCCTGGCCCTCTTTGTTTTTCCCTCTCTTTCTCAGCAAAATAACAAAATAAATCAAATAACTCATCTCAACAATCCATTCACCGTGTTTGACTCAGAACTGGGGGGTTGGGGGCGAGGATAGGGGGCTGAAGGGACTCAGCACTGTGGGGTCTCAGGAAGGAATCTTTGGCCCAAAAGGAGGAAGGGGTAGAGTGGTCAACGTGAAGGGTTATCTAACCACACCCATGTGTCTGTATTTTGTCAATATGAAGAGCGTGTATTATTTTGATTATTTGTATAACCACACACCAAAGCAGTGGGAGGTTTGCTGGATTCCATTTCCTGCACCCACAAGCCCCCTACCCTCACCCAGATTCCAGAGCTCGTGGAGGTAATATTTTGGGGGCAAAGGAGGCTCAACACAAGCTGGGGAGTCATAGACACCTTCCCCGCCTCGTGGCCTCCGGCAGGCCAGTTAACCTCCTGAGCCTCTGTGTCCACACCTGCGCTGTGGGCTCAGGGCAGGCGCTGCCTCAGGGACCCTGTGAGGAGCTACGGAGACGGGAGGTGTGAGCCTCCTGAAGCCCCTTTGGGAGGAGGTCAGGGCGGGAGCCATCCTTGGCGGCCCCTCGGAAAGGAGGGGCTGCGCTAGGGCCCCT
>NW_005354174.1:928224-974591 GCF_000412655.1 Myotis brandtii
CCTGGGGGAAAGGGAAGCGGCCGGCGCCTCCGGCTCACCTTCTGACGGTGAAATGTGGCCATTTACCTTCACGCTCCAGTGCCAGCACCTAAATCACTGTCTCCGCGCCCGCGCTCAAGGTTGCTCGGAGCCGCCGCCAACAAAGCCGCCCCGGCTGCTGCTGCCTGGGACCCCGCGCCCCCCGCCCTGAGGACCCCAGGAAGGGCCTCGCTGCCCCCTGCGCCTTTCTCTTCCCTTCCGTTCCTTTCCCGTCCTTTTTCCTTCTTTCTTTCTCACCTTTTTCTTTTTTATGGGGTGGGTCTCAAGGACCTATCTCAGGGACCAGGTGGCCACGGGGTCCCCGCCCAGATCACCGAGAGCCTAGAGTTTAGTTTTCTGACCCAGAATGAGGTCACTTGGGGCCCTCTGCCCAGCTGCGTGCCTGGTGTGCGCGGCCCATGAACAGTTTTTAATCCAGTGACTGCCTGTGACTGTCACTCGCAATGCGCAGAGCGTGTGCGTGTGGTAGGAGTGCTCAGTGGAGGAAGGTAAACGTTGAGCCCATCTCTGTGACTCAGGCTGCATTAGCCCTGCTCCCTTCTTTCACCTCCTTTTCCTTCCCTGATCCTCCTCGTTCCTTTCCCTCGGGGACCTCCACTTGACACCATCCGGAGGGGAAGAAGGAGAGAAAGGGGGGGTTACAGGAGAGACCCCAGGTTCTGGCACACAAAGCACAGGAGCCTCTTTGGGAAGAGGAGCAGGGCGGGGGTGGGGGGGGGGCTGTTGGTGCAGAGAACCAGCCCATGAGGAGCAGGTCTCCATCCTCACCCTGGCCTGAGCACCTGCCCATTGTGGGAGGGGTCAGCCAAGGGGAATGAGGACAGCATCAGCCTAGGAAGGGAGAGGAAGGCATCACCACACACACACACACACACACACACACACACACACACACACTGCTTGGGCCCCTCCCCAATCTGGCCCTGCGGTGCTGGACTTGCCATGGGCCCTAGTCCTGCCTCCTCCTCCGAGCACACTATCTGCAGGGTCCATTCACTCTGCCTGGCATCTCATTCATTTGCACCTTATTTCTGTTTTTCTCTGTGTGTATTGGTGGGATTGGTGTCTCTCTTCCATCTGACAGGCTGATCCAGGACACAAACTGTTTTCCTCATCAGACTGGGTAGAACACCTGCTATATGCCAGGTAAAGGTTGTATCCCTCCCATCAGACTGGGGGCTCCCCAGAATAAGGGCTGTGTCCCCCATGTGCCTGGGAGCTTCCCCTTGGCAGAAGATCTGTCCCCCTCCATCAGACTGGGGGCTCCCCAGAAGAGGGGCTTCTATCTTCCCCAAGAAACTGAGGACTCTGCCAGGTCAAGAGCTGTGTTTCTCCCCTCCTGACCAGCAGCCCTGCCGGGACCGTGTTTGACCACAGCTGATCCAGTGTCCAAAGCCCAGAGTCCTGCCCCACCATCAGGTACTATGGTTCTCGGAGCCCTTGGGTCTGGGTGCAAATCCAGCACCATCGAGCTTTAGCTTGGTGACCTTGAACAAGACACATGACGCATGGGGAGAATACTGCCACTACTAGGGGTGTTGTGAGGCTCCAAGGAGCCAGCATATGGTGAAAGGGCCTGGCATATAGCAGGTGTTCAATAAATGCTGTCTCATTCCACTCCCTTCATCAGTCTGAGACGTTCAAAGCCCGATCTGCCAGCTCAGGCTGAGAAGACAGAGGGGAACCAGAGTTGCAAAGGAGCACCCACAAAATACGCACGCAGACACCCTCCCACCAAGTAACTGGGTAGTGGCCTCCTTCGTTAGGGGATGGGGCGGTGGCAAGGAGTTAAATGTATTAAGCAATTTACAATTAATATAGAAGTCATTCCAGAGATAGCTACTAGAAAGAGTACAACAGGGCAATTAACCCACTAATACACTAGGCTATTACATCGCTATGTCTCTTATTTTAGCCCGAGGTGATTTGAAACGCATTGGATTAGAGGATATTACAGGAGATAGCATGAAAAATAGCTTAATGTAATGAGCCATCCCGTGATGTCTGCTATTAAAGATGATTTGCAGTTGAAAACTACAACATACAGTAGTTCAGCTATTTGAGGACTGAGGGGGTGGGGGCTGGGGTGGTGCTGTTAACCCTTCCCTCCTTCCAGCTGCCCCAACCCCCACCAGGCCCTCTGCTACCTTCATGCCAAGATTATCAAGTGCATCTTATTAGACGACAATGGCTTCATTGGGAGATTAGAGATTGGGGCCTGAGGTTGATAAAGAACCAATAATCTGCTAATAACCTTTAAAAAATAGCTTCCCCCAGGGAGCTGTACTAATGGGCTGATGCTCGGGAGGGAGGTTGATTGGCAACTGGGCAGCTAATGTAGAAAAGGGTGTGGGATTAGGATGGGGGGCGAGGGAGGTCAACATGCCCCCACCCCTGGCTCCCCTGAGTGAGAAGTCAGGAAGGTGTGTGGGTTATGGACTGCTGCTTAGGGGGTATGCCTAGGTATATGTGTGGGAATACTTACAATACACAAATCTGACTTTATTCTATTTAGCTGATCTTTGTATGGTGCATCCCAGCTTTTAAAGGGCATTTCTCATGCATTAGTTCTCTGGACTTTACAGGCAGGAATATAATACCTGCCTTCAGTGTACAATAAGCATCTGACCCAGAGAAAGCAAGTAACTTACCCAAGGTTAACACAGCCAGTTAGTTATGTAATGAAGCAGGAATCAAAGAGAGGTTTTCTGATTTCAAAGCCTATGCTTAAAGCTGTGCAACTCCAACTTACAACTGTGCTCTACCTAAGAAACCGCTTCCTACCCCAAGGTCACAAAAATCTTACGTTTCTTCTGGAAGTTGTATTGTTTTTACATCTTACATTTAGGTCTGTGATCCATTTTGAGTTACCTTCTGTGTATGGTGTGAGGTAAGGGTCAATGCCGATACTTTTTCGACAATGGCTTCATTGGGGGATTGGAGATTGGGGCCTGAGGTTGATAAAGAACCAACAATCTGCTAATAACTTCTTCAGGTGGACTATGAGTGCATTTGCACACTCGTGTGTAAGTACATGTATATGGAGAAGAGTACACATATGTGTGCTGGCTGCTGTGCAGAAAAAGTGGCCTAATCTAGGGGCACATACAAAGAGGCCATCTAAGGCAGATTCACGTAGAGACACACTGAAGGTCAAGAACAGGCATGAGCAATGGGCGTGAGGAGGGAGTGAGTACCTGGGGTGGGCGTGTGAATGCAGGCTGGTTTTGGTGAGTGTACGTATCACATGAGTAGGTGCTGGCATGTGTCTCTGTCTACCACTGTACATGTGTTGGTATATGTGTGTGCATGTTGGGTGTGTCCCTGGGCATGTGTCATACTATGTATATGTTCTCAGCTTGGGTGTCACTGGGCATATATGTGTGTGATCAGTCATTCATTGTTGTGTACATGTCACTGTGTGTGTGTCAGGTTGTTATCTGGTACTGGGTGTTTGTGTCTGCATCTGTGTGCACGTATGTTGGTGTGTCTGTGTGTGTGTGTGTCGCTGTGCCCATGTGTTGCTGTGTCTGCGTCTGCCCTGGTGCTGCCACCTCTAACAGCTGCAGAGCCAGCCAGGGACAGCCCAGCGCCCCCCCTCGCTGCTGTCTTTTATCATCATTTGCCACGAAAGGGAGCCCAGGAGGACGGTGATAAATAAGGGCCACTTAAAATACAAGACGACCACTCTGACTTTGGGGAATATTTCTTCTGTGGAGCAGCTGGTGCCGCCTCTGTCCTTGTGGAAAGGGGCCCCAGGGGCTGTCAGCCCCTGCCCAGCTTCCTCAGACTCCCCTGCTCCCACCCTACCAGCTTGGGACTTGGAGGCCTTAGGAGGCCTGGGGAGGGGGGCCCACCGGAGGCCATTGCAGGCAGGGCAAGGGTGGCCCTCAGTCTGCCTTTCTCGGGTGCTCTGTGGAAGATGGGTTATCATGGGGAAGAGGTGATGGACCAGGAAGAGGCTAAGAGGACACTGGAAGATACAGGGCCTCAGCCTTGTGGAGTTCCCCTGCTAATACCCTGCTAATTCATTCCCTCCTAAATTCAGGTGAGGGAATGAATGGTTGGGGGGCTCCAGAGAGCTGAGATACACAGAGAGACACAGATGAACACACATAATCCGGTCACACAATTTTGAGCACCTACTGTGTGGCATGCCCTAAGACAGCGATTTTCATATCATGGCACACAAACTAATTATGAAAATTCTGTGGCACACAAAAAAATGTATTGTTTGCCTATCTGACAAAAAATAGGTATCATTTTGATTCATTCACACTGGCTAGCTACTGTTGTATCATTTTTTTATTTGACAATCTAAGGGAAAAGAGGTCAGTGTCCCCGACTAAATAGTCAGGTATTGCACATTTTAAAAGTTCTTGTGGCACACTGGCTGAAAACCGCTACTCTTAAGACACAAAGACACACCCTGTGGAAGAGATATTAATGTACACGTGCTACACAAAGACACGTGCAAACATGCAAAAGACGTGTGTGTAAGGCTTGTTCTGGGAAGAGGAGGAGAAGGCAGAGGAAGAGAAAGAAACTGAAGAAGAAAGGGAAGAAATATAAAAACATGGATGCGCACCTGCATCAGGATAGAGGTGGCCCCTAGGTGGGAGGAGCTGAGCGGGGGGGGGGGGGGGGGGGGGGCACAAGGGGGCAAGCAAGAGCTAAAGTATAGCCTTCACTCTACTGGCCGGGCCATGCCTTGGTCTGAGGCTGTGTCCACCAGAGGAAGGATGCCCTTTCTCATTCACAGAAGAGCCCTCAAGCAGCTACGCCCTGCACCCACAGTGCTAGGTCCTTGTCCGAATTCTCACAGAAGCACAGAAGCTAGCCAGGTCCTGAGGGAGGGTCTCTTCCACTATGCCCGTGAGACATTATTTCCTTAAAAAAAAAAAAAGAAAGGAAGGAAGGAAGGAAAGGAAAGGATGTAGAAATTGAGACAGAGAAGAAAGAAGAGACAGAGAAAGAGGGAAGGTAGGAAAGGGGAAGAGAAAGAAGAGGAAGAAGGGAGAGGAGGAGTTCAAGGAGCGGGGATCAAACACAGAGGCTTTTCTAATCAAAGCCCTTGTCACTGTCACTCTGCCCGTTGAGGTGCCAGGACTGATCTGGGTGTGCCAGCATCCCACAATATTTGGGGGTGGGGTGAATAGGGACTAGCAGGTGGCACTTTCGCGCTCTCTCTCTCTCTCTCTCTCTCTCTCACACACACACACACACACACACACACACACACACACACACATAAATACGCGCTTCCACTCCCATACGCCTCCCGTGCCCTCCTTGTCTCCCTCTCAGTCCTTCCCAGGTGGCCAGAAACCTGTCCTGCCTCATTTCCTTCTCCCAGAACTAGTGATGGGAGCTGGGGGAGAGGTGAGGGAGGCCCACCTGAGCTGGCTCTTTCTCCTTCAATTTCCCTCTCAGCCATCAGCCATGGTGCACCGACACCCTCATCTTCCAGGACCCCCACCCAATACACACACAGCCGTGTCACCCCCATCAGGGGCTGTCCCTGGAAGGAACAAGCGTGGGGCAGAGCTGGCCTTCTTTCTCATCTACAGCTTTTGATCCCCAAGCCCCCTAGATGGGGGCCCTACAGCCCACCCACAGCCTCTCCCCTTGAGCTCCAGCTCCCAGAGGGCCTCCCCGACATTGTCCACATCCCTGGAACACCTTTGCAGCTTGTCCACCTTGAGGAAAGGAAAGTGGAGGAGCACTAACCTTGATGGAGCACCTACTGGGTGCCAGGGACTGTATAACTTGATGCCCACAAGAATACTTAGAGGTGAGTTTTAACTCAGAATCTCTACTCTACGATGCGGAGAGCTCAAACCATAGACAGAAAGCCTCACAGCTTGAAACTAGGACTTCGGAAAACCATGGCAAGGTCTCTTGTCTTCAAGTCCTGTTCCTTCTGCCAGAGCATCAGACTCCTTCCTTCCCATCTCACTCTACCTGGTCATCTCGATGTGATCATTTGAGGGCATATCGTATGCCAGGCAATGGGTTGAACCAGTAACCACTTTATCTCATTCAACCTCACACTCACCCATGAGGAGGACTCTATTAGTATTACCATTCCACAGGGGAGGAAATTAAGGCTCAGAGAGGTTGTGGGACTTGCCCAAGGGTAAACAGCATGGGAGAAGCAGAGCCAGAACTCAAACCAGGTCTCCTGCCTCCTAATTAACGCACTTTGCCCAATATGGTGCTAACACGAATTTTGTCACTACCCCCTGCAGCCGGCAGCAGGACGCCCAGTCCAGGGGCCTCCACTCCCCAGGGCCAGCAGAGAAGAGTTGAGGGTGGGGTGCTCTGGTCTCCGCAGACAAAGAGGAAGAAAGTATGGGGGTCGAGCACTATGCATCCTCTATCTTCCCAGAAGCCCCGGCCCCATTGTCCCCACAAGTGCCCTCAGATTGTCAGAGCCAGGGCCTCATCTGGCCCTGAGAATATATGGCTGCCACTGAATAATATGCCGGTTGGGGGAAGAGGGGGGGGAGGCTGGGATGGAGGGGCAAATGAAGAAGGCTCCGCACAGCCCCCAGAAGAAAACTTAATAGTCTGGGGGCTCCCTTGGGTCCTTCTCATTAAAAAAAAAAAATCTCTATTTAAATGCAAATTTGTGCCGGAGCTGGGATGGGTTGGTGGGAGGCAGAGAAGCAACCAGACACTGACACAGACCAGCCATTGGACACTGCTCCCCAATGTCGTCTTGTACCCGGGGGCCCTGTGCCCAGAAACTAGCTCCATGCTCAAATATCGCCCCCTCCCCTCCTCCCAGCAAAGCCCTTTTCAACTTAGCCCCTCACCACCTCTCTGACTCTCTTCGTCTGTCTCTCTCTCACACACACTCCCTCTGAGCTCTAAATAGAAATGTGTGGTGGGGGTGAGGGTGGCAAGCTGTAAACCTAGATTACAGTTTTCCTCCTAAATCCAGTAAGGGGAGGAGTCTAACCTCGCAACCCCAAGGAAAAAACTTCAGTTTGAAGAGGAGCAGAACCTGGAAAGCAGGTAGCTAATTTGGACCCACCATCTATTTCTTCTATCCCTCCCCAAACTACAAAGCCCTTGAATCTCTCTCTCTCTCTCTCTCTCTCTCTCTCTCTCTCTCTCTCTCACACACACACACACACACACACACACACACACATGTGCACACACCAGGCTTCAAACTAGACAATAGAAGACAAACCAGGCCCTCAAATCTAATTCCTGTGGGAAAAGCAGACATGGGGTGGGGGTGAGGGGTTGGCACTTACACATGCCGGGCACCCACATCCTCTCCTCTCATCTACCTTCCACAGAAGGGTACATCCCTCAGCTCCCCCAGCCTCAACAAACCCCTCACCCTGAGCTCCCTCCCCACCCCCACCTCTCTAAGCCCATTACCTCCAGGGATAATTATGTGGGTGATTCGCTGGCCCTGGAGAGCTCTTCAGTAGCATTAACTCAGGATGAGGGAGGGAGAGGAGGGTTGCCCCTGGTTACCACCCTGCTCTCCCCTGTCCTCTCCCCCCACCACTGAAGGTGTTTAATTTTGGGGAATATAAAGAAGATGCTATATATTGCCCTAACTGGTTTGGCTCAGTGGATAGAGCGTCAGCCTGCGGACTCAAGGGTCCCGGGTTCGATTCCAGTCAAGGGCATGTACCTTGGTTGCAGGCACATCCCCAGTGGGGAGTGTGCAGGAGGCAGCTGATCGATGTTTCTAACTTTCTATCCCTCTCCCTTCCTCTCTGTAAAAAAATCAATAAAATATATTTAAAAAAAAAAGAAGATGCTATATAAATCTGCCTAGGACACTGATACAGATGCCTGTCCCCAAACTTTATTTTATACTTCCATTTCTGGCTTTGTCAAGGGAAACTGAGTCAAGAGCCTCACCCTAAGGGAGGCACAGATGACCTTGGGGTTGAGAATCCCCAACATTCCCCCTCGGTCCCACCTCCTCCACAGCCACACTCCTCCTTCCTGCTTTCTCCTTCTGCGGCTCCTCCCACCCTTGCTGACCCCGCACTGTTGTTGCTCCAAGTTGGCTAGTATGAGCCATCTTTGCCAGCACACTGTATGGAGACCACAGGGAAAGGAGGTTTAGCACTGGGGTGGGAGCTCCCAGGAGACCCCATAAAGCTTCCCAGGCAACCCCAAGTTTCAGGCGTGTCCAGGCATGGCCTTGGCGCTGTTGAGAAGAGGAAAGAGCCACGGACAGTTCACCCACTGCCTGCTTTCGATGCTTGTGGCCTGCACTGGGCTCTCCTCTGGACACCACGGGGCTCTTGGCATTGGAAGGAAGAGTGTTCAGAGGAAGTGTGGGGACCGTGAGTGCCATGAGACAGAGCTGGGGCTGGAGGTCAGGAACGGGAGAGACCCCTCGTGCCTCCTTCTGAGAAACCGTAGGTGAGAGAGAAGCAAACCACCAGGAGGAGAGAAGGAAGGACTCACAGAGAGTTGGGGCTTAGTAAATCCTCTGCTGAGAGAGAACTGGGCCCAGAGAGGGAAAGGATTTGCTGTAGGTCACACAGAGTCAGAGTTGGGAGAAGGCCGGAAGCCACCAGCTGACTTCAATTGGATGGAAAGGGTTTTACATATGTATATAAATTAGCACGCCATGTGTGCAAGCTGTGCCCACCATGTACAAGAGCCCACATGCATTTGTTCACACAGTTGAGTTGGTGTCTGAATGTGGAAGTTTGTCTGCCTACGCGTTTGTGGGTGTGAGGATGTCTGTGCACATGGGGGTGGGTCACGAGTATAGGTGCGTGTGTGCAGGAGGGCAGGGCACATGCCACTGCCTGCGGGCTGAGGAGCAGAGGCCTCCCTGGCCCTGCCTGCAGGTGTCGCTGTGTCCAGAGCATCTCCTGGGACCCTCCCCAGGAGCCAGCTGAGCCTGCTGGGCTTGGGCAGCCCCCACCCTCCAACATGCCCCACCCCAGCCGGTCAGCAGCTTCCTTCCCAAGGACCCTCCCGGAGATGGTGCTGCTTTTCCACGCACCTGAAATGATGGCAGAAACAATTAACTGGAAGAGACGGCTAATCCCCAAAGGAAAACATTCTGGGTATATTACAACCTTCCTCAAAAATGGGACTCTGCCATGAGGAAATACAGTTTATTAGAAGACACCTTTTCTTTTAATTTAATTATATAATCTTTGGTTTTAAAAGAAAGTGGCATGGAGTGGGGGGAGGGGCTGAGATGTTGAAAGCAACCCTCTGCATTCCTTGTGTGCCCCCTGACCACCCCAGCACACTGGTGCAAATCAGAGGGGAACTGTGGACGTCCCGAGAACAGACCAGACCCATACCTATCCTGGAGCCCCCACAAAACACTGTCACAGAGGAGGCAGCTTCAGGAACACACTGGGCAGTCTCCCAGAAGGGGAGGCCACAGGCCAAGTACTGCTACCTTGGGGGACAGTGGGGGCCCGAGCCTACCTCAGTGATCCCTCTCACCCACCAAATCAGGCCGTGGCACGCTCCTACTGCCCCCTGCCTGACGCACACATACGCACAGACTCACACCACACACACACACACACACACAATCTACACAGTCACCTCACTCACACTCACAGCCTGCACAGTCACCACACACACCACACAGTTACCTCATACTCACACCACATACATTCACACCACACAGTCACCTCACACACACACACCAGTCTCCTTACTCACACTCACACCACACACACACACAGTCACCTCACACACCACATACATTCTCCTTACTCACACTCACACCACACACAGTCACCACATCCACAACACATAGTCACCTCACTCACTCACACACAGAAACTTACACCATGGAGTGGCCAGTCAAGGCCAGTCACCCAACAGTCAGACCCCAACCTATAAACAGAGAAGGAAATAAGACTCTTCCACTTGACCATCAACAGACTGCTTGTCTTTGGGAAGTTGCTGACCTCCCCAGACCTCAGTTTCCCCATCTCTCAGGGAGGTGCACTCAATAGCTTCTAACCCTTCCCAGCTTTAAGCCCCAGTACTTGCCCCCTCCTCCTGGGCTTTCCCCAAGGGGTAGGAAGCAGGCCCTGGCATTAGGCAGTCACAAAGTCCAATCCCACCCAATGCTTGTGACCCAGGGCAAGTGACCACGTCCCTCCATGCTACTATTTTCCCACCCGTAACTGATATGCCATCAGACACCAGCCAAATGCTCTGCCATGGTACCTATGGAATTCATGGTTTCCACATACCCATTAGTCCCCACAGGAGACTGTAAAAGGCCCATGAACCTCCCCCAGAATGAATCCAGCAAATGCCAGCAGAAAGCAGACAAGTTAACAGGGGACCCCCCTCTTTGGGGACCCCATACCCTTTTTAACCTACTGCTCAGCTGTGGCCTCATCCATCCTCAACCCATGACCACTGATCTATTTACCCCATGGCCGACTCCAACCACTTCCTCCATTGTCCATCCCCCTGTCCAGGTCTAGAGGGCACAAGGGCAGCCACAGAAACCTAGGTGCCCATGTCTCCAGCCCATAGTGCCCCACCTGGGCAGCCCCAGGCAGCAGGCAGCTATGGCAGCAGCAAATCTCCCCACTTAGGTACTAATGTAGGAAGTCCTATCAAGACACAGTGAAACGCAGTGTAATTTTTGCAGAAAACAATGCAGGTGATGTATGCCTGAGACTGGCACACAATAAAACTGTAGTGGAGCGCAGAAAAAATGCACCCAGTCAATACAATAAAATCAGCACAAATACGCCGTGTAAAGCAAATAAATCTCCCAATCCAAATATTTCACACCGCACGCACCACAAGGTGAAAAGTATGTGTGTGTCTGTGCGGGTCAAGTTTTTCCCAGAAAGCTCCAGGGGAAATAAACAAAATGACCAGTGAGCCCCGCCTCCCTCCCCCAGCCCCACCCCGGAAATAAATAAATAAATATGAAGGAATTGGGGGCTGGTTTGCATTTCTGGCCTCAGACATCCTCCACTGGCGAGGCAACCAGGGGCTGGAGGCCCCCAAATTACCATTCATCTGGCCTTGTTGTGGAAATTTTCAAGGGATTTGCAGTAATTATATGACAAAATGCTTGCAAATCTCACTCATTGCTGAACAGAAACAGGCGGGTCAGGGATTGAACACTTTCAGCTGGGTAATTTGTAAATGTCAATCAGGCAACAGGGCAGAGAGAGAGAGAGAGAAAGAGAGAAACCAGAAAAATACAGTAGCAACCTGAGTGTGAGAGGCCTCTTCATCCTTTCAGAACCCAGAGGCAAAGTAGGAGGGGGCAGAAATGGATGCAGGAGGGGAGGAGGATAAGAGGAAGGGGAGAAGAAGGAAAGGGACAGAGGCCAGAAACACACAGAAAAGAGGATGGGATGAGAGGGGAGGGGAGTTGTGAATGGAGAATGAAGAGAGTGAATCAGGAAAAACAGTTTAAATAAAACCAGGGGAGATCAAATTAACTGATACATACATTCCAAGAGGTGGGTCGAGGGAGCAGCCATAAATACCAGCTCCCTATCTCCCCTGCTCAAGACAGCACGGAAAGCAGAATAAAATTAAAAGATATAACAATAAAAATTACAAATGCACCTTCAAGGCCCTGTACCGACGTCTGTAATGGAAGCACTGAGTAGGGTTGGGGCACAGCCCTCACTCAAGCCAGGGGAGCTTCTACTAGTTGGCGGAAGCCAGGGGACCCTTTCCTTTCCTACAGGGCTGGTCATTCTGTGTCTCCTGTTTCATTCAATAGATTTGCAGAGTGCCCACTGCATGCACGTGAAGGATTCAAAGGGTGACAGTTACCATGACAACTGATTTGGCACTTGTCATTGATAAGGTTTTTCCTAGTCATTACCACCCCTTGAGGGAGCTGGGGTTTATTCCACCCATTTTACAGGTGAGGAAACTGAGCTTGGAGAGGCTGTGATTTGGCTCAAGATGACTTGATAGCTAACAGGTAGAGCAAGGCCCCCTGACTCCACACCCTTTCCACCACTGCCCTCAAGGAGCTTATTCCTGCTAGTTTCACCTGAGAAACTGAGCACACTTTCTGAGCACATGCACGTCACACCATGGCCATGTCACATGAGTGGTGAACCTGACAGGTCGTGAACAGAACAAGACAGCATCCCCTGAAGCAGGTGTCCAACTCTTCAGATTCTGAAGTTCTTTGTTAGCGTGCAAAAGTCACCCAACACCCCAACAACAACACACACTCAGGAGCACACAGGTGGGTCTGCTTCTAAACATGTGTAAATTAAGAAAGTGCCTAATGACCCAAAGCTATAAGAAATCCAGGCAAACTTGGGTGTTTGTTTGTTTTTTTCAATTCTCACCCAATGATATGTTTTTACTGATCTTAGAGAGAAAGAAAGGGGAAGAGAGAGAGAGAGAGACATCGATGTGAGAAAGAAACATCAATCTTTTGCCTCCTATACACTCCCCAACCAGAGATCGAACCTGAAACCTTTTGGTATAAGCGATGACGCTCCAACCAAGCCATAAGCCAGGGCCAGACACACGTTTAAAGGAATTTTAATTTTACTCATCATCATATTCTCGGGGAGGGGATTAAAATACAAATGTAAACAAGACGGAGTCTCTGTTGGTGGCAGTGATAGGCAACGTGGGGATCAGAAGACTCCGGTGCAAGAATTCCAGGGCTCCCTCCCCCACCAACAGTCCAGGAGCCTCTGACTGAGACAGGCCCTTTGAGGTTATGGCTTGGCAAGATCAGCCCAGGAAGACTCCAAGAGGGTTGAAAGAAGAAGGTGTTTCTCTTACAACTTCAAACTGGAGTCTCCCCTGGCCCTCACACCATTCACTCAGCAGAGGAGCTGCAAAGACACTGGGGCACCTACTGTGGCCAAGCACTGCCCTCACCCACCGTCATGGAGCTCATTGTACATTCATAATCTTCTCAGTCTTGAAATGATGTTGTGAGCAGCACAATTATATACATTGTCTTTTGTGAGTTGAAGTGTTAACTGTGGAATGTAAATCAGATGACACGTTTGTAACCCTGTTTGGCATTTCTTCATTTTTATATGCGTTGGAGCCTCAGAAATGGTAGAGGCCCACAGGCCCCTAGGAGACTCAGAGCAGGGCAGGGGGAAAGCATGTGATTAAAGCCATCCAGCTCCCAAACAGTAGCAGCTGCCCTCCTGGATGCCAGAGGTACTGAGGGTGACACTGTGGAGGGCACTGGCCCCACCATCCTCTCCACCCGCAGCTGACCCAAGTCTTTTGCTTGCCCACCTCCTCTCGCAACCAAGATCACAGCTCGGGAATGAAGAGCCGCTGCTCTGAGTGGTTTATCTTCCAGACTATTTGCTCTTCCCACCCACCTACCACCACCACCACCCCCAGAAAATAAAATTCCTGGAGAGAGAAAACATCAGGAAATTTCGCAAATAATCCACTTAACTTTGCAGTTACTGCAAAGTACAAAAGTCTTGAGTCTCTCTGTACCTCAGCTCTACCACTTACTGTACAACCCTGAGCAAATGGTTTAATCTCATGGTGCCTCAGTTGCCACATCTGTAAAATGGAGTTAAACACTAGTAGCTACTCTAGCAGGGCTGTTGTGAAGACTAAAGGACACAAAGCATGTGCCCTGTAAATGTTAACTATTATGATTATACTCTCCCTCTGAGGCTCTTAACAGGACATAAAATTGGGGGGCAGGAGGGAAATTGGGGACAAAGCTGAAGAATACAAAGCTATTGCTGGGAGTCAGCAGAGAGCAGTAGGAAGAGGCCTAGACTCTGGGGAATAAGAAGACATGGGTCTGCCTGTCCCTATTTCTGTGATGGCCTCTCTGTGAGCCTCAGTTTCCCTATATGTACAATTGAGGAGGTTGGACATCTGGGCTGGATGTGTCTCTGGTTCTAGGAATTCGTTGGAAAGAATGAGAGAGGGCCCAGGACAAGCACAGGTCAGACGCTGTCCGTGACCAAAGGTGGGGTGACTCTGGAGGGGGCCTGCTGGGAAATACCAGGGGTCTCTCAGGCAGGTTCTCTTCAGAAACCCCAGGCCCCAACTGAGAGAACGAAGCCACGATCACCTCACAGACCCATCTCCACCACCATCATGTCAGTAAAGGCCCAGTGCCTGAGAGGGCGGGGTTGGGGGGTGGGACCCTACCTGCTGGCCTGCCATCTTGGAATCTGGTACTACTCCTGTCATTAGTTCTACCCTCAGCTGAATTTAATGAATCTGGGAAAAATTATGAAGTCCCATAAAGCCACAAGTATCATAAAAAGTATAATAAAATTGAGAAAAGCTATTAAGTTATAAATACAACCAATGCATGCAACATCACTAAGTCAGGGAGGAAGTTGCTATAAAATAAAGTCATTCCACAAGTGACTAAATCTCTTAATTCACAAGGCACACGCTCTGCTTTATGGTGCCCAACCCTGTTGTCCCCGCCAGGAGTTTGAATAACAGGAACTTTCCGTGGCAGAGAGCCGTGGGTGGGGAGACAAAAGAGGCCAAACCAAGATGAGAGAAAGAGAGAGGCAGACAGACAGACACAGCTGGGTAGACCTACGTGGAGGCCTGGGAAGTAGGAAGCACTGTGGAGTCTGAACTGTGCCGTGGGGCCGCCTCTAGATCCCAAATAACTTACTAGATACTTTGCCAGGTAGTCAAGGCGAAAGGAAAGGAAAGGAAAAAGGAAAGAAACAGCTCTGGCCGGTTTGGCTCAGTGGACTGAAGGGTCCCAGGTTCGATCCCGGTCAAGGGCATGTACCTTGGTTGCGGGCACATCCCCAGTAGGGGGCGTGCAGGAGGCAGCTGATAATGTTTCTAACTCTCTATCCCTCTCCCTTCCTCTCTGTAAAAAATCAATAAAATATATATTTTTTTAAAAAAGGAAAGAAACAGCACAGGAGGGAAGTTTGTAGCGGGTGTTCTGCAGCACTACTGATGCGGCTGGCTTGTCCCTCCTCGGAGACCAGCGCCCCTTCTCCCACCCTCCCCCACCCCCGAATCTTCCCTTGGTTTTCCCAAGCCCAGAGCCACCCCTGCGCTATGAATATTCATAGCTATAATTAAAGAGCCCATTATGGTTATTGTGCATCCAATAAAAACAAACACGCTAATAAGAAGCTTTAATTTGGGGTGAAGGGGGGGTGGGGGGGGACCCCAGTGTGTGGCCCGAAAGAGGGAGGGGAAAGAGATTGGGGGAGGAGGCTAGGGAGGAAAAGGAGGGATCCCCAAGATGAAGGGGGGGAAGAGGGGAAGGAGAGGGGTGGCAAAGGAGACCAAGGGGTGAGGGGGAAAGCCAAGCTCCCATGTGGCGGAGTGCATGGATGAGGGGGTTGAAGAGGAGGGGTAAGTGGGTACCTAGAGGCCACCCCAAGGCCTTGGGCGGTGGGCTGGCTCCACACTGGCAGAGAGAATGGGACACACAATTGGGGTGGGAGCCTGGGCTCCTGAAACCCCAGTGAATGGAGGTACCCAGGCCCCAGCCTAGGCTGGGATTTGTTTGGTGGTTGGTGCAGATACGCATAGGACCCTAGGACACAGCTCCTGGTGTTGAAGGCAGGCTGTGGAGGGAAGAGGTGAAGAGCAGGTGACAAGGCAGGATGTAGAAACAGAAGGGACTTAAAATCAACTGAGTGACCTACTAGTGCCCAAAACTACTTCAGTGGAAAAGGTAGTGGAGTAGAGGGTAGGGAGCCAGCAGAATCAGCCCACCATCCAGTGATGCTCCAGGCACCCCTGAAGGTCAGCATTATCACCCCACTTCACCTGCGGAGAAAGCTAAGGCCGTGGTAAGTTAAGGAAATGTCCACAGTCTTGCTCCAGCAAGTGCAAGCAGGTTAGACGGGGTATGTGAGACTCCACCGGCACTGGGCCTGCAGGCCTCCTTGTTTATCTGGGGAGCTGTGAAAGGGTGGATTCCCCCCAAGTCTGGGAGGCAGAGGGGCTTCTCACTGAGTGACTGCGTGGCGTCTGAGGACCCTCTTTAGGAAGAGGGGAAGGAAGGTGGGAAGCGCCAGTACTGACTTCCTGTTCGCCCGGCGCACACTCTCACCTGAGTCTGGCACACACAGTAAGCGCTGCACTAATGCTTGTTCAAAGGATGAAGGAAGGAAGGAGTGGATGTGGGAAGATGGGAGAGTGAAGGAAAGTTCTAGAAGAGAGATGGGGAGGAGGCGAGCAGTGGGTTCTCATGTTTTTAGGACGGTCAGATTAAAATAGGGATTTCTTAGGTTCATGCATACAGAATTTTATGTCCATAATTCATAGCATTGTTATGATAGCCCAAAAGTGGAAACAACCCAAATGTCCATCCAGTGGTGAATGGATAAACAAAATGTGGCATATGCATACAGTAGAATAAAAAGGACTGGGCTACTACTGATACATGCTAACATAGGGATGAACTGTGAAAACATTAAGTGAAAGAAGCCAGCCACAAAGGACCACATATTGTATGATTCCATTTATATAAAGTGTCCAGAATAGGCAAATCTATTAGAGATAGTCAGTAGCTTAGTGACTGCCTAGGGTTGAGGGGAAGAATTTGGAGGTGACAGCTAAGGGGTACAGGGGTGTGTTTTTAGGGGGGAGATAAAAATGTACTAAAATTAATTGTAGTAATGGTTGTACAATTCTGCAAATATATTAAAGGCCATCAAATTGTATGCTTTAAATGGGTGAATTGTATGGTATGTGAATTATATCTTAAAAAGTTGTTAACAAAACAAAGCATGCTAATAGTACTTTTAAGCCAGACTTAAAAGATCACCCAGAATAGTCATATCTATAGAGACATAAAGTAGATTCGTGGTTGCCTAGGGCTAGAGGTGTGGGGGCAAATTAACTAGATACCAGGGGTCCTAGTAGGGTGATAGAAATGTCTATAACTGGGTCGTGGTGATGGCTGCACAACTCGATAAATTTACAAAAAAAAAAATAGTATGCTAAAAATGGGTGAATTTTATGGAATGTGAATTACACCTCAATAAAGTTGTTTTTTTAAAAACGAAGATTGCTGGCTCCTGCACCACCCCCCGCCCCCCCGGAGTTTCTGATTCGGTAGGTGTAGGATGGCTGGAGAATCTGAGTTTCTATTAAGAGCCCAGGTGATGCTGGCCAGGGGACCTCACTGGGAGAACCACTGGTCTAGGGAGGTGAAAGGCCAAGGACAAAAAGGGGGTGGGGCCTGTTTTTATAAAAGGAAAGAAAAACTTTGGGCACCAGCTTTCCACACCGCCCACCCACTCCTCCAGTGTAACCGGGCGGAACCGGAGGGGCTGTGCTGGGCGGTAGGGAGCTGGCTGTTCTCTGAGCCCAGCCGAGCCGGGCAGACATTCCTCCGAAACCGTCAGCATCACAGTTAATTTCAAGACAGCCTCTCCACCCTCAACTGAAATTGGCAGGGTAAATAGGGACCGATGTTGATTTGCCACTTACCTCTGTCTTGTTCCGCTTAAATACTGCGGGGAAACCGGAGCCATTAGGGTCAGAAGAAAATTACAAACACGCAGCGTCGCGGTGGGTGGGTGAAAATGATATTAGAGATTGGGTGGGGGGACAGCAAAAAAATAAATGGAGGGAGAAAGGAAGGAGGGTGGGAAGGGGAGGAAAAGCTGCCTTGCACCATCAGAGCATGAAATAAAATAAAATTAAATAAAGATCTGTTTGGTGGGTGGGGAATCTTTGTCCCAGAAAATCTGGGTGGAGTCTGGGGGAGGGGGAGAGTTCTGGAGTTGTTTGCAAAGCCAGACCAGGGAACCTGTAAATTCTAATCTCTGTTTTCTGGCCTGATTTGCATAGTTTGAACTGATTCTCTCTCTCTGAGTCACCAGGAAACAGGTCTGTGGCCCTCATCTTGGGGTATTTCCCCCACTTCTGTGGTCTTGGAGCTTCCCTCTTCCAAGGGACTTCACACCCACAAGCAGGTCCCCTTCTCCCCACCTGCCCCAGTCCCTGGCCGCATTAATTGGAGGCAAAAAGAGTACCACATTTATTACCTCCCCTCCTGCTCCACACTAAATCTTGTGGCAATGCTTCTAAAAGTCAATAAAACGAGAAGGAAGATGCGATAAAATTAAGGTGGAAAGTGCGATGGGGAGAGGAAATGGGAATCTTCTTTTTAATTTAGGTTTAATTTTAATTTTTTGTCACCTCTCCAAACAGCCTGCGTGCTGCCACAGCATGGGGGGCTGGGCGAGGGCTGGCCTGGCTTTTGAAGGACTGGAGGAGCTGCACACTGGGCCAGACCTTGGGGGGCCACGTCTTGGGAGCATCACAGCTGGGGGTGGAGGAAGCTGCGTGTTAAAATCCCACTCACCCAGAAAAAAGGCATCCTTTCTTTGTGCTCCCAGAGCACATTGTGTAGCTGACTTTGTACTCCATGAGAGCAGGAACTGTGTCTGTCATCTTTTTTAAATATATATTTTTATTGATTTCAGAGGGGAAGGGAGAGGGAAAAGAGAGAGAAACATCAATGATGAGAGAGAATCATTGATCAGATGCCTCCTGCATGCCCCACACTGGGGATCAAGCCTGCAACCTGGGCGTGGATCTGGCATGTGCCCTGACCGAGAATCGAACCGTGACCTCCTGGTTCATAGGTTGACGCTCAACTACTGAGCAACCGCGGCCTGGCTGTCTCTGTCATCTTAGTCATCTCTTTATCCACTGTGCCTGACATATAGCAGGAGTAATGGCAGTAATGATGATGACAATGATAACAGTTAATAGTCACTGAGCAACGACTATGTTCCAGCACACTTTAAATTTACTATCACATCGTATTCCTCCCATCAATACTATGAGATAGGTCATTAAAATAGCCCCATTTTACAGTTGAGGACATTGAGGACAGAGAAGGGAAGCACCTCGCCCACAATCACAGAGCTTATAGGTAAGTGGGAACGGTATGCGTGAAACAGATCATGGGACATTCTCATTTATCTAGTGGATGAATTAATGAATGAATGAAAATTACATAAGAATACTGGAGCCCTAGCTGGTTTGGCTCAGTGGATAGAGCATCAGCCTGCAGACTGAAGGGTCCCGGGTTCGATTCTGGCCAAGGGACATGACCTAGGTTGCAGGCTCAATTCTGGCCCTGGTTGGGGGCGTGCGGGAGGCAACCAATCGATGTGTCTCTCTCACATGGATGTTTCCCTCTCTATGACTCTCCCCCTCCCTTCCACCCTATTTAACCAATGGGGGAAAAAATTCTTGAGTGAGGATTAACAAAATATACACATATATATGTGTGTATGTATATATATATATGTGTGTAAATAAAATAAAGTTAATAAATAAATTAAAAGAACACTGGCGGTTTGCTCTCTTTCCATGTGATGGGAGCCAATAATCTTCATCTTCCTAAGTGGGTATATGTCTCAGCCCTTGATGATGGCCCTCCAGGAGGCGGGCAAAAGAGAGGGGCTGTTTCCTCTACATATAGATGGGGACACTGAGGCTCAAAAGAGTGCAGAATGTCTCCAGAACCATGTACTAACACTGACATTGGGCTCTAGTTGTGCCCAATGAAGGATCTAGCTTTTGTCTATCCTCAACTGAGTATGAAAAACAAACACTTATGCATTTTCAGAAAATACTTTTTGCCATGAAGCTCAGGTTCTGAAGCAGCCCCGCCTCCTTCTTTGCTGAACTTCCTGTTTCACAGGTGCCCACTGAGTACCCTGCCCCATCCCAGCATTGCCCTCCCTGGTCCTGAAGGTCCCCGGCCTCTCCAAGGAGGAAGCAGAAAAGGAAGGACTTCTTTTCTTGTGGGCTCCCTCTAGCCCAAAATATTGTTCTCCTCATTAAAAATAATATTTTCAAATATTTAATGGCATAGAGAAGTGTACATGAAGTATTTGTAAGTTTAAAAAAAAGTTACCAAATTCCATGCAGAATATAATCCTAATTATGTTTTTTTTAAATATAGTTTATGTCTATATTTATGTGTACACAGAAGACTAGAAGGCTATATATCAAAATCTTTATAGTGGTTTTTGTTTCCTTCCTTAATATTTTGTTTTGTTTTTCCCTTCCTTAATAAATTTTTTCCAAATTTTCTGTGGGGAACATGTGTCCTTTTATCCTATATAATAAAAGGGTAATATGCAAATTGACCCTAACAGCAGAATGATCAGAACGACCGCTGGACCAGTCACTATGAGGTGCACTGACCACCTCTTGGTCCCTTCCCCCAGCCGTCAGGCACCAATAACCCGATGGCAAATGGGGAACCGGGGGTGGGTGACGGCGGGGGCGTGGGGGGGACTGGCTGCGGGCAGCTGGGGAAGATGGCCCTGATCGAAGGCCAGGCCTAGGGACCATACCCGCGCACAAATTTTGTGCGCAGGGCCTCTAGTAATTGTATAAAAGGAAATTGTAAGTGAATTTCAAAATTATGCCTTATTAGGTTCAAGAACAGTTCACACATGAGTGTGAGTGTGTGTGTTTTGGGGGGGGCCAACTCCCCCACACTCTCCCAGTGACGGCTGTTCATCATAACCAGGACAATTAACCATCCCCTTATTATTCACACGTCATGATTACTAATCACCCTTATTAATATCCATGCTTTGCAAAACCAGGAGGCAGCTTGGCTCCGATGCTTGGAACGCCACAGGAACACAATCCTGACCCCAGGCATGTCCCTTCCTGCTCTGTGTCTTCACCTCCTCCGGATTGGGAAGTCTGTCCCTCATCCCTCTGGTGACCGATGCCCTCTGCTTCCCTCCTTTGTCAACTCATAAGACACACACACACACACACACACACACACACACACACACACTAGAGCTATCTAAGTTCCCAACCGCGTTCACCACCTGAACCACCAACCTCCCTTCCTCTGGAACTGAAATAGGGTCTCTTCCTGTCGTTGATCCCTTTTCTCACATTATCCACTTTGTTCATAAAAATGTATGCTTTATCCAAGACATATTATGTATGGCTAAAGACTGAACTTTATGGTTATGCCATTTAACCATGTTCAGTCTTCAAATCTTGTTACCTGTTTTGGGAAATGTATTAGTTTCATGTTAAGCCAGCTGTTGATAACATTGGCCATTTGGATGGTTTGGGAAGAGGGAGTCCAGCTTTGAAGACTCCCCCTGGAGGACTGGTGGCCCACTGAGGGCTGACTGGACTTTGGAAGAATGGAGGCAGACAGAAATGTCCACCCACTGCCTGTCCCCCAGAAAGGACCAAAGCCACACTCAGTAACTGGGCAGGAGAAATCCTAAGCTCAGTCTGAAATGAGAAGGAAAGAAAATCATCCCCCCCTGTGCAGCTCACGGGATGCACAGAGGAGCCGGAGGAGTCACCTAGGATTGGAGGAGTCACCTGGGATTTGACTCATGCAGACAGGGGGGAAGAAGGCAAAGAGGGGGGGTGATAGATGAGAGCAGGGAGGGAAAAAGAGCCCAAGTTGTCTCCTCCCTGAGCCCCTGTTCTTGCCTCCTGCCTGCTGTCTGTTAGGAATAGGGTTTGCCAGCCCGCTCCCGAAACAAGAAAATAAAATAAGCAGCTCTGTCATCTGGCTACCTCCTCCTCCTCTCTCTCCACCTCTCCTCTTGCCCCTTCTCCTCTTCCCTCTCCTTCCGTCTCTACTGGCCAAACACCATCTCCTTTCTTTGCCATCCATTTGAAGAATGAAGAGGGTTGTGAGCCCAATTTGATGTAAATCATTTGACATGCATGTTTCTGGCAGAGAACAAGATCCTCCCCCATGTGTGTCTGCCCTGGGACACCTCCAACACAGGCCATCCCTCCTTATCACCTGAGGACAGTTGGGGACCGCCTGCTCCCCTCTCCCTCGTCTTCCTCCTGCACCACCTTCTTTCTCTGAGGAGTGGGGATGCGGTTAAGGACACAATGTGAAGCTGAGAGAGATGAGGACGAAGAAGGGAAAGGAACGTTCTTTGGGGTATATTTTCCTTCAGTGTTGTTTCTTAATCCTGTCATTCTGGAGGGAAGGGAAAAGGAGGTGAGCAGTGTAAACCAGGGATTTGAAAGAAGATTTTAGTAAGTTGCAAATAATTCCGCTTCTTCCCAGTGCATTCCACCTTCGTTTGACTAATCCAGGAACTTGGGACAACTCCCTTTCAGTTTTTATCTCACTCACCCTTTGCTCTAGGAAAGCAGCCTATCTTCAGCTTTGTGGATGTGTGCCCAGCCTTCCCACCCCCAGGCTTTGCCAAGGCCATCCCTTCCATCAGCACCCGCTTCCCTGCCCACCTGTCAGCCAGTCAGAGCCATCTGAGAAAACTCGTTTAATAGCACTTCCTCTTTTACGAGGTCTTCTTGGAATCTCCCAGCCAGAAAAGCTTCTTTTTTTTTTATCTCTGCTATCCTAGAAAGGAAATAGACTCTGGGATTTTCTGCTCAGCTCACAGCCTACCCCCAACTGAATGGCATCTTGCCTTTCCACCTCCTCAATCAATCAATGAGCTAAGAAAAGCAATTGGGGCAGAAGGATGGGAAGCCACAAAATTGCCCAAATCCCAGTTAACTGACCCATCCACAAAGCTTGGATTCAGAGTCTGAGGCACCTCACACAGGTTATCCCATGAAAGTTGCACATCCACCCTACAGAGTAGGTCCTGTTACCATCCGTCTTGCTAGTAGAGAATTGGAACCCAGGCTGGCTGACCCCAGCACCCATGCTCTTTCTACCCTACTACACTGCCTCCTACAGCTCTTTTCCTGGGGGAGAGGAAGCTGCCCCCAACTGAAATCCTCCAGATGGGAGACATCTCTCTGGGTTCCTTGCCTCTTCAGCCCCTGTCCAAGCTGAGCCCTGGTCAGCTCCACCACTCAGTCAGCTGGTTGGGCAGGTGGGGGTTGGGGTGCCTATGCCCTGGGAGGCGCAGATACAAAAAGTCTCTGGGACAGAGCCCCACTGTATTATTTTTCCCTAGGTTGTTTTGTAGCTTGGAGGCAGGAATTGGGCCTGGAGGGAATGGTTAATGGGGGAGGGGAGGTTCATTGGGAAAAGGAAGTTCATAGAGGGGAGAGAGGACCCCCTGACCTCAGCAGACAGCCTGCCCAGTTCCCGGCCAGAGATGGAACGGGAAGACTTATTTCTTGTCTTCCCAGGCCTTTGGAGAAATGCCACCCTCATCTCCACACCTCCACCAATGCCTAAATTCCAGTCCCAAGGCTCTAGGAATAGACGTCCTGACAGGAAAGGCCAGGGTACCGCACATCCGTCTGACGGCTTACCTGAGCTCAGGCCACCTGCAGGATAGATGGAGCACAAATCCTGCGGTCTTTCACGCACACACACACGCACACGCTCACGCACACGCACGTAGACCATTTAAATTGACCCTTTCCCATGAATTTTCTTAATTGGTTTGAACCTCACAACAGGGTCCTGTAAGGTGGGCAGGGCAGATGTTATGAACCCATTTTTTTAGATGAGGAATCCAAGGTTCAAGGAAGGTGAACTATTTACTCAAGGTCACACTCTCCAGAACTAGTGGTCACAATAAGACTAACAAAACCCACAGCAGTTCATTCATTCAATGCCAGGCCCAGTACTAAGTACTTTCCATGCATCTAACATTCACAACAGTCCCATGAGTTCATTCAATGCCAGGCCTAGTGATAAGCACTTTCCATGCATCTAACATTCACAACAGTCCCATGAGGAGACATTATTATCCCACTTTACAGATGATGAAACAGGAACTTGGAGATGTTGGGCGATTTGAGGAAACCACTTGGAGTCAATCCCTCAGCATCCCGATTCCATGGGCCCTCCCTCAGGATGGGGATTTTTGTCTGTCTGGGTCCCCTGAATCCCTAGCACCTATAACAGTGCCTGGCCCCCATACGGTGCTCACTAAACATTTGCACAATGTTTGTTGACTAAGTCTGCCCCACTGCCCTTGCCCTTGACTTACTCCTCCCAGACCATTCCTGCCCTTCTCTCTCCTGTCTCCTTGCATGTCTCCAGCCAACCAGTTGACGCCTCCCCCCTCCCCAAGTTCAGGGTAACAGATTCCCTAGGTCAGTGATGGCGAACCTATGACACGCGTGTCAGAGGTGACACGAGAACTCATTTTTTTGGTTGATTTTTCTTTGTTAAATGGCATTTAAATATATAAAATAAATATCAAAAATATAAGTCTTTGTTTTACTATGGTTGCAAATATCAAAAAATTTCTCTATGTGACACGGCACCAGAGTTAAGTTAGGGTTTTTCAAAATGCTGACACGCCGAGCTCAAAAGGTTCGCCATCACTGCCCTAGGTCCCCTGAGGAAATCATTTGCCATCTTACTCCTTACACCTACTAGCATTCAGGGATTCCTGGTTTTTCTCAATGGTTCCCCCTTGCCTCAGTTTCCCCACCTGTACCAGATATAAGGGAAGCAGGCAAGGAGACTGCTGAAAAAGAGTCCCTGGGCAGGTCTGCCCCTCTACTTCCTTCCACCCTAAAGGAATGCTGGGGTTCTTCTTTCTCTCTAGATCCGACAGGGCCCCAGATATAGACAGAGGGGCCTGCAGGGGGTAAGAAGACCCAGGACAGGTATGTGGCGTGGTCAGGCCCAGCTCCAAGGTGAGCATTTCTACACAAGGAAAATGCTGCAATCTCAGGGCAAGGCTCTCTCAGGCATGGTTCCCCATAGGGTGAGGGTGTTTGTTTGTTTGTTTGTTTTTGTTTTATTTTTTGGTTAATCCTCACCCGAGGACATTTTCTCCACTGATTTTAGAGAGACTAGAAATCAGGGAGGGAGGAATAGAGAGAGAGAAAGAGAAACATTGATGTGAGAGATTGGTTGCCTTCTGCACATGCCCCTACTGGGGCTGGGGATTGAACCTGCAAACCAGGTATGTGCCCTTGACTGGGAATTGAACCCATGACCCTTCAGTATACAGGCCGACACTCTAACCAGAGAGCCACACTGTCCGCAAGGGTGAGGGTTGAAGGCCCCTTTGGAACACTGCCAACACTAGCTGCCTCCAAACCACCTCTTCCATCTACACATCCCCCACTAACCTGGCACTGAGAAGAGGCACAAGATGCCACTTCTGCGAACAGAACAGGAGGCATGCCTCACGTTGGGCGAACTGACTGCCTCTATGTGCGTGATCCCATGTCAGCTTCCCAACAGCTCTGAGAATTATTACCATTTCACAGAGAATGAAGCAGAGGCCTGAGTGGCTTGCCCATGGTCACATGGCTAGGACACAGTTAAACAGGGACAAGAATCCATAGCCTTGGGTCCTGGTCTGCCTCTTGCCCTCAGTTCTCTCGCTGACATCTCCCAAGGCTTCCTTTAATAACTGGAGGCATTACACACATCTCCCCGTTCCCCAGGCTCTTAACCTGCTCCGAGGTCCAAGGGCAGGTAAGTGGGCAAGCCCCACCTGCAGGTGGACCCTGGTTTAGAACCCTGGGCTTTAATGGTCAACGAGAGGACAACCTTCCCATGTCACCTGGCTCATTGTCAGCCACACACTGCTGTGCTACTCTGCCCTCACCCCCTCACCTCTATCCCAACACAGCACCTCTGGTCTCTCTGTCCCTCCAATGACTACAGTTTCAGCCCCCACTGCTTGGGGGCCCATGGATGACCAGGACTCATGAGTGGGAGGAACAGTGTTCCTGACCCCCAGCCTGACTTCTGACATCTCCAGTGCCCCCACGCTTACTCCAAGCCCCAGGTGTCAGGTCTAGCGAGACTGGCTTCCTCTCACTCCCACCCGACCCTCCAGCCCCTGCACATTTTGGTGCGCAGAAGATTGAGCAATGTCAGAGCGCCACCTAGCGTGCCCAGCGGGCATGCCAGCCCCTGCCTAGTCCAGTCACTTTGTCTGGGGCAGGGCCTCTCATGGGAGTGAGTTGGGGGTGAAGACAAGCTAGGGTCTCTAGCCTAGACTCATATCTACAAAGGGCCTCTAATCCAGACTGCTGATGTTATGTCTGCATAACACTATTCCTCCAGCCACAGGGAGACCCCAGAATCCAGTGAGGACAGTACCTCACAATTTGAAAGCTTTGCCCTATCACTGCCTGCAGATCCCTGACTTAATCATTATTTGGGAGGCTTAAAATTAGCTTTCAAATAGCCTACTCACATTGCATTATTTTGTGTTCATTGCTAAAAAGTAAATTTCCCAAATTAGCCACAATTTTTGGGGGGACCCTTCTTTGCCAAGCCTTTTTTTTTAATGTTTTTATTGATTTCAGAGAGAGAAAGGGAGAGGGAGAAAGAAACATCAATGAGAGAGAAACATCATTGGTTGGTTGCCTTCTGCACGCACCCTACTGGGTATCGAGCCTGCAAACCAAGCATGTGCCCTAACCGGGAATTGAACCATGACCTCCAAGTCCATCGGTCGACACCAACCACTGAGCCACATCGGCCAGGCTGGCCAGCCTTTTTTTAATATATATCCTCACCCAAGGATATTTTTCATTGATATTTAGAGAGGGTGGAAGAGAGAGGGAAAGACAGAGAGAAATACCGATGTGAAAGAAACACATCGATTGGTTGCCTCCTGCATGAACCCCGACAATGGCCCGGGACAGGGAGGAGCCTGCAACTGAAGTACGTGCCCTTGACCAAATCAAATCCGGGACCCTTCGGTCCGCAGGCCGACGCTCTATCCACTGAGCCAAACTGGCTAGGACTGGCAAGCCTATTTTTAATAAGAGCCTCAGAAATGTGGCTAAGGCAGATCTCCAAGAGGCCCACCCTGTGTTCAGAGCCTGCACTCCCTGTTTCCTGGTTTTCTCCCTTCCGTCCTTCCTCTCCGTTCCTCTCTGTCCACGATCTGAAAGGCTGCCTGATAAGGTCAAACAAGCACTGAGCGTGGGCAGGGATATCTGACAAATCTGGGTTTGAATCCTTTCTCTGTACCAGCTGTATGACCTTGAAAAACTAACCGAAGCTTTCTGAGCCTTACTTTTCTCATCTGCAAAATGGGGTTGTAATGAACATCATGAGCTAACAGGTGAGATACTCAGCAAAGTGTCAGCCGCTTGCCAGAGGCTCTGTAACCATCAGTCTCATCCTGCTTGTCCCCCTCAGAGCTTTATGGTGGGTCTGCTTCCACAGCACCTCCAGGCAGTCTCCGTCATGTTCTTGGTCTCAGAGCACTGGTCACACTGCATCTTGCACGTCTGTTTTCTGTAGCTGTGTCTATCTCCTCCCCCAACTTGGGGCTCTGTTCCTCTCCGGAAGCCCAGCCCAGTCCAGTACCAAGCCAACGGCCAGTGTGTATTGGCCACACTTGTCAGGAGAGCCCGTTCTCCAGACCAGAGGCTGGCCCATCCCAGGTCCCTGGCAAAGCATGTGTTTACTCAGGGCCTCAGTCTCCTGCTCTGTAAAGTGGCATTGAAACTAACATGCACAGCTGTTACAGGGACTAAAGAAAGGACATTTTCAAAGACACTTGTAAAGGGCGTAACACACCAGGGTTGGGGGGGTGGGGTGGACCTCAATAAAGAGAATTTATTATTATGATAGCTCGGGAGGTCCAATGGGTATTTGAAGCCATGTGGAAGGAAGACAGGAAGAGCAGTATTATCCCAAATTATGCAACTTCAACAAAGACATTGGGGCACGGAGGCAGAAGGCAAGATGGGGAGGGTGGAAGACAGTTAAAATTGGCAAAAATTAAAACACAGTCAGGGTCTTAGTCAACAACTTATTTAAGAGTAAGGCTTCCCAGAGGCCAGGGTAATTGGGTGGGGGAACATCTCTTTTCTCCAGGGTAGGGATGGGGAACAGACCAAGCGGGTGGGGGATGAAGGGGCAAACAGCCTCTTTATTAACACAATTATTTTATTTGCCAAAAGGTAATCATCCTAAGTGAGGTCAACGCGCTGGCACGAAAGGCCCTGCAGGCGGCCTGCCCAAGTTGCCATGGAGACAGAGCCATCACTTGCAGCAGCAGCAAGGGCTGGAGGCTCCTGAGAGAAGAGACCCCTGATCTCTCTCCTTCCCCCAGAGAAGGGCTGAATGAGACCTGCGGGTGTTTGTGCCCCCCCTCCCAGCTCCAAGTGATAGACCAAGAGTCCCTGGGGGACCCCCAGCCCAAGTTCCCAGGGGGTCCATTGTAGGTGAGAAGGGTCTCTGCATCCATCACCTCATTTCATCCCATCATAACCCTGCAAAGAAGGGACTAAGCATCTGCTGACCATTCAAAGGGAAGCTGTGGCTCAGAGAGGCTAGTGATCTGTCTACAGACACACAGCACTTGAGGATTTGGGGGCTGCAATCTGAAGGCTGAGGCACCATTTGCAGTTACCTCAAAACCAGGGGCTGTGACAAGGACAGGGAGGGACTAGACCAAGGTCTTGATTCATCAGAAAAACTGCTGTAGAGGAAAATTGCTAACCTATGCCAGTAAGTCAGAGAGGCCTGAGCTTGAATCCCAACTTGCCCCCGCTCAGATCTCATCACCCTCAGCAAAGTTGCTCCAAACCTCGGTTTACCTGATGCCTCCTGCAACCAGTGACTTGCCAGTCTCTGCAAGACTGTGCAGTGGCCAAGACATGTCTCCATCTGTGAAATGGGCCAACCAGGCCTTGCCTCAGTGTCCAAACATAAGAAGCTAGTTCTGTCATTTTCATCCAAATCTCAGTGTAGCTCTGCAGAAAAAGGAACAAGCACCCCCTGACCCCAAGTCCTCCAACCTCAAGTCCAGAAGACTGCACAGGAGAGGCAGACCCAAGGAGGGGTGCAGCCAATGTGTGTGTGTGTGGGGGGGGGCGGGAATCCATTTTGCTGGTGCCCACAGCATCTATTGCACTCTGGTGGGGGAGTGTGACACACAGCCATAAATAAAGGACAACTGTGCAACAAGAGGGAATTCAGATGGGGTGGGGGAGGGACAACAGATGTGACTGGGAGCATCAGGGGGGCTGGGGAGGTGGTGATACTTAAACTGGGTCTCCGGGAAGGCAGATGGACATGGGGATGGGAGCAGGAGAGAAGGCATTACAGACCATGGAATCTGCCTCAATAAAAGCCTTCAGACTGTCAGGTGCTAAGGGAGTCTGGAGGGGCCCAAAAGGAAGTAGGAACCAGACTAGGGCAGATTGTAGACAGCTTTGACCAGGAGGCTAAGAAGTGTGCACTTTATCCTGGAGGCAGCAGGAGTCATTGAAGGTTTCAGAGCAGGGGCAGGATATGATTTGATCTGCATTTTAGGCATATTGTTTGTAGAGAGAGTGAAAGCAAGAAGGCTATTGGAGCCACCTCCTCGCACACACTGTTACTTAACAATAGCAACACCTCAAGGCTTGGCTGGAGACCTCACAGGCCTCTAGCTGTGAGCAAAGGCAAGAGACAGCAGGAGACTGCTCAGGATGGGGTTCATGCCCCACTGCCCCAGGCGACCCCAGGTGTGGATCTGTCAGCCAGGAGAACTTTTTAAAAATTATATCATCTATTTATTTATTTTAAGTATATTTTTATTGATTTCAGAGAGAAAGGGAGAGGGGGAGAGAGATAGAAACATCAATGATGAGAGAGAATCATTGATCAACTGCCTCTTGCATGCCCCCTACTGGGGATTGAACCCGCAACCCGGTCAGACTGGGAATTGAATCCTGACCTCCTGGTTCATAGGTCGACACTCAACCACTGAGCCACTCGGGCCAGGCTAGCCAGGAGAACTTCTGAGGAAAGGGTGGGGGTGGAGAGGAGAGTTCTTGGAGGGTCACTCCCTCCTCTTGGTTAGTCATACAGAGACCCCTCCCAGGTGGGCTCCTCAAGGATGACAAGGGCAGCAGGTCTGAGGAAGGCTCCCGGGACAGACCCTCAGAGGAGGGATGGTTGTGGTTTCACAGCGGGGCCTGGCAAGCAATGCCCAGGGTGCTGTCACACTCCAGCCAGGTAATAGTGCCAACTCAGGCCTAAACTTGAATCCATGGAGGTAAGGCCTGGCCACAGTCAGCAGCAAGGAAGATCATCAGAAGCGGTGCCCCCATCCCCCCTCAGACCAGGCTGTCCAGAGGGATGGACGGACTGGGTCGTATCCCCACCCGCAAGTACTCTGGAGGAGGCTGGAAAGGAGGAGGGGACAAATGCTATCAGCTGCCCAGCATAACTTATTAGCATCCAGGCGAGATTAATCAAGCCCAGAAACCTCGAGCAGACCCCTAATTAGTTGCCGCTGATAACTATATTTGTCATGCTCTCCAATTATTCCACTGTAAATTTCAGAGTTTAATTGCACCTTGTTCTTCATTGAAGTGTCACTGTTTGCACACGCTCCCCTAATTCTTTAGCAAATTTGACAAAATTCAGCATTAAATATAGATTATCTTTAGATTTCCATAATTAACACAACCAAACTGTCTCAGGCCTAAATATTTCTCCCAGTGCCATAAATCTGGCCTGTCCCGGGGACCCAGAGAGCTGCTCCCAGCTCCCCAGCAGAGGCTGTGGGGAGAACACACGTGCACACCTGTGCGCCTGTGCAGGGCTGGGGGGTGTAGCAGGCGAGGCTTCATTAAGGCCACATGCCCAGAGAGCATCCTACCTTCAAATGTGTAGGAGGCTCCATCGAGGCTGCTCCCTGGGGCACCTTGGCTGTGTCCCAGGGCTTAGAAAGCCACCACAGTTGACCCCGTCCTGGAAAGTGGGCTAGAGGCAAGTGACCCCACAAAGGACAAAGGGCCCCTGTTTGTGACTTTCCTCCCCATTAAGGCTGATCTTGACGTTTGACATTATGCTAGGAACACGGCCCAGGCAGACAGGAATGCCCTCTGTGCCTCACCCTCACTGCCCAATCTTCTCTCCCAACCCACTCTATCTGACTCACAGATGACGATAACGCCATTCAACCCTAAATACAGCCACCTGGGGCTCTTAGTTCAGACTGGAGGCAGGGGAGGAGTTCATGCCCCCTCAGCCCAAATCAGGTTGCAAATCTTTTCCACCAACCCCCAAACCTCAAATCTAATAGCCCAACAGGATCAGCACGGTGTCCACTTTCAAGGTGACAAAGGGTTGGCAAGGCGGATGGGAGAGGGCAGAGAAGCTGTGCTTCTCCAGGGCCCTTCCTAGCCCTCGGCCCTTTGGAACAAAACCATATCTTAGGTTTATCCCAGATCAAGCCCCTTCCAGAGTTCAACTGCCAGCCAAGCACCACCACCCCTGCACTGTATTCATGTAAACACACACACACACTCTTAGACATACACACATATACAGGGAGAAATAGACACAGATGCACAGAGACATACCACTGACACCCATGGACTCACAGACACACACAATCAGACACTGACGTACAAAGACAGGCATACACACACAGAAACACATTCCCCTCTGCCAAGTCCAGGAGATGGGGCAGCAAGACAGGGATATGCTCACTCCCCAGAAATCAGTGGCACATCCAGAGTCTGGCCATGCTGAAGGGCCAGAGCAGACTGGGGGCCCCAGCAGACAGCTCCCCCAGCCCTCTCCCCCTCCACGCTGACTGCCATCTAGCCCCCCTGTGCCCCTGGTGAGACGAGGGTGGTGGCTGAGGGGCTGAAGTTGGGAACAGGCAGTAATACCGAGGAGCCTCAAAGTGTCCTCGCAGCAAATTTGGAGGAAAACAATGACATTGAATGAGATTTGATTTTTTCCCACGATGGGCGAGGCCAGGCTGGGTGTTATGTAGGGGGTCTTTGGGTACAAACGGGCAAGGAGATGCTCCAGGCCACAGGGTGCAGGGCTGGGAGGAACTGGGCAACTAGAAGTGAGGAAGCTCCAGGGCCAGCGGGGACAGACAGAGACAAAGAACTAACAGTCAGGTTACAGGCTGCCATCCAGCCCCACCTGCCCAGCCCAGAGAGGGCCCCCGCAGCTTGGGTGTCTGCCATGGCCAAGCTGGGTTTTGGATCCAGGAGTCTGGATTCCCAGCCCCTAGACGGAATAGGGGCTGAGGTCCACACAGGTCAGCGGTGGGAAGTGGTCACTGGAGGGTCAGGGGTGAGCAGCCCACCCAGGGTCATTGGCTTCAGAGAGTGGTGAGAGGCAGCTAGTGAGTTAACTCCGAACACTGCAGTTCACTGAACACCTGCCAGGCTCCAGGCACCTGTTATTGTCATTCTACAGAAAACCCTGCAAGAGAGGACACGGCCCCTTGCTCAGATGAGGAAAATGAGGATCAGAAAAGTTAAAGAAATTGCCCAAAGCCAGCCAGCCAGCTGGTGAATACTTGAGACAGCACCTGAACTAAGGTGGGCCAGGCTCTAAGTCTGTGTTTCCTCTGTTCTGCTCATAAGCAGCACCTCACAGGTGGTGGAGCCACACCTTCATCTCTCTCCCCCAATTCCAGCCCTGCCAGAACTCCAGAGTCCTTGGGTCAGCTGGGTCAAAGCTTGGGTGCAGGCTCCAGGATGACAGGGAATCTCCTCCATGGCTCAACCCCAAATCACAAGATTTCCCCAAGCACAGAGGAAGCACTTGTCAGCCGCAACCCAACCCACTCCACCCCACCCCCTGGCTGAAGCTTTGAGCTCCCTCCTTCCTTACTGAATAATAGAAGAAATCAGAGGCCATAACCCAACCTTAATATCCTCTGTCTGAAAGCTCTATGCAACATCCTACCTGAATTGTCATCTGAGTACTTGCATTCCTCTAGTGACAGGGAGCTCGCTACCTAAAAAAATACCCCATTCAACCTCTGGAATCCTGCTAGATGAGTTACTATCTGCCATCCTAAGTCTCCCACTGGCCCCATTCCTGCCCTCTAGGTCACTGCTCTGCCCCATGAAAGCTCCTCTGTAATTTGAATAACATGGCCACTGCCCTCATCACCTCTCCCACTGCTACCACCACCTAAGGGGCTTCCATTCTCCTGGTTAAACACTTCCTGATTCCATCAACTATTGCGTACTGTCCTACCCCATTCCCTTCCACCCACCCAAAAGTGTCAGCAGAAGTGACAGCAGAGAGTAATGGTTAAAAGAAACCATTCTGAATGGACTTGGCAATTACCTTTTTGGATATGACAAAGAAAGCACAGGTAACAAAGGAAAAACATAAATGGGACTACAGCAAAATTTCAAAACTTCTGTGCATCAGAGGCCATAATCAAAAGAGTGAGAGGCAAGCTACAAAATAGGAGACAAATTTTGCAAATCATTATTATACAGGGTTATATCCAGAATATGTAAAGAACTCCTACAATTCAACAACAATAAACAACAAATAACCAACTAAAAACTGGGCAAAGGGCTTGAATAAACATCTCTCTAAGAATGATATGTACTGGCCCACAAACACATGAAAAGATGCTCAACATGACTGATCACAAGGGAAATGCATATCAAAACCACAGTGAGATGTCACCTAACACCCAATAGGATAGTTACTATTTAAAAAAACAGAAAACCATAAATGTTGGTGAGAATGTGGGGCAATTAGAACTCTTGTGCACTGCCGGTGAGATTGTAAAATAGTACAGCCGCTATGGCAAACAGTATGGCAGTTCTTCCAAAATTTAAAATATGATCCAGCAATCGCACTTCTGCGTATATACTCAGAATAACTGAAAACAAAATCTCAGAGATATGTGTACACCCATCTTCACCGTAGCATTATTTATAGCAGCCAAGAGATGGAAGCAACCCAAGTATCCATCAACCGATAAATGGATAAACAAAATGTTGCCTGGACATACAATGGAATATTATTCAGCCTTAAAAAGGAAGGAAATCCTGTTACATGCTACAACATGGATGAACCTTGAAGACATGCTAAACGAAATAAGCCAGTCATAAAAAGACAACCACTATATGATGCCACTTACATGAGTATCTAAAGCTGTCAAATTAATAGAAACAGAAAATAGAATGGTGGTTGTCAGGGGCTGGGAGAAAGGAATGGGCAGTTGTTGCTTAGTGGGTATAGAGTTTCAGGTTCGTAAGATGAAAAAGATCTTCAGATCTGTTGCACAACAATGGGAATATACTGAGCTACTGTACTTAAAAATGGTTAAGATAGCGCTAGCTGGTTTGGCTCAGTGGATAGAGCGTTGGCCTGTGGACTGAAAGGTCCTGGGTTCAATTCTGGTCAGGGGCACATGCCTGGGTTGCGGGCTTGATTCCCAGTAGGGGGCATGCAGGAGGCATCTGAACAATGATTCTCTCGCATCGTTGATGTTTCTGACTCTCCCTCTCCCTTCCTCTCTGAAATCAGAAAAAATATATTTAATTTTTTTTTAAATGGTTAAGACAGCAACCAAAATAAAAAAAGGAAAAAGCCATCATTTTGGAGTCAGACAGAATTGGGTTTGAGTCCCATTTTTTAAAAAATGGTTAAGACAGCAACCAAAATAAAAAAGGAAAAAGCAATCATTTTGGAGTCAGACAGAATTGGGTTTGAGTCCCAGCTCTACAGACTTGGGGCACATGCCTCCAAGCCTCAGTTTCCCCAATTCTACAACAGGGTAATGACAGAATCTGACTCACAGGATTGCTGTGAGCATTATCTCATTGATATTTGTGGACTTGTTCACTGCTGCATCTCCAGCTGGTATGTAGTAGGTGCTCAATAAGTGCTTGTTAAATGACAGCATGAGCTAATAATAATAAACCTTGGCCTTTTGTCTGCAGAAGCCCTCTGGCCCACCCCCACTTTCATTCCTAGCAGGGTCCACTCTCAGGTCCTGGCAGGAGAGAGGGGAGCCCAACTCCCCAAGCAGCAGCCCCAGGCTCCCCAACTGCCACTCCGCCCAGCCTGGGCTACAATTCTGTCCATCAATATTGGCCTCCAGCAGCCACACTTGAATGCCCACCCTAATCGATAAGCAGCTGCTGTAATCGATCAGCCCCTGGGGTATCAGAAGCTGGGGGAGGGGCAAGGAGAGGGACAGACAGGGAGTGGAGACACAGGCCCAGAGAGGGTGCAGCAACAGGGAGCCCCCAGTGACCCGGCCACAGCAGGCAGACAGGACAGAGACGATAGAAAACAGGCAGAATGAAGACGGAGAGGAGGCACCAGACCCAAGCTAGGAAGGGCAAAGAGGCAGCAGACACAGAGTAGGCCCCTGAGGAAGAGAGAAGGAAGAGGCAGGCACGACCCTGGGAGAAAAAGGGTTTTGGCACCATTTTACAGGAAAGAAACTAAGCTGAGAGATGTAGGAGTAGAGCCAGGATTTAAACCCAAGTCTGGTGTCTCCGAGAGGTGAGGCCTTTTGCTACATCCCACAGTAGCTCTGAGCTATCACTTCTGGCCTCCCCACCTGGGCATACCACCCACAGCTTAGAGGGGAGCTGGTGAGGTGCCCCCCTGCCCCTGGGATGACCCCCTGAGAGCTAGTCAAGATGCTTTAGGAGTGGGGCGAAGGAGGTGGGGGTTGGTGCAGAGGTGGCTTGGCCTCGTCAGCAGCGGGCCTCCCAGCCGCTGGACTGGAGGTTCCCTTCCTCCAGCCCCAGCTCTCCACCCTCCTCCTCCCTCCCTCCTAAACCCTTCTGATTGCCACAGCATGACCTTGGGCAAGTTACTCAACACCTCTGACCCGTTTCCTATCCCTAAACCAACGGTAGTAACAGTGTCTACCCCCCTAAGCATCAGCTTCCAAGCACACAGCTTCTGGGTCCCATACCCACCATGGGGCTCTGATTTAAACAGGATCCAGCCCCTTGCAGGGCCTGGCCCGTGGCTAGTACCCCCATCTGTAGGAGGGGCATCTGCGCAAGGCCTGGATGCAGATGGGCCTCAGCAGGAGGAGGGCTGAGGGGTTCTACAGAGCAGCCTCTCGGCCCTCCCTCCGTGAGCTCCTTTGTTTCAGAGAAGCAAGAGCAGCTGTGGCTGGGGGATCATGTGTGTCCTGCCTCCTCGGAAAGCTGAAGGTCAGTGCCAGCTGGAAATGTGCTGAGAGGTTTGCCCCTCCAGCCCACCACAGTGAAGAGGAGGGGGAGGCAATTAGTCTCCAACCCCAGGACCCATTTGCTGAGCTGTTCACTCACCCTTATTAAACCCTCAGGATGTGCCTGGCCCTGTGCTGGGACCTGGGACTATACAATGAGTCAAACTAATTCACACGCTGATTGTCTAAAAGAGGGGGATGGGGCTTAGTGTCTGCAGAAGCCTGTGGGGGCCAAGGGGAAGTTACAGGGGGCAGGGCCAGTGAGGCTACTAGCAAGAAGGGACCTAGCCCAACCTCTGACTGCCTCCCTCACCTGCTGATTTCTGCCTTGGTTTCTTTTTTCTAAAGGAAACTGTTCAGTTATTTTATTTTATTTTGAGTTACAGATAAACCACAGAAGGTGCCACTTTACATGGAGTCTCCCTCCTGACCCCACAAACTTCAGCAAAAAGCTGGGGTACCCGAGGAAGAGAGGGGCGCAGAGGTGGAGGGAGAAAGCAGACGGGCCCAAGTTCAGCCAGGGGCCTAGGCCCAGCCCCTCCTCCCTGCCCAAGGGCAGCTGGGGAAAGGGGTCCTCTGATCGAATATTATGGCAGAGAGAGCACAACAGGCGAGGGAAACCTTGTGTAAAAGCAGCCTTCGCAGAGCCCAGTATAAAGCCCCTGGTCCTAATTCAATGCCCAGCCCCACTCCTTTTCCCAGCCTGGGGAAGAAACTGGGGCAATTCAAGGGCAGAGCTCCTGCCCTTTCCTGCTTCTCTGAATATGCCATGGTCCTGAGGCTCTGGCCCTGCTCCCCACCCACACCCACCCGCCACTGGTTAAACAAGGTTTTGCAATTTAAAAAGATAATTCTGAGCAGTTGTATCTGTAAAATAACAATGGCTGCCTTGACAGAGTTTACGATTTACCAGGCCCTGTGCTATGCTGCTTGGGTATGGTATCCCCATTCAAAGAAGAGACAATGCATATCCTAGAGCAGTAGTTCTCAACCTTCCTAATACTGCGACCCTTTAATACAGGTTCAAAGAAGAGACAATGCATATCCTAGAGCAGTGGTTCTCAACCTTCCTAATGCGGCGGTCCTTTAATACAGTTCCTCATGTTGTGGTGACCCCCAACCATAAAATTATTTTCGTTGCTACTTCATAACTGTAATCTTGCTACTGTTATGAATCGTAATGTAAATATCTGATATGCAGGATGTATTTTCATTGTTACAAATTGAACATAATTAAAGCATAGTGATTAATCACAAAAACAATATGTAATTATATATGTTTTCTGATGGTCTTAGACGACCCCTGTGAAAGGGTCATTTCACTCCCAAAGGGGTCGCGACCCACAGGTTGAGAACCACTGTCCTAGAGGATAACAACTTGCCTTAGGTTATCCCACTAGGAAGAGGTGGGTCAGGATTAGAACCCAGACCATGCTGTTCATGCTGATTTGAAGGGAAGTGGCAGTGGGGATGGGGGGATTAGAACCTCTGGATGAGGTTAAGCGGGGAGGATAAAGCAAGGGGTGGCCCCAGGTGCTATGCCACCTGACCAAGCTTCCAAGACCATCCCTGGGAGAAAGGGATGGTGACATCCTCCTGGCCAGAACTGGCCACTTCTCCCCACATAAAACTCTATGGGCATTCTGAGCCCAAACCTAGGGGGAGCACTGAGCTCTGGGCTGGAAAGGAGGCAGTGAGAACTTTCTGGAGCACCTCCCCCAGCAGGATGAGCTGAAGACCACCAAGGAGGTGTTAATGAAACAGGGAAGCTTCGAACAGACCCAGGAGTGATTCCAATCTGACACCTCTACCCCAACCCCCACCAGTAATGAGCTGGGACCTGCCCTGCTCCCGAGAGAGAGGAGGTGTAGGGGAGGAGGGGAAATCCTTGGGCATCTTTGTAGTTTCAGATGCCTCTTTTCATCATCTTCACAGCAAACGCACATTTATTGAGCATCTACTGTGTCCCAGGCACTGTTGATGTCATGTCTCCATTTTACAGATGAAGACACTGAGGTTCAATCAGGTCAAGTGGCCTGAGGAAGAGCTAACATTTGGACCCAGGACTATCCAACTCAGAAGTCTGTGTTAATGCTTTTGCTACTGTGCCTCTGACATGGACCCATGCTAGGTCCTCAGCAGGAAGGTGGGTGGGGTGGGAATGTTCCCATCTGGGGATGGATCCAGGAGCCCAACCCTGGGGGCACTAGGAGTGGGCCCACACTTCCACGAAGGGAGGCGAATAAAGGAAGCACACCCAGCCCACCACCTGTCCTGAAAGTTCAGACCCGGGAAGGAGGAGCAGGCTCCCTGTGTGCTCTCTTCATCTTCCACGTGTGTGCAAAGACAGTGGGGCAGGGGGTCCAAGGAGGGGCCTCCAGCTCTGCCCACTGCCTGGAAAGGGGATGCAGACTGGAGAAGACTGAAGTAGTAGTGGAGGGGGGTGTACTAGGAAGACCCCAGCCTCCTGGCCTGGGAGGGAGGGGCTGAGCAGCTCCGTTGAGTGGAGCCCCATGTTTGTAAACATCATTTATCAGGGATTAGCAGATGGGCATGCTAATTGCACCTGTGGAAGACAGAGACCTCAAGGTTGATTACATTTACAAACTGTGAGGCCCCCCTGGCGCCTGGCCCTGCAGGAGTGTGTGTGTTTGTGTGTGGGGGGGGGGTCATTTAGGACCCCAGCCGGGGGGGGTGGGGGGGGGGTGCAGAACTTGGCAATTTAGCCTCCTGCCAAAAGAAAAGTCCAGCCCTGGAAGGAAGCAGGGGTGTTGGCCACAATACAGCTGCTCTGGAAATTCTAAGGCAGCCTCCAACCCTTCGGGGACCCTCCCCGTCTTGGCTGTGGAGCCCAGACAAGGAGGATCCTGCAAATGCCATTTCAGCCCCTCCCCTCTCCAATTCGCTCTAGTGGTTTTCAGAGGTGAATCATTGAGTGTTGCAGCTGAAAGAGACCCTAGAGCAGTGGTTCTCAACCTATGGGTCGCGGGTCGAACGACCCTTTCACAGGGGTCGCCTAAGACCATCCTGCATATCAGATATTTACTTTACGATTCATAACAGTAGCAACATTACAGTTATGAAGTAGCAACGAAAATAATTTTATGGTTGGGGGTCACCACAACATGAGGAACTGTATTAAAGGGTCGCGGCATTAAGAAGGTTGAGAACCACTGCCCTAGAGCCTATGGGGAAATTGAGGCCGGGTTTCGAGGAGAGAAGAGCCCGGTGCCCTGACCTCTGGGTCTGCACCTGGGTGCCATGAGAACAGCCACCATGTCCCAGGCACCGGCTGAGGTCTTCACGCGCATCATCTCATTTCATCTGCACCAGGCTCCTCGGAAGTAGACACCACGGTTATCCCCATTTTATTGATGAGGAAAGTAAGACTTGGAAAAGTGAAGGGACATGTTCACATTTACACCATCATCAAGGCACAGAGTTGGGACTCAGCAAACTGCCCTGGCCTCTCGTGTTTCATCCCGACCCTGCCCTCCAGGGAGGGACCTGCACCCAGCACCTTCATTCCCTGTCACAGCCCCTGGAGCTCCTGGGTATGGACCACACCTGGTGAACAGTGTCATGTGTCAGCCACCAGCGGCCACTCCAAGGAGAAGCAGACCTCATCCTGGGCCTTGGGACCTCAGGTGCTTTCTCTGTCTTGAGAATGCCTGGTTTTCGTAACAGAACTACTTCTGGTTCAAGTGAACCTATCTTTCCAGAGACCAGCCAGCCTGCTGCCCAGGGATGAAGCAGGGAGGAGCCCCCTGTGCCTGGCTATTAGCCCAGGAGAGTGACCCCTCAGATGGCCCAGACCACAGGGACCCAGCAAGCTGATAAATAGCATGCTCCAAGCAGGTCAGATAGGGTTCCAGATACCAGAGGAGTCCATGGGCAAGACTAGGGGCTCTGGACCCTGAGTACCCCCAATCCCAACTTCTAGTTTCCATGCTGGGTTTGGGTCCCTACATGGAAGGAACTCCAGGACACCTGAGTTTATTTTCACCAAATCTGTTAGTCTGGGTTCTCCAGAGAAACAGAACCAATAGAAGACACACACACTTATCTATTTATTTATTACTAGAGGCCCAGTGCACAAAATTTGTGCATGGGTAGGGTCCCTAGGCCTGGCCGGCGATCAGGGCCAATCAGGGCCTTCCTTCCCCCGCACCACCCCCTGGTGGTCATCACACATCGTAGCGAGCAGTCGAACACCTGGTCGAACTCCCAAGGGGACAATTTGCATATTAGCCTTTTATTATGTAGGATAGAGAATTGGTTCATGTAATCATGGGGGCTGGCACCCCAAGTTCTGCAGGGTGAGTCTCATGCTGGAGGCCAATGACGTCATTCCCATCTGAAGGCCAGCAGGCTCGAGACTCCAGAAGAGCCCGTGTTTTCAGTTCCAAAAAAAACAGAGTTCTCTTACTCATGGGTGAGGCTTTTTGTCCTATTTAGGCCTTCAACTGATTGAATGAGGCGCACCCACATTAGGAAGAGCAATCTGTTTTACTCAGTCTACCAATTTGAATGTTATTCTCACCCAAAGTCACCCTCACAAACACACTCAGAACTTTTGACCAAGTATCAGGGCACCATGGCCCAGTCAAGTTGACATATAAAGTGAACCATCACACTGTTGTTGTGTGCCAGTCCTTGGTGCATAGTTCTTTAGTTTACAGAACACTTTTTTTGTTGTTGTTAATCCTCACCCTAAGATATTTTTCTCATTGCTTTTCAGAGAGAGTGGGAGGGTGAGGGGGGAAGAGAGAGAGAAACATTGATGTCTGAGAGACACACTAACTGGTTGCCTCCTGCACGTGCCCTAACCAGGGGTGGGGAGCTAACCCACAACCCAGGTACATTCCCTGAAACCCTTGGGTGAGCAGGCCAACACTCTAATCACTGATCAACACTGGCCAAAAACATGTTTTACTGACATGCTCTCATCTTATTTTACATCTCTGCTGGGGAGGGGGCAGCTGGAGCAGGTGTTGATGGTGCCATTCCCATTTTACAGGTGTGGAGACTGAGAAGCCATCTAGGTAAGAAGCCATGGAGCCAGGGCTAGAACCAGCATCTTCTAAAGAACTTTAGGGACAGATGAGAGGTTGCCTGGCGTGTGCTTCCAGGCATGCCCTCAAAAGCATGGTGTGAATGATTTGGTAGAGGTTTCTTGGATATGAGCGGGTGGCTGGAGGAACAGTGATTCTCAAACCTGGCTGCACACTAGCAGGGGAGCTGCAAGAAATGCGTGTACCTGGCTTGCTCCCCACAGATTCTGATTTTATCAGTCTGGTGCCTCTGGGATCTGGAATATTAAAAGTTATCCCCCTTCCCTGATCCCATGACTCTATGGTGCAGCCAAGGTACAAAGCCACTCTAGGCTCTTGGCCAAGAGCACAGCAGGGACGGAGGAAACAGGTAGTATGCCCAAGGTTGACTTGTGCCAGCAGAGGTCAGAGCCTGTGTGCCAGATGGGGATGGACAGTTCAAGGGAGGATGGAGAGTGCCAATAAAGTGGTGATCTGTGGAGTTTATGAAGGGGTTTCTTCTTTTCTTGAGAGGATCAACTGTGACTTTAAAGCAATCTTAGGCCCTTTTAAAACAAATTCAAATGTCTTTCTAAATTGGCATGACCATTAGAATTCCAAGATAAATGCAGTCCACAGAGAAAGGGCAGTACTATTTACTGAGCACCTACTATGCGTGAGGCACCGAGTTCCTAGTGTCCTCTGAATCCTCCTAGCAATCCACAAGGATAGGGTTATCCCCTTTCACCGAGGAGGGGACTGAGGCCCAGGCAGGTAAGGAACTTGCCCAAGGTCACACAGCAATCAGGATTTGAATTTAGGGTTGTTGTCCTCCAGACCCACACTCCAGAGCAGTGGTTCTCAACCAGGGGTGACTCCCCCACCCCACCCTCCAGGGACATATGGCAATGTCTAGAGAGATTTTTGGTTGTCACAACTGGAGGAAGGGGGCTGCTACTGGCATCTGGTAGGTAGAGGCCAGGGGTGCTGCTAAACATCCTACAATGCACAGCACAGTCCCCACAACAGAGAATTATCCAGCCCAGAATGTTAACAGCGCTGAGATTGACAAACCCTGCTCCAGGTTCTCAGCCTGGGCTGCACATAACACGTGCGGTGGGAAAGGGGGAAGCTTTACAAATCCTGATGCCCAGCTGTACCCTGACCAACTACATCAGACTCTGGGGATCGGTCCCAGTGTCAGTTGATTCTTAAAGCTTCCCAGATGGTTCCAATGTGCAGGCCAGACTATTCTAAACTACTTACACCTGTGGCCTCTGTTCCATCTGTGGGACCCTGAGGGACAAGTACCAAATCGGTCCCGATAACAACCAGCAACCCTATCCTTGCCACCTCCCAGAATCAAAGGCCAGGCTTCATTGGTTCCTTCCGTGTAGGTGGACTAACTGCTGACTCACCAGTAAGGGGGACTTGAGGACCAGTGGGGTGGGAGGTGTTTGCTAACTTTTCCCTTGCCTCTTGGAGGCCAAGGCCAGGGATCTCCCCAGATGACTGCAAGAGCTTCCCGAAAAGACTGTGGACTAAAGAGCAAGGCTGCCACCTAATGGATGAAACGAACAGAATGGCCCACCAGTTGAGGTTTTATTTGAGCCTCTCAACAGCCCTGAGAGGGAGGTGCCAACAAGGGCTCTGAGGCATATAAAGATGAAGTCGGTGCTCAAGGCCCCGCAGTGGGGCAGGGTGTGAGCCTGGATTTGCACCTGTCTGGCCCACAAAGAGCTCTTGGCTCCCTCTACATTCTCACACTGGTTCGAAGGAATAGAATCCCTGGACTGTGCTGCCCAACTCCCTTCTGATGTTTAGACTTCCCCTTGATATCCAGGCAGGACCTGGGAGGAAACAGACCCTCTCAACTAGCACATCCTAGAAATTAACAGGCTACCATCTCCAACTGCAAGTGCAAACTCAAAACAGGAAACGGGACTTCTTCCGGTCTCCACCGCAAAGCTCCCCGCTTCCCAAGACAGCGATTACTGAACAGAGCCTGGTGCACACTCAAGTAACAGATTCCAACACTTCACCGTGTGGATGCGTGGGCCACCTATCCCCTGCCCTCCAGCACATACACATCTTGAACAGTTCAAGTCAGCCCCCATCTTGCCTCTCTCTTTCTGATCCTGAGGGCAGTCCTGGGTGCTGAGGCAATCTGGGCCCTTCAGCCGTGGCTGAGGGTTCTTGGGGGTCTCGGAGATGTTGCCCTCTCTTCCCGTCTTCAGGAAAACCCTTCCTCTGGCTGCAAATGGAGTGAAGAAGAATTCCTGCAAAGACAGACAGAATGATATGGGGAAGAGAACTGAGAAGAGGAAGGACCATATGGCAGGCACTCCCTCATTTCATTCTCAAAAGGATGTATTTTCTGCATTTGGCACAGAAAGCAATGGACATGCAGAATGATTGAGAAACTTGTTTAGGATGAAACAGCTACACATGTGTGATCAGAGGAAAAGAAGTAAGACTCACCTGCAGCCACGGAGACATTCAAGGATTCCAGTCCAGGAGGCAGCTGCCGGCCAGGCAGGATGGTGAGGAGGAGCTGGCAGGAGGCTTGCACCTCTGGGGACAGGCCAGAGCCCTCATTCCCTGCAGAGCAAGGGAGAGGGGAAAGGGCAGAGATTAGGGATGCCACAGCTGGACAGGCAGGCACTCAGGAAATGAACAGCTGAGCACAGAAAAGCAGGAACATCTACCTACCCAGCACTAGGAGAGTAGGCTGGTCCCAGAGGAACTCCAAGCAACTAGTGATGGGGATCTCAGAGGATCCGGAAATCTCAGGCCCCGAGCAGCCCACCGTGCCAGCCACGAGCCAGCCCTGCCGGGCTTTGGCCTGAAAGGGGAAAGAAATCATATTCTAGCTCACCAAACCTTCATCAGAGCCCTGGCCAAGGAATAGCCCAACCTTGCCCATATATAAGGTGGGGCAAAAGTAGGTTTACAGTTGTGAGCACTCGAAACAGTTTATTCTTGTGTTAATATTAATTATTAGATTATTTTCCATGCGAACAATTATAAACCTACTTTTGCCCCACCCTGTATGCATTACCTCGGTGAGCCATTCAGTTCAGTCAATAATTAATAAGCACCTAGAATGGGCAGACTCTGTTCTAGGCACTGGAGATAGGGCAGTGAACAGCAGCCAAAATCCCAGCCTCATGGAAGGGAGGGCCTCACTGAAATGACTTTTGAGTGGAGATCAGAAGGAGATGAGGAAGCACGGTGTAGACATCAGGGGGAAGAATCTTCTAGGCAGTGATCAGTAAATGCAAAGGCTGGGGGTGGCTGCTTACCTGCTATGTGTGAGGAACAGCACAATAGCAAGGTGGCCATGGGAAGGGAGCCATTGAGGCAGGAGAGGGAACAAAGGGCTACATAAGGTAGAACCTCAAAGGCCACTAGAAGGACTCTGGCTTATACTATGAGAGAAATGCAAAGGCTTTTAAAAACTCTGAACGCATGATCTGACTTATGTTGCAACAGGATCTCTCTGCCTGTTGGGTTGACAGCCAATAGCAGAAGCAAGATCAGGTAGGAGGTTTCACAATAATACAGGCAAGAGATGATGGTGGCTTGGACCAGAATTGTAGCAGTGGAGAGAGAAGAAGTGGTGAGAATATGCAAATAACTCTATGGTAAAACCAAAAGGATGCACTGACAAATGGGAATGGGTGTGAGAGCAGAAAAAAAAAAAATCAAGGGCGATGCCAAGGTTTCTATCCTAACCCCTGAAAGGATGGAGCTGCCATCGATTGAGCTGGGTCTCCAGAAGGAACAGGGGCTGGGCTATGGAACTGTTCAGTTTGAAATGCCGATTAGACAGCAAAAGAAAGCTGTTTTGTTTTATAACCCCTTTGAGATGCTTTTATTTATTCATATTGGAATCATTCTGGGTTGAGGACATTGAGCAGCTTTCTAAAATCCCATCAACTATTATTTAACTTGCTTTTTTCAAACCAGTGTTGCTAGTTGTTTGAAAACAGAGCTATTGAGTAGGTAACTAGATACGTGAATCTGGGATTTAGGAGCAAGATCCAGGTTAGGCTATACATTTGGGATGCGTTCAAATACAGATGCTACTTAAAGCCGTGAGAGTGGATGAGGCAAAAAAAAAAAGAAAGAAAGAAAAAGAAAAGAGAATATATATATATAAATGAGATCCAAGAAGTACTGAGACTTGGAAGAGACCTGGAGATGGTCAGTGGAACGGCCAAGTGCAGAGCAATACTGCCCCCTTGTGTTCAGCAAGAGAACAGCAGGGGGTTTCTTAGGTTTGCTCCCCAAATTTTGTGGGTTTTTCTGTGTGGTAGTGGGGGTTGTTTTGTGTGTGTGAAAGGGAGGCAATACTGCCCCCTTGTGTCCAGCAAGAGAACAGCAGGGGGGGTTCTTTACTTAGGTTTGCTCCCCAAATTTTGTGGGGTTTTTTGTGTGGTAGTGGGGGTTGTTTTGTGTGTGTGAAAGGGAAGAGGGGAAAGGCATAGACTAGTCCTTACTCAAAGAGCCTTTCAAGCAGGCTAGAAGGAGTCGGGGGGGGGGGGGGGAAGAGGGACATATGTAATACTTTCAACAATAAAGTTTTTTTTTAAAGAGCCTTGCAAGCTATGCTCCTAGGGAGGGACTCGGGACACATTTACTGAAGACCTACTTAGCAGGTACGGAGGCCCCGTGGCAGACCTGCAGCCGGGCAAAAAGGTATGCCTGGAGAAATGCAGCAAAGGGAATGAGGCTAGGACGTCTCCAACTTCAGACTCTGTTCCCCTCGTGGTTTTAAAAACCCTGGGATCCTTCCCTCTTCCCGAAGGGATTTAGAGAAGCACAGGAAATGCCAACATGCTCTCTTCTCCCCCTTCCTCCACCAGTTCCCGGTTAAGTGGCCTGAGAGGCTGAGCGTGGCTCATTTCTGCTCCTTCCCGCCACCCCAACCCCTCGGCCCTCACCTGTAAAAATCCGCCCAGGTCATCGGTGAAGAATATGTCCATCACCTCCATAGCCCCCGCGCTGGCCTTGCTGACTACCGGAGTGAGCGGGCAGCTGCAAAGTGACCCCATGCCCCGTGTAAAGCTGCGTCATCTCAAGCCCGGCGCCCTCCCCTCCCCTCCCCCCCAAGGGTTAGAGATGAAAATTCTGGCGATAGGGAGACCGGCCTAGGGGATCACCAAAGGGTCAAGGTGCTGAGGAACTCGGCTGCCCCTTGAAATTGGGACACGCGGGGAATAATGAATGTCCGTGCCTGTTTCTGCGGCTGGTGATGACCTGGTCCACTCCGAGGAAGTGAGCGGAGCGCAGCACGGCCCCGAGATTCCGCGGATCCTGGAGCCTCTCGAGGACGAGCCACAGCTGCTGGGGGTCATCTCCTGGCCTCGCCTCCCCAGCCTCGGTCCAGGGCCGGGGCCGCAGCGGGCTCACCTCCATGCAGACTCCCTGGTGCACCTGGTGGCGGCACAGGGCGTCCAGCTTCTGCCGT
>NW_005354174.1:975042-984020 GCF_000412655.1 Myotis brandtii
TGCGCATGCTCACCCACTAGGCCGTCCCTACAGCGCCGCCTGCAGGGCTGGCTGAGCAGCGACCCACACCGCACGGCAGCCGGCAGCCGGTAGTGATCAGCGCTGAGCTGACCCTGCTACTGGCTTCATTCTGCGCCCTTTGAGGTTCCAGGAAGCTGGAGGGTCGCATTCACCCAGGCACCAGCAAAAAACACTTTACAGAGATGTGTTCAACTAGGTCAGTCGTGGTGCTTCCCTTCCCATTGGATACTGGTGCTTTTCCTCAGAAGTTTCTCCTGCATCCAGCCCCTCCTCTGCGTTTCTACTGCCTTTTCAAACCCTGAGCACCAGTTAGCAGGACTCAGCAGTAACTTCCTACCCGGTGGCGGCTGATTCTCTAAGCCACTGCTCGGTGCCTGTCCCGCACCTGCTGACAAGCCAACGGATGCCCTTGGCCCACAGGTAATGGCCAGACTCCTTGCTCAGCACTCAGACCTCTGGGGATCCAGGCTTTTCAGCCCCATCTCACTCCTGCACTAAGTTCTGTGCTGTTCCCACAGCACTGCATGCTCTTTCTGGCCTCTGAGCCTTGCACATCTTGTCTTCTTTTCTGGCTGGCAAATTCTACCAATTTTCAAGACCCAACCCAAAACCACACCTGCTACCCTAAGGTAATCCACACTCCAGAAGTAAGGCTCTAAATTCACCCACTTTCCACTCACCTGGAAGAAATTCTGAGAAACCACCACCCCAGATCACAAAGAAAGGGGAAGAACTGAAAGACACTCACAAAGCCAAGGTCGGTTGTTGCAATTTTTCTTTTTTAATTATTACACTGAAATCCACTTGGGAGGTAGGCCCTGGTATTGTGCTGCCAATCAGAGTAGAGTGATGACCCCCACTGGACTGGAGAACTAGGTGCGGGAAGGGGGAGGAGAGAAGGGATGGAGGGGGCATTGGGGCAGGGAGAGGAGGAAGCTGGAGCCCTCCATAACCACTCAGATAAAAGATGAGGAGTTCCCCCTGCCACCTCATCCCTCAGCAACAGGGGTGGAGTGTAAGAAGATAGGGGGAAGCCACCCTTCTGGCCAAGGTCCTTCCCCAAGTCAAAGGGAAGAGACCAAGGACAGCAAACAAAGGCCAAGGAGCCCAAGAAGGGGACTAAGAGTGAGTTAACAGGTAAAGTAATTAGGGTCACCACCTCCTCTCCCCAGCCCACTTTTCACATTTGTGGTGGAAACAATTGGACTAGATAGAAAAGACCTCAAACATTTTCAAACCCCTGGGAGGGGTGGAGAGAGGAAGTGGAGTCCAGGAGTTCAGAAATTAACACCTACAACCCAAAGGCCAGCACCAAGCCGTGAAGATCCGTGAAGAGAGGAGGAGGCGCTCCCCACAGGAAGCTAGGTCACCTGCTCCGTGGGCCTCATCTGGATGTCTCCGATCTGCAGAAGGGACAAAGGCTTGAGGCAGTCAGGACACTGCCACCCTCTTTAAGGCCTCTCTGCTCTCCTCCTCTGGGGATGGCTGGGCTTCTCCATGGGGTGGACAGCCAATGCCAGACTTACCTGGACATGTGGGGGGGTGCTGAGGACATAGATGATAGCCTGGGCCACATCTTCAGGTTTCAGACACTGAGCACCAGGGAAAAGGGGGATTAAGATGAGGACAGAATGGATCCAAGTTCCCTCCCACCACTGAGGTCCTCTCCAGCATCCACATTCCCACCCCAACCCTCTAAGGAGGAGTAACGGCCTGGCTAGAAGGACAGGTTCCCTTCCCTCTGCCTTCACTTAGAATGAGGGAGGCCCCACCTTTATGTGTTCATAGGTGGCAGCTGCCTTCTCAGGGTCCTTGTCATGAAGTTTGAAGGCGAATTGTGTCTCCACCAATCCTGGAGAGATGCACTGGGCCAACAGAGAGGGCCTGCTCAGGAACTGAGCTTTGCCCAACCCCAACCCCAATCAGAGGCCAGGCTTTGAGGAGGTTGGATAGAAAGGACGGAAGCCACAGGGCCCCAGCTTCACAAGGTTGGCTGTCCCATGTTAGCAGCTGCCTCCTGGCTCCAAGGCTGCCACCGGTGATGATCACAATGATATCTACCACTTACAGAGCCCTTACTAAAAGCCAGGTAAATGTTTGACAAAATGTTCTCTCTTAAAAAACCTCATAACCTGATTATCATCTCTGTTTTACAAATGCAAAGACTGAGGCTTGGAGAGGTTGAGTAATTTGCCCAAGGTCATTCTGCCTTCAAGGGCAGAGCCCAGAGTCCTGGTTTCCTGCCACTGTGCACCTGGTTTCCCACAATCCCTTGCTTTCCCTCAGTCTCACCCGCCATGTTCCAGTCAGGCCTGCCCCCTCCTACCTCAAAGTCAGTGAAACGGGACACTCAAGTACTGAGCAGGGCCATGCAAGTAGCAGCAGAGCCCAGGAGCTCTGTGCCCAATATGCTCACAGGGGTTCTAAAGCAGCACACCCTGGACATGGGCTCCCTGGGCAGCATGTGTGGGGGTGGAGAGGGCCTGTGCCTATCCCATCCCCACCAGGGCCAGGCCACACCCTCACCGTGGCTCGGATGTGGGTCTGGGCCTCCCGAAGCTCTTGCCTCAGTCCCTCTGTCAGTGCAGTGACGGCATACTTGGTAGCACTATAGAAATGGGCCACAGACTGGGGTACCACTCGGTGGCCAGACATGCTGGGTAGAGGGAGGGAAGGGGAAAGAAGACAGTGATGCTCCCGAGAGACCAGCAGTGCCCCCTGCTGTACCAGTCAACCCCACCACCTCGATGCTGCAGGGAAGCCTTCTAAAGGGGACCTCTGGAGGCCATCCTTGCGGCCCACTAATCTAGCTGTTATTCAAGCTGCTCCTGAAAACCCTACTCTTCTAGACGTCTTCCCTACAGTGACCACAGAATCCCCTCTCTTGGTCACGCAGGCTGTCAAAAATCTCTTAATTTCACCTGCACATTCACTGATATGGTTCTATTGGGAGATCTCTGAGGGCAGAGGCCATGTCTCCCCACTCAGAGTGGGGGCTCCCCAATGATACTGTGTAGTCTTTCTTTGTACCACAAGGTGGGGTTCATTCCAGGGCCTGAGGAATGGAGAATCTCAGTGCCAGCAGAGCCCCTAGGCTTCCACTGCAAAGACAAGGGCTGAGCCACCCATTCCAGCCAACTAGGGGCTGGCACTTGACATACACTATTCTTCCCCTCACCATAATCATGCCATTGGGTGTTAACTGAGTATTAAATCCCTACTTTACCAAAGAAACAGGTCCAAAGAGGTCAAATAAGCTGCAACAGATTACCCAGCTAGGAGGGTGAGTGGTGATCTGCGCTCTAGCCCTCGGCCACCTGTCTCACCTGTTGATGTTAATGATGTGCCCATCATCCACATTCCGCTCCTTCATGGACTGGTAGGCTTCCCGCGTGCAGATGCTGAGGGCCAACACATTCACCTGCAGGCCAGGGAGAGCAATGGGATGTCTCTAGCTTGGGCCCATCTGAGCAGGTGATGGAGCCACAGAGAACCCCCAGGAAGCATTCCAAAACAGTGCCTAGGTCCTACCAAAGACCAACAACAGACCCAGGGCTCTGTGCCTTAGAGGTGCCCCTCCCCCTAAAGCTGCCAGCCCCCGCTGACAGCAGAGGCAGCTTCTCTCCCTGGGTGACCCTCAAGTTCCTGTGAACAGGAATAGAAACCCCTCAAATTCCATACACAACCTAGGAACCCTCTGTATCTTGGCTGTCTCCTCTCCAAATAGTAGAATCTCTGCCTCAGGGAACCATCTCCTTTTCTTCTCCAAATACCCTCTTCTCTGGGACAGTGCCCCTGATCCTGCTCTCTCCTAAACAGCCTCAAATCCTTCCTAAAATGGGTTTAAAAATCTCTCTCGTCAAACACACCATGGCCTCTCCCACCTTACCCAGCTATTCTCTGCTCCTTTCCTGTCCCCTCCCTTGAGACCACTAGTAGAAAAGATCTGATCCTCCTTCCTTTAACCTCTGTTCCAGCTACAGAACTAGGCACAGAGACTCTTAAGAGGGTGGGTAACTTGTCATGGAAGGCAGGGGACCTCCCAAGGGGCTTCCTGCCTTCTGCCCTCTCCTCCTCGCTCTGGCAGAGGTGACACCAAATCCCCACCACCCTTCATGGAACAGAGGCCTGAAGAAGTGTCTCTGCTCTAAAGCTCTGGCCCAGCCCCACCCCTAGCTTTACCCAGGAGGACAAGCAGAGATAAAGCTTTCAGCAGGTCCTCATGTCTCGCCTCTCCAGAAGAGACGGGACCAGCCGGGAAATTAGATGTGTGTCCTTATCAGGTGTCAGAACCAGGCATCAGGACAGAACACCCTGGGCGTGAACCTGCCACAGCATTCACAGCAGAAGAACATAGGAGGCTCTCAGCCCTGTTTCTGGTCCTCTTAGCAGTGTGGGTTTGTGGGGCAGAGAACTCAGCTCCTGAGGGCAGAAGGAGTAGGAGAAACAGATCCCTGGATGTCAGGGAAGTGAATCTCCTAGGTCTGGGGGTTAGGGATGGGAGTGGAGATGCCTCATAGGATGACCCTAATAGAATTACATAATGTTCAAGCTGGAAGGGGCCTTAGGGATTTAACGTAAGTCCCTCACTTTATAGACGGGCAAGTTGAGATCCAGGTTGAGAGACCCACCTACTGCAGGTGAGGGCCACAACTCAGATCTCCCAGAAGGCTCTGTGAGGGCAAGGAGAGTGCTTCACTTTCACTGTTCATTGTTTCAATGGTCACTGTTCATTTCCTGGCCCAAACACCTGTTAGGTGCTAAAGCTTCTGTGAGCAGACATGAAAAGAATTGTGTGGGGCCCGGCTGCTGTGGCTCAGTGGTTGAACATTGACCCATAAACCAGGTCACAGTTCGATTCCTGGTCAAGGCACATGCCCAGGTTGTGGGCTCGATCCCCAGCGGGGGGCATGCAGGAAGCAGCCAGTCAATGATTCTCTCTCATCATTGATGTTTCTATCTCTCTCTCCTTCTCCCTTCCTCTCTTTGAAATCAATAAAAATATATATATTAAAAAGAATTGTGAGGGCCAGTCAATTCTCTCTCATCATTGATGTTTCTATCTCTCTCTCCTTCTCCCTTCCTCTCTTTGAAATCAATAAAAATATATATATTAAAAAGAATTGTGAGGGGAAAGACACATTGCATTTACACACTGCTTTCAACTTCTTAGAATAATTTCATACCCAATATTGCCCCATAATATAGTCCAGAAGTTGAAAACCCATGTCCTACAGGCTGTGTTTGGGCCACACGTAGTTTTAAAGCATTTTAAATTCATTTCCAACATGTATTAGAAGGTTTCATTCATTCAAAAAATATCTATTGATTGTTTCCAGGCTGAGGCTGTAAGAGAGTAAAACACACAAAAATCCTTGCCCTCGTGGAATTGAGATTTCAGTGAATGGGATGGATGGAGTGTCACATAAAAACCCAGGCTCCCCACTCCTCTCATAAGATTTGGCCACACTGGGCCACATTGCCTCACAGCAGTGACACTGGACGCTAGCAGTGGTTGCCCCTATACATGGCCGTGTGCTTTCTCACTTACTGCAGACCCCACCTGACCTGCCTCACTCTCTTATTACCTACCTGGCCACAGGGGACATTAGAGTTAGTGACCCCAGATATTGATGGTATAAGTATGTTCATCCCAATTAAATGTGACAAGACTGAAGCTCAGAAAGGGTAACTACCTGCCTGAAGCCACATAGTTGCTGGCAGGGCTGGTTGAGAACATTGTCTCCTGTCTCTTTGCTCCTTTCCTTCCCATAAGACCATGTTCCCAAGCACCCATAGTGCTGACATATGGGGACATTCAGTAAACAGCAGCTCTCTCCCCTACTGAGCTTTCTTCCAATAGAAGAAATCAGCCTAGACTTTAAGAACTATGCCCAGGGCCTCAAAGGAAAGAAGAATGGAAAAGACATGGCCATTCATCCACTCACTATCCCTCTGGTAGGGAAAGAAGAAAGGGGACAGTCAAGGTGCCCCAGGAAGGAACCCAAAGCTCCCTCTTGCTATTGTCCCATCCGGAGCAGTGCTCTGGCTCACCACCTCTGGGCTCCCCAACGTCCTCCCAGCCCCCCTCTCCAGGTCTGCAGCCCTTACATTGAACATGTCCTTCCAACCGCTGGTGCTGCCTGAGAGCAGGGTGTCAGGCCGGGCCAAGCCAGCATTGTTGATGCAGATGTCCACACCGCTGTGCTGAGAGCGGATAGCCGAGAACATAGAGAGGATGTCCTCTTCATTTGACAGGTCACATCTGTAGGGGATCAAAGTCCCGGGGTAGCCTGCACTCTTACATTCGGCAGCCAGCTCCTATGAAACCCAACAGGGATCTAACTGGGGTGAGCTGCTCACTCCCACACCTCCCCTGCCAGAGACAACCTCCCTCTGCTGTCACCGCTTATAGAACTCTCTCCTTTGGTGGCCACCTTTTGGTCACACTGATGTTGGGACTGCCCATCCCCTAAGCTTGTCTTCTTTGGTCAAAGTCCAGGGGATGAGAGTGCTCCCTGAGTGAGGGAGGGGAAAGTTGAGATTATCAATGGAGTAACCTCACGGATAAACTGGAGTCTTCAATTCTAAGAAAGGGGCCAGGGACTGGGAATGGAGTGGTTTTTCTTTTCTTCCTCTCCCTCAATAGAACACCTTCTCTGCTCCTACATAAGATGCACCTCTCACCCCACCCCATACTTCCACCGGTTCCACGAGCCAGGGCTTCCATCTCTTCTCCCCCATCACCTCATCCAGAAGGGCTTATATCTGAACTATCACTCTCCCTCCACAAATTGCACACGTATTTTTTCGATCGAGCCCATTTGCCAATCTTCCTTCGCCCTACATATAGGAAGGGTCAGGAAGTTAGGACAAATTCTTTCTCTGTCCCATGGTGCACCACCCTCCACCCCAAAGTTTCTCTGGAAACTCTGAGGCAAGTCAGGTGACAAGTGACACTGGCACCCCCTGTGTACTGCCAGGGCCCTCAGCACTCTGAAGAGCCCTGAGGAAGGGGAAGACCTGAGAAAGCAGAGCCACTGAGATCCCTGTGAGGAAAGCTGACATTCAGAAACAGGGAGAAACAAGCCCCGTGGCCTTGAGGCCAGTGACTGGGCACCTGAGTCTCGTGAAGGTGACTATGTACATGTGGGAAGGTGACTATGTACATGTGTGGGAGGGAGAAGACTAGAGGGTACGGGGTGCCCTAGAGGAAAGCCAGCTTAGCCAGCTGCCTTGGCCCGAAGCCTCCCTCCCCTCAAACCAAGCTGGGGATAAATGGCTGGATCAGGTGACCTAGGAAATTCTTTTCTGCTTTAACTTTCCAAGTTTAAAAGGTATAGTCGTCTGGGACTCAGAAGCCCTTCACCCAATCTTACCTACTCACGACCACCTCAGGAAACAGGGTTTCTCTCTCTAGGAGGCCAGAGCTCAAGCTCTGTTTCACTATCAATCAACCCATCAATAAAAGCAGATTGTGGGCAAGGTAACCTAGAATTCTCCCCACCTGGCAAGCAACTTGTCCCTTCCTCCTCCAGACTCAAAGCCCCCACAGGAGAGCCAGAATAGAGGGACTGGGAATATATTTCTCCCTGTCCCTGCCCTTTCATTGCCCCACCGGTCCTCCTGGGGCTAAGTGATCTGCTTGGAGATTCCCTTGGGGCTCAGGGACTCCCTTTCCTGGCTAGTTTAGGGCAGGGCAGTAGGAAGAGAAGACAAGGGTGGCTTTAGACTTAGGGAATCCACTGGTCTTATCCCTGGCCTAACCCTCTAAGTTCCAAGGCTCCTGAGCTCCAGGAGAAAGGGAGGGGCAGAGTAGGGCAATGGTGTAACCAGGTGACCTTGGGACTATCTAGGAGGCTATAAAATATACCTTTGGGCAGCAGCAGGGGAGGGGACAGCCCTCCTTCCTGTATACCCTCTCCCTCTGCCCCCACCCAAGGCTTCCTTACCCTTGCCCTGCTCAGGGACGCTGAGCAATGGTGGAGATTATGCCCTGCAGCTAAGCACTAGCGTGACCCCTGAGAGTGATCTTGCTGGGCAAATCCAGGGAACATGATGGAAATTTCTCCTCTTCTTCCCCCATGCTCCAACATGGCCAACTTCGTTTCATTGGTCTCCTGCTGCTCACAGCTCTGCTCCCAACCCCACTTTAAGAGGAAGCCCGAGTTCCATTTCTAGTGCTTTGTCCCCCTCAGGGCTCGCATGTTCAATGCCTATTTCACCTCCTCAGTCCCACCTAGGGCAGTCAAATTGGAGAAGGGTCTATCTATGAACACCCCACTGTCATTCCTTTATGCCCACTGGGTAGGGGGTTAACCCTCAGGTTTGGGGGTGGTGGGGGGACTAGCCCGTTTGTTTTTGTTTGTTTTCAGAAAAACCACTCCCACCTCAACCCCAACCTCAGACCCGGGTTAAAAAAAAAGAATGATCACCAACATAACCTCTAGCTTCTGCTCATCTGGCTGACCAGCCACTTTCCTTGGCTCTGTGGGCTAAGTCTGGGGACCAGAGAAAGCAATCCAGTAGCCAACGTAGCCACTGAGTCCAGAAAGCTTTCTTTCCTTCTCCCTGGCTGCCTCGCCAGCCGGGGATCTCTGGTTCCCCTTTCCTGAGCCTACCCGAGCAGGCAGGTAGGAGGGAGAAAGATGCCAGAGACTTGGTACAATGGGGTAGGGACTGTTCCTGAAACGGCTCCTTAAAAGAGGGCATTTCAGAGGCCTGCCCCACTAGGCATCACCTTGTCCCTAAACCCGTGGCAAATGGCCCGGGGGTGGCAGGCAAGTGAGGGTAGCGTCCCAGCCCGACTCCGGCCACTCCCCCTCCCCCACCAGGACCCGACCCCGGCGAAAACGACGCCTCCCAGGGCACCCCGCTCCCCAGCCAGGCCTTACCTCTATGTTGCCTACGGTGCGGGCACAACCCACCACCTTCAGTCCCTGCTGGACCAGGGCCCG
>NW_005354174.1:984324-1015682 GCF_000412655.1 Myotis brandtii
CGGTCCGGCCCCCCCGGCGCAGGGAACTGTCCGTTCTATGGGTGAGGGCCTGCGCTGAAGGGTCCCGGGGTCATATGGTCCGGCTTCCCAGGTGAGCTCTACCCTTGGGGCAGGGAAACCGACGTGTAGCTGGAATTTGCTCCAGGCCCGAGGATGCACGTACGTACCCTCGCCGCATGCTCAGTAGCCCTTCCTGTTCCTGACCCAAGGCCAGGAAGAGAAATTAAGGGCACTTAAGGTGACTCCAACGCCCTTCTAAACCAGCCGATGGCTGATGGGTGACCTTGGGAGGGACTCTCAATCCTACTAACCAAGAAGTGATGGTTAAAAATGGAAACACCTCCAAGTACATGTGCACTGGGGGATTCTGTCCCAATGGACTACTTCCAACTGCCCTAGACCTTCTCACTCTCATTGCAGCAAATATATAGATGAAACCAATAGCTAACTTTTATTGGGCATTTACGGTGTGACATGCACTTTTAAGCATTTTAAATATATTAATATGCAGAACAGCCCTATGAGATAGTACTAATACTTTCATTTTTGAGATAACTTAGTTAAGACAGAAAGGGGTAAAGCATGGTTTGGACCACAGAGGATGTGCTCCTAAAGTGCCTTCACTCCATTCTCCCTTTTGTCTCTTCCTGGGTTGTTGGTTTTGCTACTTAGGATATATTTCATCAAAGCACTGAAAGCTGCCTCACTTCTGCATTCTTTAAATATATATATTTGATTTCAGAGAGGGAGAGAAACATTAATGCTGAGAGAGAACCATTGACTGGCTGCCTTCTGCATGCCCCTCACTGGGGATCAAGCCCACAACCCAGGCATGTACCCTTAAACCAGAATCGAACCTGGGACCCTTCACTCCGAAGGCTGACGCCCAAACCAGCTAGGGCCATTTCTGCATCCTTAATATAGCCATCCTTCCAAAGAAAAAATGTATCCATCTAACTACTGGAATCCCTCTAATGCAAGCAATGGAATAAGCATGTGGCTAGCTTATTCATTCAACAAGCACTCATGTATTTGGCCAGCAGGGCAAAAATTAACACAAACCCAGCTCTTGCTTTTAGGGATCTCAAGAGGAAACTTGACTGCAGCAGGTGGTGGAGAGGGGATTGGGACCAAAGCCAAGGGCTGTGGGAGGCCCTTGGTCAATCTTTATGGATTCCAGGATGAAAGCAACAGGATCAGAGAGAAATCATGACTCATTTTACCTCTGCCCCAATCCCTATACAACACTAAGATCTGAAAAGACAGCTCAAGAGGTGGATCAAAGAAATGCCACCAACTATAAAAATTAAATCTCATTAGGCTTCTGATGTTGCCCACTGAAATTTGATTAGAAATTTGATTAAGCAGTAGAAAGCCCATAAAATTCACTCCATCCCCATTGCACAGAGGTACTGACAGTCCCACCACCTGTATGCTGCCCACCAAGTATTATCAACATGCAGACAACAAAGCTCTAAGCATATGTGTTTATTGAACTACTGACTCAACTTTTTAAATAGCAGCCAAATGCTACTCCTAGGGGAATCTCTCCTTCAGCTTTCAGACAGCTTGTGAAAGCAGTGAACTGTAATGCCATAGTAACTTTATTGTTGAAAACCACGTAAGAACATGCACTTACAAAAAAAAAAAAAAAAGAACATGCACTTACAAAGACCGCAATGTGGTTAGCTCTCAGTGCAGCCTTCTGATCCCAATTCTACCCACTGAATAATTACTTAATCAGGCAATCCTTGCTTGAAATTCTGCCAAATTTTGTTTTCATTCTTCTAGTTCAATATGAACCTCTGAATTTAAGTTGCTTTGTGTTATGTATAAGGGAACTTTAAATAATGGCAATTAAGTCTTATGAGAAAGTTAGATGCTGGCCAGTGTTAAAAGATAAATATATAAAAACAAAAGATTGGAAACTGCTTTTCTCAGCTGTCAATTCTAAAGTAAGAATTTTGTCAACAATCTGTCTCTATCCTCATTTGCTCTTTATCCTCTCTAACATCAACACTGGCCAAGTACCAAGTCCACAAGTGGCAAATATTAAAATAGTGCCACACATTAAGCAGAAACATGTACACCAAATTTTACTGTGCATATTAATAAATATTCTTTATTTAAATTTTGCACATTGCGCTTTAACAGTACATCCAAACATTTCGCAAGTGGATGTCTACTTTGTAAAACCATATATTCAGCTCATTGTCATTTCTGTACAGAAGTATAAGTACAACATTACTTTTTGCCACTAAGTTGCTTTAGTAAGTCTCACAGGAAGAGAAACATTTAATGAAAGAGATGGCTTAAATCATATGACAGGCCTGTGCAGCCACTAAAGACACAAGCCTAAAGAAAGAACAAACTAATGAGGTTACCTCCACCATCTCCCAAAACAAGAATCACATTGATTTAAGATAAAATTTTGCTGTAAGTCACTAAATTAAGAGGTTTTTTGAAAGAGAAGGCGCAGTAGTCATCTTGAGTGTTTCATTGAAAGACAGAGCTATTTTATTTATTTAATTTGCTCCAGCCGTTGTCAACCAGCCACTACAAATGGGCCTCTTGTGATCATTTAAGCGGCAGTATTTATTAAATTTCTCCTTCAGATGCTGTCGGTATTGTTCTCTATTGCTGTAGAAAGACTGGTTATTGGCCATAAATGACTGTATTTCATCTTGTGAGATAAAGATTTCCTCATCTGAAGTACATTCAGACTCATCCTGCAAATTAAAGGAATAATTAAGACTTTGATTTAAATTAAAGAATGCAAAATGTTATGCTGATGGAGGACAGCTAAATATTAAAAAGCAGTCTAGCTTTTTAGTTTCAATTCAGTAAAATAAAACCTTTAATTAGAATGTTTACAGAATAAGCATAATGTTATTCTGTCTTAGAAAGTACTAAATGAGAATAAAATTCAACTCAATTTGATTTGGTCTGAAACTCTGGATCTATCATTTTTCCTAGAAGCCTATAATGAGCCTAGCTGATACCAACATATCTTCTTTCTGCCTTAAAAAAATGACTAATTAGAGATGGTTACAGCTAAGTTACCAAATTTTAAATAACCAGACTTATCTCTAGTTGATCCTAAGCTGAAACTTTTATCTCTACAAATTAAGTAAAATATAACCTTTATTAACTTTAAGTTACACAGCAACAGCATCTAACTTTATAACCTTATGAAAAAGAAAAAACTAGTATTCTATAGAGGATTTGGTTCCATTAAGATCCTATAGAAAAGACACCACCCTTCTCCTTCCTTCCCCCTCCTCTAAGCCCCACACAAGCTATGCACTAGATCACTTGGAATCAGGTATATATACCTCATTTCAAGTATCAAGAACTAGAATCAATTATAAAAGGTTTTCCATGTTCAGTTATGCTTTTATCATGCATGACACCTAAAGGAAGTAACCTAAAAATATGGGCTGTCGTTCAGATTCTGCTCTGGAAGGGTGGCTACTATATAAATTGCCACTCAGAAAGGCAATTTGCTTACAATAACCCTCCTCTTGAAGGAGGCAGATTCCTAGACATGATGCTAACTCTACCCTCATCTCCTAACTAGTTTCTTCTACCTTTGAGAGAAAGGAGAACAGGGAAATGTACTTCTGAGTAGCTGCATAAACCATGAGTGGAAGAACAAAAATGAAGTCACCAAAACAATAATGAAATAATGCTCTTAATTTCCCCCACTTCCAACTTTAAACCCTCAAAAATTCTGTCCACTCCCACATCTAGCCATGGGCAATCAGTTATCCACAGTAAGACATCATGGTTTACTTACAAGGAGTTCGACTAAGCTCTTGGCACCTTTTCCGGAATCAGGACCAAATGACATTTCTGTAGGTTCTGCAAACTGTGGTACATTTTTTCTATGCTCAAACCAAGGCAGTGGCTGCCCACCCTTTTCAGAGCTACAACAGCTTTCAGGATGTGCATCTTTGGTCTTGTCACGGTGGAACAGTGTGTGCACGGTATTTCCTGAGGTCTCTCGATTTCCTGGATCTGTAATACAGCTTCCAAGCTTTTGGATCTAAAACCATAGCAAAAAGATTTCCCAGGTAAGAAGGCAGTGATTAATAGCAAAAAGCCCCAAAAGTGTATTAAATTTCTAAAAAGAATAATGAATAAAAGCAGCAGCTGAAATTTATTAAACACTGCATACTGGGCACTATGCTAACCCAGCAATATAATCTCATTTTATCTTCACACTAGAGGCCCAATGCACGAAATTCATACAAGGGGCTCGGCCATCGCAGCCCTGGCTGTCCAGTCTAATTAGCATATTACAATTTTATTATTACAGAAGATAACTTAATCTGAGACCTTTTTCTCCATTTTACAGATGGAAAAGTATGATCAAGCAAGCTTTCAAAGTATTATAAAAAGAATGAATTGGATTTATGACTCTCATGGATTGTTGGACAAATGACCGCATCAGACACACACCCAAATCACAAGATAAGCAACCAATGGAACTGCATAAGATACTCATTCTTAAAAAAAACAGTAATAGTAAATCCTAGCAGCTAAGCTGCACACTTGCCACACCAAGGAAAAGAGGCTGTTCTCCCCTCAACCGCAAAGGCTTCAGAATTGCAAGTTATGACACTTACATGTTCATCACATTTCAACATCTTGCTTTTCTTTTTCTTCTTTTTATTTTTTCCTTTGGTGTTGTTCTCTTCGGAATTTGCCCAACATTCAACACAACTATCACCATCATCCTCTTTGTCTTCACAGTGATGAACACAGGAGTCATCACCTGCAGAAATCAATAATCTCTTATTTATGTGCTTAAATCAGCCATGTAGCAGAAATAATTGGGAAGCTTAATCTGAACCTACCGTGTTCGTCATGATTACAAATGCCTTCAGTGCAAGCAACATCTGAACCCTCCCGGGAACCTGTTTCACTCCCTTCCATGCTAGATGAATATCCACAATCACTACCATTACAGTGTGGAGATAAGCCTGAGAATTAATTAGGTGACAGTTACAATTAACATACCAATAAATATGTTAAGACAAAATGTAAACTATCTAAAGACCATCGAAAATTTTCAAAATTAATGGTTTATTAAAAGTAGAAAGTAAATTAATAAAAACACAATTAGGGATTTACAATTTCTTGTTTTTATCAAATACTAACAAATCAAACACCATAAAGAAAAAGAAATATTAAGTGTCTGACCAAAGGATACTCTTGGTACTATAAAGCAATTCTTGAATTCTAGGTTACAGCATTTCTAAAAGCTTACATTTAAAAGGAAAAAACAAACTTAAGAGTTAATTTTAAAAAGAAACTGTATTTACTTACCTTTCTTTATTTTAGGGGACCCCAAAAGATTGCCACTGCTAGGACAGGTACACGATGTATTTTCGTTGGTAACAATTACTTCTACACAACTATTACCATCTTCAGTGCTGCCACAGGCTTTACAGCTGTTTTCTATGAAGTCTGTTTCCTTTAAGGATCAGCATTAAGAAACAGTTTTAAAAAGGTTTACGACCATAATGGCTACACTTACATTAACTAATTAGATAAGTTATGAGGCTAACAATAAAAAAACTACTCTCACAAAAAAATATTAATTCACTTCAAGACTTTGAACCAACTAAAAGCAAGTTGAGTTAATAGTTCCTTAGGTCAAAACTATTTTCATCGTAATACTAAGATGTGATCTGCTCTTTCACTGTATTGACACACTGATGATACAAAAGCAAGTGAAAAAAGTTCCTGGGGCTTTAGCAACACAAATCAAGGCAGTGGCAACCAAAGTGTACTAATAGTCACTGTATTCTTCACTTGTCAAGCACTCTCAGGAGACAGATATTTCACTTCTAAATGTCTTTGAAGCAATAAAAATATTAATTTTATTAAATATAAACCCATCAGTAAATGTCTTTTTAAGAGCCTGTATGACAAATGGGAAGTACACTTGAAGCACTTTTGCTGTACACCAAAATACAATCACCATCTCAAGGAAAAGGTACTTGTGCCACTGTTTCAATTGAAAGCTAAATTAGTTGCTATTTTTCCTGGATCATCAATTTACTTGAAAGAAAGAATGAAGACAAACTATGGTTACTCAAACCTTCGATATTAAAAGACATTTTCTCAAAAATGAATGAAGTTAAAAAACAAAAATGAAGTCAAGTCAGCCCATCACTTCAAGGAAAACAATGAACAGTATTTGTTGTCAATGATAAAATTCACCAAACTTTCAAACTCAACCAGAATTCTGAAACTTGCATATGCAAGCACAATGAGCTTGAAGCGTCCCAATACTTAAAAATCTTTCTGATGAGATCAGCAGTGGTTTTAACGTGATTATCTGGTATTATATAATGAAATGTCAATACCTGGGAAGATACTCAGTGAACCAGTATCTTTCTTTTTTTTAAAAAAAAAAAAAGTTTTTTATTGATTTCAGAGAGAGAGAGGGAAAGAGAGAGAAACATCAATGATGAGAATCATTGATCAGCTGCCTCCTGAATGCCCCCTACTGGGAATGGAGCCCAAAATCCAGGCATGTGCAGATTGGGAATGGAACCATTACCTCCTGATGTGTAAGTTGAAGCTTAACCACTAAGTCACACCGGCTGGGCTGAACCGGTATCTTTCAAATAACCTTGCATTCTGTTGCAAAATCATGCATGAGTAAAAGATCTATTCAAAGTGCAAGACTTTCTTCATATGCTTCAACCAGCAAGAGAAAAACAGAATGAATGTAGAAGCAGATATGAGAATCCACCTGATTGATTCCTTTAAGCCAGATATTAGAGATTTGCAAAAATATAAAATAATGCCACCCATCTCACCTTTTCTTTTAAAAATAGTTAATTTTCAAAAAATGTTATTTGGCCCTTGCCAAGGGGCTCAGCTGATTGAAGCATCGACCTATACACCAAAGGGTATAACAGGTTCAATTCCCAGTCAGGGCACACACCCAGGTTGTGGGTTTGATCCCAACAAATCAGGGAGCATATGGGAGGCAACCAATAGATGTTTCTCTCTCTCCCATCCCTTCCTCTCCTTCTAAAATGAATAAATACATCCTCGGGTGAGGATAAAAAGAAAAAAAGATGTTATTTATGTTAACACATAATGAAATTATTTTTAAAAGAACCAATAATTTAAAATTTTTCCATTTCAATTTCTAATACTGTAATATTGACAGATACAATCTACATAAACAAAAGATTATGGGCACCTTAATTTTTAAGAATGCAAACAGGTCCTAAGACCAAAAAGTTGAGAACTGCTCTAGGTCATGTTCGGAGTTAACTTTTTAAAAAAATATATTTTTATTGATTTCAGAGAGGAAGAAAGAGATAGAAAATGATGAGAATCATTGATCAGCTGCTGCCCAAACCCCCCAAACTGGGGATCAAGCCTGCAATCCAGGCATATGCCCTGACTGGGAATCAAACCATGACCTCCTGGAGTTAACTTTGATCTAACAGTATACCAAGGTCAGGGAAAAAATAGCCAGTTTGACTCAGTTGATAGAGCCTCGGCCTGTGGACCAAAGGGTCCCAGGTTCGATTCCAGTCAAGGGCATGTACCTCGATTGCAGGCTTCTCCCAGCTCGGGTCCTGGTCAGGGCTCATGCAGGAGGCAACCAATTGATGTGTTTCTCTCACATCGATATCTCTGTCTTTCCCCCCCCCTCTCTCTAAAAATCAATGGAAAAATATTCTTGGATGAGGATTAAAAAAAAAAGATAACCATCTTTATAAAACAAACACATGACTAAAAAATTTGGCTTATACAGATTATAACAGGAGCTTGGGTCCTGGGCAGGGCTCATGCAGGAGGCAACCAATTGATGTGTTTCTCTCACATCGATATCTCTGTCTTTCCCCCCCCCTCTCTCTAAAAATCAATGGAAAAATATTCTTGGATGAGGATTAAAAAAAAAAGATAACCATCTTTATAAAACAAACACATGACTAAAAAATTTGGCTTATACAGATTATAACAGGAAAAAAGGCAGGAGCTCACATTCTGGAAAAAGGATAGTGAAAATGCCGAAATCTAGCAAAAAAGCAATACAATGTATTCATGAGTCAATATTAAGGAATACTACCTTCTCTTGGCTTACTTCCTTTTCCTCTGCTGTTTGGAGGGGAGTAGGAATGTCACATACACATTTATTTTTTCGTCTATTCTTCCGTTTTTGGCGTTTCTTTTCTTGCTTGAGTTCTCTTACTCGTTCCTCCTCTGAAAATTCTTCACAAAGTTGTTCCAATCGGCTAATCCCTTGTACTTTTTCCACGGTCATCTATTACAAAAACAAAAGTTGAAAGTGAGTAATTGTGGTCAAAACTTCCTTTATTTTCCATGAACATTCTCATTTGTTAATTTTAAATGATACCACAAACACAGAAACTGATTATTTCATGCTGCAATTCTGTCATATAATCCCCACAAAGAATTTCAAATATTAATACCTTAAGTGATGACAGTCTTAAAATCTACACAGGAAGTGAATATACAACTAATCCCTATGGGAAAGGCAGACTTATACACACCAGCATGTTCTAATTTCAGAATTTTTTTCCCTATTTCAGAATTTTAACACAGCAAATTAAGCATTCATTTCGTCACATAATAAGAAGACTATTTAATATTTAACCCCATTAGATGATTTAGTTAGTGAAGACACGAACATACAAGGAGAAAAGGAGTAAGAAATCTGTTCAGCAAAAACTAGTACAAATCTCTTCAGAATGCCTAGAACAGTGCTTTAAGGTTATGATAGGCTTCTGAAAAAAGCGTTTGTAGCTTTCATACCATTTTCAGAAGGGACTGGTGAACCAAAGAAAGGATTATAATCATGTCCTACATCAGTGATGGCGAACCTATGACACGCGTGTCAGAGGTGACACACAAACTCATTTTTTCGGTTGATTTTTCTTTGTTAAATGGCATTTAAATATATAAAATAAATATCAAAAATATAAGTGTTTGTTTTACTATGGTTGCAAATATCAAAAAATTTCTATATGTGACACGGCACCAGAGTTAAGTTAGGGTTTTTCAAAATGCTGACACGCCGAGCTCAAAAGTTTCACCATCACTGTCCTACACTATAACAAAATATTCACTAGCCAAAAATGTATGTTCTATAGTGTTTAACTGAAAAAAAAGGTTACCAAATCACTAGCACTGAACCCAATACCGACATTATAAAGAGCCTAGTGTACTTCTAAGAAGTAGTTCTTACATCATGGCATTTTGACAGCATTTACTTCATATTATTGGACATCAGCAAGCATACTGGGTCTCATGAAAGGCTTCTAATTTTGTTGCTTATTTCTGAGCTGCTTTTAACTTTTCATTAGTTATGCTTCATGGCAGCATCTTGTTAAATAATAACCAACTTCAGTTTTCTACTCTGAGAAAATCTACAAAGCCAAGGCAGGCAAAACAAAGAAAAACCCACAAACTTCTTTTAAATTCCAGTTCCCCAGGAAACTTCTTCCCTAACCCCCCAAAAGACAGGACATTGTATCAATGGATTGCAGCCCTCTGAGGCAAGGTGAGCCTGGTGGCTTACACTAAGAGTCAGTCCAATAACTTGATTAAGCAACCTTGGACACTGAAGCAGCCCATTGTTCTTACCTCAAAACTCTTACGTAAAGCATCAACACCAAGATAGAAAAGCATCTGCCACGTCTGCTCTTCTGCTCGTAGTTTTTGCCAGATCCGATGCAGTCTTTCATAAAGATGAATTCCCAAGCAGGTCAGAACTTCTTCTTGAGCTATATCTATTGTCTTAGCATGCCTTTCTCTTCGCCTATAAAGGAGAATAAATTATACATAACTCCTTTCATTGGAACAGTAAAAGCTGAATAATACACCTGCAAGTTCAGATTTTAAACACAATCTTCCTACCTATTAACCTAATAACAAGACAGTTATACATTCAAATTCAATTAATGCATAAACACACAGGCACACGTGTATATAAAAAATGAGAAATATACATGCAGGTAGAGCTCAGTCCTAATATTGCTAAAAATAAGGTAATTCAGGAACTGGCCCTAAATAGATGGTTTTGGAGCACAGAGAAGTCACACATACAAGTGTCCAGCTCATGGTAGGCATGACAGTTCACCTAACCTTCCAATTACAGCCAATGTCTATTTGGGCTTTGTTTCTTTTTTGAGGGTGAATGGAGAAAGGCAATGCCAAAGTGACTCAATCATGGGCAAAAGCCCTCTAAGCCAGTCTTCAGAAGTGTTCACAGAACTTCAGAGATAAAAGAGTATTTGTTTTCTAAATGCCTAACAGAACGTAGGCACTCAAATGAAAGTTGCTACACAAAACACAAAGGGAAATGGGTTCCATTTATTCTATAAACAACTTTTCCTGATATTTCACAACAAAGCCACAGATAAAATTTTAGGTTCCTATATAACTTAATAATAATATAGACAGTTCATGAATTACATTAATAAAGTACTTCATAACCCCCTGCGGCAAAGGCCTGACTTCCTATGCAGAAACCATCATTATAAACAACATTTAAATATGAAAATGCATGGATGAAGGAGGAAAACTATCCCTTCTAATCATTTTCAAATGAAAATGATCATCTATAATAATGAAAGCCAAAAAAAAGTCTGCCTACTTCAAGCAACAAGGAGCAGAGGACTGAACCAAACACCACAGAACACATTCTCCCTATTTTTACTTAGTAAATTAAGAAATGCATATTTTAAAGAAAGCAAATTTTTACAGGCACACTTTAATTTATACATATTATATGTACTGATGCAGAAGGTGATGAAAATAAACTTTCAGTAATAAAATGAAGCAAAGCGCTAGATAGCCCATTCTAGCAAATTACATACTCATACCCTCCTGCGAACTCTGGCTCAGCACGACCCAAAAGATGTGCAATGAAGTCCGTTTCACAGCAAACATGTATGTGTCGTTCATGTGGACAGCACCGCAAACCTTCATAAAGTGCAGCACAATAGCCCTTCTCTTTGCTGCAATCAAGTTCACCAATAAGGATATTGTATGCTCGGAGGACTTTATTTTTGCAATCAGTGCAAAACCTGTTGAAAAGAAAAACCTCAAAATTAAGAACTGGCTGTGTAATTATTTCATGAGGGATATAACAGTGTACTAGACAATGACGCAGACCTAACAGTATTTTTAAAAAATTAATCCTCACCTAAGAATTTTTCCCCCATTGAATTTTAGAGTGGAAGGGAGGGGGAGAGACAGAGAGAAACATTGATGTGAAAGATACTCATCGATTGGTTGGTGCCTCAACCAGGGCTGGAGATCGAGCCTGCAACCGAGTTACATGCCCTTGACTGGAATCGAACCTGTGACCCTTCAGTCCACAGGCTAATGCTCTAACCACTGAGCAAAACAGGCAAGGGCTGCACAGCATTTTTTTGAAAAGCTTCCTTACACAATGGACAACACATACATGTAAGGTAAATACAAATTTAGATATTACATGAGTATAGCTAGAGCTCCATTTGCCTAAATCAAGTCCATCCTTAAAGAACCCTTTTGTGCCCTGGTCAGTGTGGCTCACAGTTGGTTGAGAGGCATCCCATGCACCAAAAGGTTGCTGGTTTGATTACGGGTCAGGGCATATGCCTAAGTTACGGGCTTGATCCCGGTGGGGAACGAGCAACATTCCGCTACCAATGTTTCTCTCTCTCGCTCTCCCTTCCTCTTTAAAAATCATCAAATATGGGTGTGTGTGTGTAAAAAGAAGCCTTCTGCAATTCCCATAACTAGAATTCAAACTTCCTCTGTGTTCCTCTGATTTGATTTACTCTTCTTACTATAGTATTTACCCTTATGCCGCCATGCATTAGTTTGATACACACATCTTTGTGGCCCAATAGTAAATAACTGTGTTTCCTGAAATGAATACATGTTAAAATAGAAGCTCTAAGCCCACTTGATAAACAGAGGTAATAATGTTGACAAGTAAAACTAAAAAATTAACTCAAAATGGGTTAAAGACCTAAACATTAAGACCTGAAACTATAAAACTCCTAGAAGAAAACAAAGGGGAGAAAAATTTCATTGACACTGGAAGAGGCAATAATTTATTAGATACTAGAGGCCCAGTGCATGAATTTGTGCACAGGTAAGGTCCAGCCAGCCCTGCCCCAATCAGCAGATCAGGCCGGGCCTGTCAGGAGGAGATGGCAGGATGTTGGCCGGCTGCCCCACCCAGATTGGGCCCGATCAGGGCCTGGCCAGCTTGGGGGAAGGGCCACGGGCCGCCTATCAGGGTGGTGGGGGCTGACAGGGGATGGGGCTGGCCGTGGGGAGGGGCTGTGGACAGTGGGCCGGCCAGCCCCGCCCCCAAATAGGGTGGGGGTCCCTGCTGGGGGGTGAGGCCAGACTGGGTGAGGAGCTGTGGGCAGTTTTCAGGCCAGCCATGCCCCCAATGGGGTGGGGGGGTCTCCTCTGTGGGGCAAGGCCAGCCTGGGCGAGGGGCCGCCAGTGGTTTGCAGGCCAGCCACACCCCCGATTGGGGTGAAGGGTCCCTGCTGGGGGGCGAGGCCTGCCTGGGCGAGGGACTGCGATGTTCTGGTTCTGGTCATTCTGGTCATGATGGTGTTAAGGTCACTGGCTTTTTATATATATAGATGACATCAATTCCCCCCAAGAACGCCATCTCTAAATAGCTCCCTCACCAGTTTCCTTTCCTACTGCACTCTCCCCTCCCTGCGAATTTCCAAATGTTATTGACACTTAAGTAGCATTCTAAAAAATCTGTACTTTATAGTCCATGAAGCACAGAAATTCCAACTCTATTTTTGTTTTGACAAAAAATTTATAGAAGAAATATTATTATAGAAGAAAATATAGAAAAAGCTCAAAATACTACTAAATTAAAGCTGCTAATTTAACTTTAATTTTGAAAATGACATCATGAAATGCTTCTGTTATAAAAACAAAGAGTAGAGTTTCTAAATTAAATACACTTTACTCAATTCAATCATTTTGTTTCTTGAAAGGCTGACATGGAACGAAGATAAAAATTACCCCCAAAAAAGGAGATGGTGGCTAAACACGAAAGCTAACACAGATTCATCCCATAAAAGAATTGTCTACCTTAACATTAAGCTCTGCCTAGGGCCAGGTATTAATGGAAAGGCTGGAGTACTATTTATTATATGGAGGTCAGTGACTACTCTGGATGACAGCTAAGACACCTTTCAACTATACGATGATGACCTTTACACTTACCTGTGTTTTCGCAGATATGTTTCTAGTGTTTCTAAAAGACAACTAGAGTCAATTAAAACTACTTCATCTCTGCATTCTTGGGACATTAGTTCCCATACGTCCATCCAACAACCTCTGCAGAAAGAAAAAAATATTAGTAAGAAGGAGAAATATATAAGGGTAAAAAAAAAAAAAGCAGAGTAAAGTATTGCTTGATTTTACCTGGCTGTTCCCTGGAAAGGTCCATAATGCAAAATGATCCTACACTTGCTGTCCTTCCTGTGGTCTTCACTACTTCTCTTATCTGTACTTAACTTCTCTGAACTGACACTGCTACTGCTCCCTTCACTGTAGTACAGTACAGTAAAAGCTTAGTGACACTGAGATTATCTGAAGGAATAATTTCTATAGTCTATATTAAAATCATGAACTTTTTAATACATTAAGATATTAAATGAGTTTGAAAATTTGTATATATAATTGTATATTTCTTTTAACCATATTAAAATGTTAAACATGTGCTTATATCTTTACATAAAAACTCCTGCTCAACTATTAAGTTTACCTGATACAATTTAACATATTTATCAAGGTAGTAACTGGTTAATATACTAAGCATTTTATGAGTAAATATACTTGGAATGTTTTAAAGTGAAAAGGGCTGAAAAAATTTATATTCTCACCTATAAACATAGATCAATATTCCACAAATTGAAAATTATAACAAGTTTTGATCTACTCAATGTAATTTTGTAGCTAGTCCATGCAACAAAATGTTTATCTACCTTCACATTTAAGCTGGGAAAGTCATAGATTAATCTAATTATAGTAAATAAATTTTTATAGTTACTAAAATAAAAATAGCATACTAAGATACTTTAAACAGCCTAAATTAGTAATAAGTACTATACAAATAATTTTTCTTAAACTTAAGACTCTCCTCCACAGGTTTCAATGTGGTGCTGTCATGCATTTTGCTTAACTGCAGTATTCATTCCAAGAGAAATGTATGTGTATATTCCATTCAATGACAGTCTTAATTTTTCATAATTCTGAATAACTGGCTCCCTGTTCTTCTGCAGGTCCTCACTACAGTCCTTGCTTTGGGTGCTTGAGATGAAAAAACCTCAGAATCTTTACTTAACCTACTCTATATAGCTAAGTAGGTATTTTTCAACCACCTGCCCATGAAAGGTCATACATATAATTCAGCTCTCTATTCCCTCTCATAAGGGCTCAGGTCAGGTTCAGTGCTCCTTATTTTTTAAACATAACCTCAACTCCTGCTCTGCCTCCCATATGACATCCTTCTTCTCTCAACTCCTATATTTCCTTTTTCTAATTATGCTTGAGTGATCCATAATCTCCTAAAACTAAATAACTCTTGAACTCAAGTTCTCATAATTGAGGAAAACATTCATGAAATCAGTGCTGCAGAATGACTATTCTATAAATATGTAAAAGCATTATTCTTAAAAAAGCTTTTTAAAAGATTACAGCTCAAATATTTTATCCATAATCTCTCTAGACCAAATGTTTTTATATCAATCCTTCCTTGCAAGATGAAACTTTTTGAAAAAGTCTTTCCACTTCCTTGTTCTACTCCTATACTTTCCACTCACAGCTTAATCCATTACAACCTTACAATGCATTCACTTTTTTACCCATTCCAATCTGGATTCTGCTTCCCCTCAATCACAGAGCTGCTCATCAAGATCACCAATGTCGTCAGCTTACCTCTCTGGCCATTCTTTCTCAAGTTTCCTTACTGACTATTCTACTACTATATTGAATCCTCAGCGTTCTTTTCTCTTAGTCTACTCTTCCTCTTGGTGATTTTATATCTCATTCTCTAAGGTAACCTCTGATCATCAGCCAGAGGCCTATAACTCTGGCCTAGACCTTTCCTTCAAATCTCAAACTCACTCCCAGACAAAAAAACTTGGGTTTACTTGCATGGTTATGAGAAAACTCTCAGGAAGACTAAATTGGATTGTTGCAATTGGTTAGGCTGAAACCTAATCGAATGGATTATACTTTCCCTGGATAAAGTCTAAACAGAAAGGGGGAGGGGGAGAAACAGTGGAAATATATAAATGGAGAATCATCTATATATATAAAAGCCTAAGTGACCGGAACCACTGGAATGACTGGTTGCTATGACATGCAATGACCACCAGGGAGCAGATGCTCAACACAGGAGCTGCCTCCTGGTGGTCAGTGCACTCCCACAGCCAACCTCCCACAGTCTCTCCCCCCAGCCGGCAGGCCACAATTGGGGGGCCGGCCCCCGGGCTGGGACGGGGAACTGGGGGTGGGTGACGGGGAATGCGGCCCCTTTCCCAGGGGGGCCAAGAGTCAGCTCTCTCCTTGGGGCCAGTGGCCAACTGCCCATGCTCTGTCCCTCCCCCCAGCGAGCAATAGGCCTGCCACCTGCCTGCCACGATGGCGGCGTGTCAGTAAGGGAAGTGGGGGGAGGCGGGGACCCGCACAGTGCCAACGATGGCAGTGTCGGCCTCCAGCGTCAGTTCCTTCCACGCCTGCCTGGCGACCATCACCTCCTCTCCGGCCCAGCCCTGATTAGCCTGGCCCCGATTGGCCCTGATGGCCGGCCAGGCCTAGGGACCCCACCCATGCATGAATTTCATGCACCGGGCCTCTAGTAGTATACAATGGCAGTGACCATCCAAAATACAAGAGAGGGAGTCTTGGCTAAGCAGACGGTACTCCCTGGTCTGCTTTCCATATATCATGTGGAAATAACTGAATCTTAGAAGACACTGCTTAAGATCAACTAACTCCATTCATACTATTCCATAACTCGGCAAACAACCTTCTAAAACACTTGGCATTCCATGTGGTGGGCTGTAGGTGAAAGGGGATATAAACTCTGTGGAAGTTTGTTTTGTCTTAAGCTAAAGGATAGAAAAACAGAGCTGTATGTCAACTTAATAAAAGTAAGTAACTAATAATACAAAGTCACTGAGAACAAGAGAGATGTAATCCAGAGCAAAAGTGGAAGAACTGGTGTTTGAAGGAAGGTGGCAATGAACACAGATATAAAAGATGTTGGGTAACCTGTTGCTTTTTAGTACCTTAATCAATATGCACAACAAAACAGAAGGCGGGCTTTTTATTATATCATTCTGTTCTGTAGCTTTAGCCAAAAGGTCAGTAAAGGTTACTGTCTAATGAGAAAATCAGACTGAATTCTGCATTCACAAAGTCAGGAATTCTCTAAAGATATTGTTAAATCAGTTATGTGAAATAACAGTTATCCTTAGATAACCACTTTAGTTTATTTACTGGATTCACAGTACTCTCACATTTAGACATCATGTAATGTGTGATTTTTGTTTGGATCCTGATGCTAGCAAATCAAAGTAAAAAGACACTTTTTGAGACAGATGTAAAAAATCTGACTATAAACTGAGTATTGGATTATTACAGTTTATTTTGTTAGCTGTTATAATGGCACTATCATTATGAAATAAAATATATTTATATTTAGAGATACATGTGGAAATGTGCAGGAGTAAAACAGCATGATACCTGACTTGTTTTTAAGTGCTTCGGCAAAGAAAAACGTAGATAAGAAAAACAAATGTGGCAAATATTGATAACTACTACTGAATCTGGGTAAAGGTATTTGGGGGGAAGGAAATCCTTGTAGTCTATTTTTCTATGTGTTTGACAGTTTTCATAATAACATTTTTAAAAAAATGTTTGTTTCTGATTACAGAAAAAGTCTTGTTAATAGATTATTAACACCACTTTGGCATCCAAGTCTTTTTATCAAGGGAGGAAAATGTTTATACAACAATGATGTCAATACTACTAAGGAGATATTCAAAGCTAGTTTTTTAAATTAATTCAGAAGTATAGTTTTTACATTATCCAATTCTTTCAAAAACTAAAGTTACGTCTTACAAACTCTCTTCAAAATCCATGGCTTCTCCTTACCACCTACAACCCCAAGCAACTTTGTAGGGGGCAACTGTGATATTGTGTTAGGAGATGAAGGCAGAAGCAGCCTTGGGCATTATATCACCTAACCAAGAAGAAAACTGCAAATTAGTTACATAAATATTGCTATAACTGATTCAAGCCTTTTTTTTAATCCTTATAAGTTATTAGGATAAGAAAAACAAGAAAAATAATTTATATATTATGAATATTAAATAAATCAAAGAATGATATCAGTACTTTGAAAAACTTAATATTGGCTACATAAATTTCCACAAACATCTCCACCTCTTTCCTCTGAAACATTTACATAAACAAACTTTTTAAAAAAATCAAATCTATATTGAGAACCTGTATAGTATCAAAAAGGCCTACATAAATAGGAAACATATTTTGACTTTTGTTATGTATAACCAATTAAAGAAATAAAACTCAGTGTTTTCTTTTTACTAAACGTAATCAACATTTATAATCAACAATGACAAAGTATCTTGATATTCAATTCTACTTACCCCAAAGGTTTTGGTTTGTGCGTATCTAAGGAGTGCAACTGACATCTCTTGTTCTTTTTACTTTTTGGAATAGCATCTATCATGTCATTTAGTTTGGACCTAATTAAAAATAAACCATTAAAGGTTTGATTAATATTTATTTTTCTTGCCCTGGCCGGGTAGCTCAGTTGGTTAGAGCATCATCCCAATACTCCAAGGTTGTAGGTTTGATCCCTAGTCAGGGCACACACAAGAATCAACCAATAAAATGCATAAATAAGTGAAACAACAAGTCAATGTTCCTCTCTCTCTCCCCCTCCTCTCTTTCTAAGATAAAAAATTGTTTAAATATGTTTATTTTTCTTTAAAATTTCCAAATATCTATTTACCACCTTTTGCTATATTTAAAGTATTATAAACACATCACTTACTTAGAAAATTTCTTATCAAACAAATTCTAACCAAAAAGAGTCTGTACACTAGCCTTCCCATTCCATTCTGTCAAATTGTTAAAGGAGACCTGCTCTATTCAACATACTCTTTCTCCCAGATTGCATCTGTCTCATTCATCCCCTGCATCTGCACTTTATCTAGCAGTGTACCTGAAATATTTTATTTGATTGCTACCTCTCAGTCACCTTCCCTTGTCCAAACATTATCTAAATATATACTAACTATCCTTGATGAGAAGCCATCAACAGGAATTTTATGCAAATACAGAATATGTACAGCTAACATCCATACCTTACATCCAACTAATCAGGAAAGCCTGTAAACTCTAACTTTATATCCAGAATCAAACCACTTCTCATCACCTCCAGCATCACCACCACCCTTGCCCAACTTCTCCTCTCTAGCTCAGACAATGGCAACAGCTGGCCTCCCAAATGGTCTTTTTGCCTTTACATTCTAAGGCTTCACATTTAGCAGCTGGAATGATCTTTTCAAAACTACAATCACATTATGTTATTCTCTGTTCAAAAACCATCCAAAGCATTTCTCAGACAGAATAAAAATCCAAAGTCTCTACCACCACCTCTAAATAAGAAAGCCCCAGGGTTTGGTCTTCAGACCTCTTCTCTTTTCCTATTTATACACTTTTTGATGATCAAATCTCATATCATTGTCTTAAATTTTATATGTATGTGTCTGTGTCTAATATACCATATATTTATATACTATATATTTAAATACTATAGTTATATTTTAAGTATAAATACACATATATGTATGTTCATATACATATACGTGTGTGTGTGTGTGTGTGTGTGTATATATATATATATATATATATATATATGCTGGTTACACAAATTTACATCTCTCAGTCAGAGCTCTCTGAACTCGACTTGGATGCCAAGTTGGTATCTCAAACTTATCACAGCCAGCCCTGGCCAGGTAGCTCGGTTAGAGCATTGTCCTGATATGCCAACGTTGCAGGTTCAATCCCAGTCAGGGCACATACCAGAATCAACCAAAGAATGCACAAATAAGTAGAACAACAAATCAATGTTTCTCTCTTTCTCTCTCAAATCAATAATTTTTTTTTAAATGCTCATGCCTAACCACTTCTTTGGGTCCTTATTTCCTTATGAAGGCTCCCTTATCATGTAAAATTTGCATCAAATTTAACATGTCCAAAAGTGAGCTCTGCAAAATTGCTCCTTCCAGTCTTATCCATCTCAGAAAATGGAAACTATTTGTTCTAAGAATCATCCCTGATACCTTCCTCCACATCCAATCTATCCAAAAATCCTATTGGCTCATTCCTCAAAAATTCAACCAGGATTCAACCATTTATTACCTGTTATCTCTCACATGGATTATTAAACAGCCTGTTTCTCTGCCTTTTCTCCATCTTTCCATTTATTCTCAACACAGAAGTCAAAGTAACAGAAACTTCAAATCAAAACCCTCCCAAATCTTCCCATCTCACTCAGAGTAAAAAACGCCTCAAGATGGCACTACATAATTGGGCCTTTATTACTCCTCTGACCTCATCTTTTATTACTATTCCCTTTATTCAATGGCTTCCTTGCTGTTCTTCAAACGTGTCAAGAAACCTCCAACTTCTGAACCTTTACACTTGCAGCTCCTTCTCTTCCCCCAGATATCTACATGTTTCACTCACCTCATTCAAGTCTATATTCAATGTTATAAGAGGCCTTCCCTAACCATTCTCCGTATTAATTCTACCCACTCATTCTCTATCTTCCTGATTTTTCTCTGCAATATCATACCTGACAAATTATGTATTTGCTTATGGCCTGCCTCTCCCCACATGAAAACAGAAATTTTATAGTCACTGGCACATATAAGTTGCTCAATAAAATTACTGATTTGGAATCAAGCTTTACTCCAACCAAATTTAGAATAAAAGCTACCACTGTCACCAAGTTAAAAAACTTAACAAACCCATTTTTTCCTAATTTATTATACTTACCCATGTACATAAAATAATGTATAAAGTTTCTTTGCATCAGTCATACAGCTTCGAGTTACAGATAAAACTCCCTTGGGCCCTATTGTCAGGGGTTCAAGGGCAGGATTTCCAGACTCTACAAGCTGGGAAAAGAGGCGCTCCACACTGCGACGACAGCCAACACATGGGACAAGCTGAGAAAGTGCACTCAAGACTTCACGTGATGTCACCACCATGGCAATACTTAGATCTTGTTGTTTAAGCATACTATGTCGCTGAAAGAAAAATGAAGAATCCTTAAGAAACACATAAAATTACTCTTTTACTACTACTTCTGGTTCCTATCCTTGTGCATTAAGTACAACTTGGGCAAGGCTTGCCATCTCTATCTGCAACTGAGTCAAAAAAAGCAAAATAGCCTAGCCAGTGTGACTCAATGGTTGAGCATCCACCCATGAATTAGGAGGTCGCGGTTTAATTTCAGGTCAGGGCACATGTCTAGGTTTCGGGCTCAATCCCCAGTAGGGTACATGCAGGATGCAGCCGATCAATAATTCTCCATCACTGATGCTTCTGTCCCTCTCTCCCTCTCCCTAAAATCAATAAAAGCATATTTTTTAAAAAGGCAAGATGGTCAGCCTTGTCCATATGATACTGTTTGCTGCATAAACTCCCCTTTCTAGAAACTAGGTTATAAAAAAGCTCTGCTTAGGATGTGCCCCAGCATAGCAAAAAGAAGCCCTGCATTTGGAAATTTAGTGTTTATTCAAGTATTAAGTTTAATACTCTTGCTTTAAATTTAAAAAAAAAGAGAAAAAAAGACAGTGCAGCTTTACCATGTCTTCTCAACTTTTAACAACACAATATGTTTAGCTACAGGAGTCAAGTTAGGATGGTGATCATGTAGAACAGCAATTATTAACCTGGAGGTATGGACAGGTGTGTTATGGATTAGTGGGCAAGAACAACGGCTATCGTACCTATGTAGGAACCTGCAATGAGTAACTAATATGCTGGTGCATATGAATGTTATCTGTTGGCTATGACAAGGTTGAAAAATGTCTGAGAACTACAGCTGTAGAGAAATGGGCAAAACTCTAGTAAATAACTTCTACCTGGATGGAGATATAGTTACACTATAAGTAATGCCTCCAGCTTTACTAAAATCAGATGGAAAAGTAAGTTTACACCTAAAATGGATTTTTCTCACATTTACTATTAACCAATTCATTCAAATTTTACTCCAAAGGTAGAAACAGAATTCTGAAATAAAGTAACAATTTATCCTCCATTATCTTAATTATATATAGTGTATTATAAAGTATAATACTGCATAAGAATTAAGTAATCAAAAAGCTCACAACACAGGGTTAATTTTTTTTTACTTGAATAAAAATTACTATAGAAGAAAATCAACAAGTTCTCAATGAAAAGTTGTATACCTTATCTTTAAAAAACAGGAAAGATGACCTAGTGAAATTAAAGCCTTATAGACATGTAAAATGTTAACACACCAAAACCTAATCTCTTTCACATGAAAAGTACATAAATATATTCACTGTAGCAATAATAAAAGAAAGCAACTTCAATGTAATCTTAAGACCTAAAGAGCCCTAGGTAAAACAAAATTAATACGGCTAAAATTTTCAATGACTCTTTAAAACACCCCCCACACACACACACACACTTTAAAAGACTGGGTTTTAAAACTATTACCTGAATAAACTGCTTTAGTTGTGCACCATTATTTTGATGGCCATCAAGATTTAACACATTGTCAGGAAATTCCATCACCATCTTAATATGCAAAAGAATAAAAAAATCAATTATTTTATCTTCTTTGAACACGTTATAGATTATTTTACAAACTCTTAGGACAGAAATAGACACCCCACCCCCCCAGCCAGATTCCCCCACCTGCCATCCTGCCCTCTGCCAAAAAAAGGTGTTTTTTGTTTGTTTGTTTGTTTGTTTGTTTTTAAAAATCCAAGTTATACAAGTTTCTAAAGCCAGAGAGTTATAGCCATTAGGCACAAAAACACTGAAGTCAGGTAGAAATGAGTTCAAACACCAGTTCTGTTGCTTACAATCTATGTCATAATTCTGGGCAAGTTACTTAACCTTAACCTGTCTGATTTTTAGCTTCCTCGTTTGTAAAATGAGATTACATAATAAATTTTAATATCTTTTACATAGTGAGTTGTGAGGATTAAATTATATTTTAAAGTGTTTATTGCGGTGGCCTATAATAGCATTTAACCTGATATTTTACATTAAATACCTTGACATTTTTAGTTATTCCTCTTAACTATGGAATTCAGTAAATCTCATAATGAAATAATCATATATATATGACACATATATCATATGTGAATGAGAAGAACTCATATCAGTACTTGGCACACAGTAAATTTTGCTCTAATTATGAACAAAAAGGATACACTGAGGTATTTATTCAATTATCAAAATTCCATTACCAGAGGAAGAGAAATATAAAAAAGCTTAAGGAGATTTCAGGATATCAGATAATGGGGAATTAGTAATTAACACATTTCAATGAGCTGTAATAGCACTGATATGAAGAAGTACCATAGTTAGGAGCTATTATAAGTAGGATATCACCAAATGAAAGAAGCAACCCAATTCCAGAGATGTTAAAAAAATGGAAAAAAGTTTGCCTTCAAGACAATGAAATAAAGTAACACATTTATATCTTAATTAAAACATTGTAAAAGGTATCAAACATACTGTGCTAGAACAAACTTCTATTTCCAGATGACAAGACCGCAAACTCCTACACACCCAAAGAGTGAAGTCAGGTTTAAAAGAGACCCATTTGAGGCAAAAACAAAACACTAAAAAACCCCACCAAGTTGAAAGTGATCTTAAAGAGATACCTCCCTTCAACCAGCAACACAAAGACCTGCTTCTTTAATGGAGGTAACCATTCTTTTCCCTCCATATTAGAAATAAGAGCCTTAAAAGATGCTTGTTCTAACAATAAACTAAGAACTGAATAACTAAGACAAGTGTAAAACATATATATGACCTTTTTTTCTTTTTAAATATATTTTTGTTGATTTCAGAGAGGAAGGCATAGGAGGAAAGTCAAACATCAATGATGGGAGAGAATAATTGATAAGCTGCCTCCTGAACGCCCCACACTGGGGATCAAGCCCGCAACCTGGTATGTGCCCTGACTGGGAATCAAACCGTGACCTCCTGGTTCATAGGTACAATGCAGAACCACTGAACCACACTAGTTGGGCAAAACAGAAATAAATTTAACTGTCAAGTCACAAAAGAAGTATAAGATAAACTTTTAAAGCCACTTAAGCAAACATTGCCAATCACTCCAAATCTACCATTTAAGCAACTAACACCTTAATTTGCATTTTCTCTTTACTTGATACAAATATATACCATTTCACCACATATCAATTGCTACCATACAAAAATATTTTAAGAAAATTACCTACAGCCCTAGCACTGAAGGGTCCTGGGTTCAATTCCGGTCAAGGGCATGTACCTCGGTTGTAGGTTCCCCAGCCTGCTCAGGTTGTGTGCATGAGGCAACCAATCAATGTGTCTCTCTCACATAGATGTTTCTCTCTGTCTCTCCCTCTCCCTTCCACTCTTTCTAAAATTCAATGGAAAAATATCCTAGAACTATATCCCAAGAAACCAGAAACACCAAACAGAAAGGATATATGCACCCCTATGTTCATAGCAGCACAATTTACAATAGCTAAGATTTGGAAACAACCTAAGTGCCCATCAGCAGATGAGTGGATTAAAAAAATGTGGTACATCTACACAATGGAATACTATGCTGCTATAAAAAAGAAGGAACTTTTACCATTTGCAACAGCATGGATGGAACTGGAGAGCATTATGCTAAGTGAAATAAGCCAGTCGGAGAAAGATAAATATCACATGATCTCACTCATATGTGGGATATAATGATCAACATAATTTGATGAACAAGAATAGATCCAGAGACAAATGGTAGGGGAGGGTATTAGAGAGCAACCAAAGGAATTGTATGCATGCATATTAGTATAACCAATGGACACAGACACTGGGGTGGTGGGGGCTTGCTTGGGGTGGGAATGGCTGGCGGGAGGGGAGGGTTTCAATCGGGGAAAAAGGAGACATATGAAAAACTTTAGACAATAAAAAAATAAAATAAATAAAATTAAATTAAAATTTTTTTTAAAAGAAGAAAAATATCCCCAGGTGAGTATTAACCAAAAAGAGAGAGGGAGAGAGGGGAAGGAAGGGAAGGAAGGAGGAAGGAAAGAAGAAAGGAAGAAAATTACCTACAGTATTTTAAGATCAAAGCTATCAATTTAAGAAATATGCAAAGTGTCCTGACCAGGAATTGAACTGGCAACCTTTCAGTGCACAGAACAATGCTTAACCAACTGAGAAACTCAGGCAGGGCAAATAGACCTGATTACCATTTATTTTCTAGGTTTCACTGGCATGTATATTACTAAATTTTCTCTTGTACTTACTCTGCATTCACAATAAATACCCTGTCCTTGCTTTTCAAACATTTAGGAGAATGGATATTTTACCTTGCAGTTTTCTGGCCAATCACTCACTATATGCTTAACATTGAGAGATGATAATAAGAAAAGGGGGGAAAGGGACACAAAGAGGATAGATGCACTATTTGCCCCCCCATTCTTTAAAACCACTTCAGATTGACTTAAATCTTCAGATGCTAGCTTACCTAAAGGAAGACAGTCATGCAAAGTATTTTAAGCATGGCTTCAAAGAGGAATCATTAGTGTTCTGCTTCACCATGAGGCTGCCTATCCCTGCCTAGCCAAAAATAGATCGAGTCATGGTCCTAAAATTATTGCTTTATAAAGTTTATTGAATCCATTACTCACTTTCACTCTTAAGTATCTGTCCTGTTTTCCACCTGACCATAAATCTGGTTTTTACAGCATTCTCATAAATTCTAATCAACAATATTAAGTTTGTATTTATTAAAAACAAGAGGCCCGGTGCACATGGGTAGGGTCCCTAGGCCTGGCCAGCAATTGGGGCCTTCCTTCCTTCCTTCCTTCCTTCCCCAGCTGCTGCCAGCTGCCGGCTGGGGCCTTCCTTAGTTCCACGCCGCCCCCTAGTGGTCAGCACACATCATAGGGAGCGATTGAACTCACAAGGGGACACTTTGCATATTAGCCTTTTATATATATAGATATATATGGGTCTTGTTTTCTTGCTATTCAGCTGCTCTATGTCTTTTGATTGGAGCATTTAAGCCATTTACATTTGAAGTGATTATTTATCGGTACACATTTATTGCCATTTATTCTCTAAAAATATGTTCCTCTGTTTTTCTTCTCTTTTCTTCTTCTTCTTCATTTCTTCTTCTTCGTCGTCTTTGTCTTCGTCTTCTAGAAGCCCCTCTAACATTTCTTGTAATACTGGTTTGGTGGTGATGAACTCCTTTAGCTGTGTTTTATTTGGGAAGCTCTTTATTCTCCTTCAATTTTAAATAATAGTCATGCTTGGTAGAGTAGTCTTGGTCATAGGTCCTTGCTTTTCATCACTTCGAATATTTCATGCCAATCCCTTCTGGTCTGTAAAGTTTCTGCTGAGAAATCAGCTGATGGTCTTATGGGAGTTTTTTTTTTTATTTAGGCAACTAACTGTCTGTCTCTTGTTTTTAAGATTCTTTGTCTTTAACTTTTACTATTTTTTTAAATTTATTGATTTTAGAGAGAGATGAATTAGTTGTTCCACCTATTTATGTATTCATTGATTGATTCTTGTATGTGCTCTCACCAGGGATTGAACCTACAACATTGAAGTATCAGGATGATGCTCTAACCAACAGAGCTAACCAAACAGGGCTTACCTTATGCTGTGTCTTGGTGTGAGCCTCTTTGGGTTTATCTTGTTTGGGACTCTCTGTGCTTGCTGGACTTGTGTGTCTTTTTCTTTATCAGGTTAGGGAAGTTTTCGGTTATTATTACTCGCTGCCACCCACCCCGCCCCACACACGGCAGGCCAGGATCTCGAGCTGGGGCAGCCAGTGGCTAGGGATCGCCCTGCCGCCAGCCCCAGGTGGGGCGGCGCAGCAGGATTTGCCTGCAGTATGCAAATTAGCCGCCATCTTTGTTGGTGGTTAATTTGCATATCACACTGATTAGCCAATGGGAGGTGTAGTGAAGGTATGGTCAATTACCATGTTTGTCTATTATTAGATAGGATAGAAGATCATTGTTGCCCAGCCTGAGTGGCTCAGTTGGTTGAGTGTCATCCCACGCACTGAAAGGTTGCCAATTTCATTTCCTGGAACATATTTGGGTTGTGGGTTTGATCTCCAGTTGGGAAACATACAGATGGCAACTGATCGATGTTTCTCTCACATTAATGTTTCTCTCTCTGTCTCCCCTCCCCCCACCTTCCTCTCTCTAAGCATGTCTTCAGTGAGGTTTAAAAAAATAAAAATCATTGTCAGCTCAGTTTTTTATTTCATCCTCACAACTATTTGTAACATTACCTTTAGTAATACTTAGTAAAATTATTTAATCAAGAGTTGAAAGAAGACATTAAATACTAAACTTTTAACAAATGCTAAGCACCTAATTTCCAAGAGGATATGCCTAACATTTATTATCTTTTTAAAGTCCTATTAATCGTACCAGATCTGAGGCCCTGAACCTAACTGTCCCCTATACCTGGGCTCCTGAGCATTAAAGAGAAAAAACCAACATGGTATAGAAAAATGTTAGTTACATGCAAACAAGTGGTTAGAATAAGATGGAATTTGGAGACATTGTAGCAAATAGGTCTACCTTTCATCTGCCTTTCATCTAGGGCCAATATTCCACCTTTGTGTGGAAATTACCGAAAAATCGGTACAGCGGTCTGGTAGGGTTAAAAACCCTTATCAGAGTTTCTAATCCACTTAGATTGGTTTGAATTAGGAGGGTAAACCTCGTTCCAGAAATGCTATAGCAATATGATAGTATGTATCAATAACTTTATAAAAGGTCCTTATCCTTTGATCCAATAATTGTACTTTTAAAAGCCTGAGAGAAAAAAGTTAATGCAAAGGTTTATGCATTATTTATATTCTTACAGTATTAATTACAGCAAAAACTAGAACCACCTCTATGTCCACTAAAGAATGATTAAATTATGGGATCTCACAACGAAGTATTACATGGCCATTAAAGTTGTTTAAGAATAACAAGAGAAAACGTTCTCAATATTTAGTGAAAAAAAGCAAGATATAAAATGTTGAGACTACATCTCAACCGGTATCTCTGTGTGTCTATCTGAAGTATACATTTTCACTCTCTTCATTTTTAAAAGAACCACTCACTTAAAGTTGTAATTTTTCAAAGATTGCTATAAAATAATATCTATCTTCTATCCATCTGCTATTTTATAATTCTAGTAACACTGAACAGCATTTTGGCCACATAGCATGCCATTTTCCCAAATATTCCAACAGCTTACTTACTTGGGATTTTCCCAAATACACCAACAGCAGCACTGTACTCGTTTTCAAACCCACTAAACTACCACAAATCTTTTAATATGTGTGTGTGTGTGTGTGTTATTGATTTCAGAGAGGAAGAGAGAGGGAGGGAGGGAGGGATAGAAACATGCCCGAAACCCAGGCATGTGCACCGAACCAGAATGGAACCATGACCTCCTGGTACATGGATCAATGCTCAACCACTGGGCCACACTGGCTGGGCTTCCACACGAGTCTTTTACATGTGGATACAACATCTATACTAATAAAAGGGTAATATGCTAATTAGACCGGGAGACCTTCCAGACATAACCATGGTGGTGGGGCCGAAGCAGAGGCGGTTAGGGGTGATCAGGCCGGCAGGGGAGGGCAGGGCGATCAGGCAGGCAGGCAGAGGGGTTAGGGGTGATCTGGCAGGCAGGTGAGTGGTTAGGAGCCAGCAGTCCCGGATTGTGAGTTGGACATCCCCCGAGGGGTCCCGGATTGGAGAGGGTGCAGGCCAGGCAATTTCGTGCACTGGGCCACTAGTCCTATATAATAAAAGCGTAATATGCAAATCGTCTGAACAGCCGAACAACGCTATGACACCCACTGGCGCGAGGCCAACCAAGGCGGGTGCAATGTGATTGGTTGGGGGCCCAGCCATCACCCAGGCCATCACCCCATGATTGCCCCACAGAGGGAGGCCCAGGCCACTGACTGGTGGGCTACAGTGGGTGGGTGGGACCTCCTTCTGCAAGGGAAACCGAGTCCCAGGTGCCGGCAGCCAGAGGGAAGCCCAGGTCCAGGGTGCCGGCAGCTGGAGGGAAGGGAGGCCTACTCTTGCACAGATTTCCTGGATTGGGACTCTAGTATCACAAAAGAGGAGGCTACTTCTTCACATATAAACCTAGTTTCATTTTACAAATATAATTTAAAATAGCCAGTTTAACTAAGGCTAGAGATTTCAGCATCTGTTACAATGATAAACATTTGTAACTGACTGTACCTGGATTTAACATCTAGGAGCTAACAAGATTCTGAAACTACTAGAAATAAAGATAACACAATGTTTTCTCCTGCCTTACCTATGGACCCTAGGAACAAATACCAAACCAAATGCTAAGTTCAAGGATACACTGCTGTCAAACTATCAATGGACCAGTGTGCAGAGAATCAACCTCTGCTCTACCTTCCCTCTTCCCAAACAGGTGTTTGCTTTAAGTAGTATTGGTAGAATAGTTCTGAAAGAAATTTGTTTCCCTAAATATAATGCATTGCTGACAAGAATTTTCACTAATCAGCATTCAATGTCTGCAGAAGTTCAAGACAAAAGCAATAAATAGTCCCACTCATTCCCTATTGACAAAAACCCTTCCAAAACAAAGAAAAATTGCACCTTTTCTTAAATAAAATGCTATTTTAAGATTTTAAATTAAGTAAACCTAAGTTGTATTTGCCTTGGTCAGAAGCTCACAATGCAATAAAAGCAAAATTCAAGTTCAGCAGAATACAACTTCTCTGAAGAAATAAGTACAATAATACATCACAGTGTAAGGTTTTTCTATGGAAACTAGTTTCATTGTACAGAGAGTATAAAAACACTCCCAAAGTTGTCTATTTTAATGTGCTATATATCAGATATATCAATGCTGCATTAAAGGTGGTTATGTGGTCATAAGGAGAGAAATCAGTCTCTCTCCTTTTTTTTGTAAATACTCAAATTTATGTTGATTTCCTCTACACTATGATATTATACACTCAATAGTAATCTATGTCCAAACCCAAAGGATATTTTTTAAACTTCAAAGGCATTCTGGGATAAACATAAAAGGTTGATACTAAACTATGTGCTCCAGAAAAGTGTTGGAGGGGGAGTAGAGAAGAAAATTATTGACAAATGAACTCTTATTAGGTGTTTTCAAATTGAGATATGTACCTTTTAATATAATCAGAGTGCTAATTTTTTAAACTGCTTAAAATACAAGTCCAATATACTTTTAATGCAAAAAGTGCAAAAATCATAACCAAGGCATTCAAGTATTTTCTAATGCATCAACACAAATTCTATTTAAATCATAGCAGGCCAAATCATTCTACCTTTTCCCAAGAAAACAAAAATTATCTCAGGTAATTATAGATGCTTTCTCTTAAAAACTTCTAACAACTTGAAACCTACATGATCCTATTAACCAATGTCACCCCAATAAATTTAATTTTTTTAAAGTTCTAACAAATTAAGTCATTCAATAGCTCTTCTAATCCTTTTTAAAATACTGCAGCTCATTCAAGTCTTAATTGAGACTGGCAAACAGAAGGGCATAGAGTGGCATCTCTACAATGACTTGCACTTTATATAAAATTTGAAAAATAGACATTTAAAAAAAAATTCAGGAACAAAACAGATCAACTGCCTTTGAAAAACAAAAAAGCCAAAGAGAAGAAAATGAAGAGACTAGTTACAACTTATAAAAATAGGCAAATAGGCTTCAGCATTATCAAAATAGATTTAAGATACTGTGAATAGATTCATTTCTTAGGAAATAGTGGCAAGCAACTGCACTCATTTCCTGTTCAGGTTCAATTCAAATTTCTGCCATTTCCTTTTAAAGGAAATACTACAGCAACACAGGGCAGAGGGTCTGTAATACTGTACTATCACCAAATCTAAAAAAGAAAACTACCCAGAACTGGGTTTTGACATTCAAGATGAACAATCAGCTTTTTATTGTGCTTTTACACCTTCGATAATTTTGCTTCCTTAAAAAAAAGAAGAAAAGAAAACTAAAGACTAATGCCAAAAAGCCCATTTTGAAGAGTCATGGCCTAGCAGTAAAATCACTTCTAAGAGTTTTAATGTAGTAGACAAACACAATACTACTTACAAGGAAATCAGAGCACTTAAGTGGAATTTTTACTGTGCAAGAGCATGTCACTGTGTCCTCAGTAATTATACTTATGCAGTGAGAGCTGCAGCATTAAGGTAGACAATATATAGGTAGCAGGGTGGCTGCGACATTGCCAGATAATTAAGCCTCCCCGAGGGTAGGTGGTTTCTGGAAGGCATAGGCCCTAAGCGCCCAAGATCCTTCAACCCCTCTCCGAGGCGCGTGCTTTGGCAAAAGCAGCGTCTCCGAAAGGGACAGGGCAGAGGAAAAACGGTTCAAAAAGGAAGGAGAGCCTGGGGACAGGGGCTCCAAGTGGGTACAGAGCGCTAGGGGCCTGCAGAGGTTATCGAGGGACCCACTGCAAAGGCTAGTTGGTGGGGCCTGCCGGAGAGAAGGCCTCGCCTAGGAGTTGCAACACACTCTTTCTCCAGTGCGCAGCGCTCGGCCTGGGGGAGGGGGAGGAGGGAAACAGCTGCCAGGGAGCGGAGAGCCCGACCCGGCCCGCTCACCGTGAGGGTGTCGTCTATGTAGAGGGGAATCTGCCTCCTCTCGAAAGGGAACTCCTCTTCCCCGTCCCTGCACACTGCCACCAGTCGCGCCATCGTCCCCGACGCTGCCGTTGCCACCGTCACCACCTCCTCCCAGCTGCTGCCGCCGCTGCTGCTCCTGCTGCCGGCACCTCCTCCCAGCTCCTGCCTGCAACAGCCAAACGCCGCGAGCTTCAGCACCGGCCGCCGCGCAGCACATTCGCCACGGGGGGCAGGGAGAAAAGCCGGAGGGGACTGGAGAGTCGAGCTGCGTTTCCCATCACCCGATTCCACACGCGCTCAGCCAATCAGCGCCGAGCGCGG
>NW_005354174.1:1015791-1016212 GCF_000412655.1 Myotis brandtii
CCAAAGGAGAGGAGGCAGGGACTCTGCGGCCTCGGGGCCTCCCCAGCCCGTCACCGGGGCCCTGGCTCCAGGACCCACCACCCAATGCCCGCTCCCCGTCGTCGGGAAGCCCAAAGCTGACCCCGTTCTCCCTCTTTCTTGGCGCGCCCCGCCCAGCCAGTCCCCTGGGCTGCAGTTGTCCAGTGCGACCCCGCCCCTGGGAGGGGTAGACCCCGCCTCGGCTCTGCGGAGTCCGAGGAGGAAGGTTCAGACCCTTTCCTCACCGTTCTCGGAAAAGGCCTCTGGGCTCTGACCTTCACCGTTTTCGTGGTCGCCTCCCTGACCCCCACCTTTGCTCCCCGTTACCGGCTGAAGAGGCCCGCGTCAGGACCAGCCTGGGCGGGAGTGCGGCGCCGAATGCCGTTTCCCCTCCGGTATCAGC
>NW_005354174.1:1016535-1018976 GCF_000412655.1 Myotis brandtii
CACCCGAGGGTCAGGCCCCGGGAGGACCTGGCTGCGTGGGCAGGAGCGGAGGCTTCCGAAATCCGAAGGGCGGGAGTAAGGGAAGGAGGGACGAGCGTCTGCGGGCGGAGAGACACACTCTGGGCTGGGCTTCCAGGTACTGGACGTCGCTTCCCCAGACGAGCCATCCGCCTCACTGCTTCCCAAGGGCTGCGCTGCGATCCCGCCCAGCAGCCCGCCGGCTCTGAGCGCTGACAGTATTTGTTGTCGCTGTTACACTCAGAGGCAAAGAGACGGCTGTGTGAGAGCGGCTTGTGTCCTGGCCAGAGAAACTTCTCGGGTTGGTTAATATTAACTCAGGGACGCAGACAGGACACCAGTTCCCTTGGGCAAAGTACCGGTACCGGCCAAAGGCCCTCCCTCCTCGCCCTCTCCTGGGAGCGGAGGGGCCTGCCCTGGACGGCTCACCCACAGGCAGAGCGCCACCGTGGAGTCAGGGCCTACCCCGAAGGCCTGTAACAAAGCCACAATGATTGTGGGGAGGTATTTTGCCATTTGCTGCTCTTACAACTAATCCTGACAACAGATCTGTATTTCCTGGGAGAATAGAGCTGTGATACTGACCTTTAAAAAATATTCTGGTCATCACATGCAGTCTTGGAGATTCACAACAAACCCCATAGTGCATCCTTAGCCATGTTGGCTTTTGACATTGTGTGGTCACTGTTAGTGCAGGTGACATAATAAACCGGAAGAACCATTGTTCAGTCCCAAAAGTGTGATTTCCCAGTAATTATTTATGTCTTTTGGCCATGTCAGGAGAGCAAAGCAGTGTGGTTGTTAGCTTAAATTCAGTAGGTAACTAGGATGTGCATGCAGCTTCTGATAGGTTAGACCACATAGCCAAGGCATCTTTAGAGAATCTTCTGTTTTATGTAAAAACAATCCTAAAAAGAATACTGTGGCTTTTAAGATCTAAAGGTGCTCCTATAAAGACTATCAATTCATATAAGAACTGTATACCTTTTAAACTTTCTTTGAAGTATGGTAGAAAAGAACATTGAAAATAACAAGCTCAAGATAATAGGTGCTAATTTTAATAACTTTTGTAACTGAGTACACACTGGTAACTAGCAAAGAACAGAGAATTTAAATGGGGATTTAAATATAAGAAAAGGATTTAAAATCCAAATATAAAACATAAGGAAATCACAACAATCTCTTTCCATCTGAGATTACCTAGTTTGGATTTCTTTTGATTGTCATTTAGGTCTACTAAGCACACTGCTTACTATCTTTGGACAATGTTTCACATACTATAGATACTCAATACTTATAAGGTGGATAATTTGCTACCTAAGTTGCTTTCTTAAAGAGGTAAGGAGATAGGGTAGGTGCTACAAATATCAAAATCATATTGAAGGAAAATATTTAGAAAGTTATTTCATTGCAAAACAATTTCTGTAAGTTTTAACTATGTATCTTCTTAGTTTTAGAGCAGGCACTCTTTTATTTTTAGTTAGTCTATCTTCAGCTATAACCTATAGTGCTGCAGCAAATACTTCATGACTAAGTATCTGCCTTTACAGACTTATCTCTAATTGACAAAATAAGTGATTACTATATAAAAAAGCCTATCATTGCCTATTTTTAAATTTCAGTATTGGCATTGTGAAGGGCAAGGTCGAAGGATCTGAAATGCCAAGAAGGAGAAAGCAATCAACAATTATTGCTGGTACCTAATAAAGAACACTTTGGAGTGAAAGAGATATGATAAATTATCAGCAAAATGCCATTCTTTTTCTTCTTAGGTCCTCAATGTGTGAGAGCCAGCTATAAAAATCGGGCATAAATGAGATGACTGTTCTCCAAGCTACCTGGGTTTACAAGAAGACTACAGATTTATTCCTTATTATTTATCTTCATAAACTAAAGAGCAAAGTATTTTTTGTATGATGTATAACATTGATGTTCAATAAAAATAAAACTGGTTGTCATCTTCTAAACACAAAGCCACTGAAACATATATGATAGATATCTGCTTTATAATTGTGTAAAATTAAAGTCATGGGAATGACTCACTTTCTGAAATCTTAGACCAGATTTTGTTTTTTTTCTTTTCCCCTCCCTCTCTGGCCTCAAATATTGATAGTTGAAAATTGTCGTAATATAATTGTCATTATATTAATCATGTTTTATGTGGTAAAATGTTATTTTTTACCACAGCAGAATTTTAAATTACCATGGTTGCCCTGACCGGTTTGGCTCAGTGGATAGAGCGTCGGCCTGCGAACTGAAAGGCCCCAGGTTCGATTCCAGTCAAGGGCATGTACCGTGGTTGCGGGCACATCCCCAGTGCAGGGTATGCAGGAGGCAGCTGATCGATGTTTCTCTCTCATCCATGTTTCTGACTCTCTGTCCCACTCCCTTCCTCTCTGTAAAAAATCAATAAAATATATTTT
>NW_005354174.1:1019822-1021609 GCF_000412655.1 Myotis brandtii
CCCAGGTTCGATTCCAGTCAAGGGCATGTACCGTGGTTGCGGGCACATCCCCAGTGGGGGGTATGCAGGAGGCAGCTGATCGATGTTTCTCTCTCATCCATGTTTCTGACTCTGTCCCACTCCCTTCCTCTCTGTAAAAAATCAATAAAATATATTTTAAAAAATAAATAAATTACCATGGTTGTCCAAATCTGTAAATTGATTTTTCTTTTTCATGAGCTAACAGTGGTAAATTCTGTTTACCAAAAGTAGAGATATTTTCCCCACTTACATTTTCTTAAAGGGAAAATGTCAAGTTAAAATGTAAGCCCTTGAAGGCAGGGACTTCGTCTTATTTTCTGTTCTTTCCGTGGCACTTACCTGTACCTGTTACTTTGGAGCTCAATCAATCTTTGTGGAATGGTCTTTTGCTCTTTCTTCTATAAAGCAGAATCAAGTCAGAATGGTCATTTTTTAAAAAAATATATATTTTATTGATTTTTTACAGAGAGGAAGGGAGAGAGAGAGAGAGTTAGAAACATCGATGAGAGAGAAACATCGATCAGCTGCCTCCTGCACATCTCCTACTGGGGATGTGCCCGCAACCAAGGTACATGCCCTTGACCGGAATCGAACCTGGGACCTTTCAGTCTGCAGGCCGACACTCTATCCACTGAGCCAAACTGGTTTCGGCAGAATGGTCATTTTTTACTAAATCTTGTTATGAATGCTATTTCATTAGTTTTTTCTTACATGAATATCATCATTGTAGGTGGAAAACACACACGGTACACTTTGCACTTTTGTTATGATTCAGTATCTGTAATTGTGAGACATAAACTATGAGATATTCACCACCTAGAAATGCATGAAGGAGCAGTTACAAGCAGCAACAGACCAGTTAGACCACATGCTCATTAAGTCATCAAATAAATTAATACATATATATATATATGTTTTTCTTCATTTTTAGAGAGAGAAGGGAAAGGAATAGAGAAACATCACAGATCAGCTGCCTCCTGCATGCCCCCTACTAAGGATCGAGCCCACCACCTGGGCATATGCCTACCTGTAAATTGAATCAGCAACCTCTCTTGGTTCCTGGGTGGATTGACACTCAACCTCTGAGCCACACCAGCCAGGCATTAAAGTACCTTTTTTTAAATGAGAATTTGGAGGGCCTCTCAGCCCTCTTCTGAAGTGTTTGAACATATAAATTGTGGGGGATTAGTCCTGTGACCAACATAGCAGGAAAAATCACCTTTCCCAGTCATGCTTAGTTTATACAATAATATTAAATTTCAAGTCTTCCTTTTTCTTTGAAAATAAGATATAATTTTTGGTGAGTGATCAAACTCCTGGGAACAATTTGCATATTAGCCTTTTATCTACACTAATAAAAGAGAAACATGCAAATTGGGGTCACTCCGCTATGCCCACCAGCCAATCAGGGTGAGTATGCAAATTAACCAAACAAAGATGGTGGTTAATTTGCATATGCAGGTGCAGAGCGAAGACTGAAGACGACTGAAGATTACTGAAGACTGAAGAGGCTTGGCTGCAGCGGAGAAGCCAAGCCTCACTGCTGTGGCCGGACCAAAGGCCTGGGTCCCGGGTGCCAGAGGAAAACCGGTGCTGACAGCCAGGGGAAGGAAGACCTATTGCTCGAATCTTCGTGCAACAAGATATATATAGATTAGTACAGTATTTGATTTTAAACACTTGCTTTCTCATACTAGTATTTATAAAAGATTAGTGTCCCAGTGCACAGATTCATGCACATTGAAAGGCTAAGTGTCCATCTGTCC
>NW_005354174.1:1022803-1028720 GCF_000412655.1 Myotis brandtii
GCCTCCTGCACATCTCCTACTGGGGATGTGCCCGCAACCCAGGTACATGCCCTTGACCGGAATCGAACCTGGGACCTTTCAGTCTGCAGGCCGACACTCTATCCACTGAGCCAAACTGGTTTCGGCAGAATGGTCATTTTTTACTAAATCTTGTTATGAATGCTATTTCATTAGTTTTTTCTTACATGAATATCATCATTGTAGGTGGAAAACACACACGGTACACTTTGCACTTTTGTTATGATTCAGTATCTGTAATTGTGAGACATAAACTATGAGATATTCACCACCTAGAAATGCATGAAGGAGCAGTTACAAGCAGCAACAGACCAGTTAGACCACATGCTCATTAAGTCATCAAATAAATTAATATATATATATATATTATATATGTTTTTCTTCATTTTTAGAGAGAGAAGGGAAAGGAATAGAGAAACATCACAGATCGGCTGCCTCCTGCATGCCCCCTACTAAGGATCGAGCCCACCACCTGGGCATATGCCTACCTGTAAATTGAATCAGCAACCTCTCTTGGTTCCTGGGTGGATTGACACTCAACCTCTGAGCCACACCAGCCAGGCATTAAAGTACCTTTTTTTAAATGAGAATTTGGAGGGCCTCTCAGCCCTCTTCTGAAGTGTTTGAACATATAAATTGTGGGGGATTAGTCCTGTGACCAACATAGCAGGAAAAATCACCTTTCCCAGTCATGCTTAGTTTATACAATAATATTAAATTTCAAGTCTTCCTTTTTCTTTGAAAATAAGATATAATTTTTGTTTTTATAGCTATTTAACCATTCAACATACTGATTTGAGGGTGAAAGTCCTTTCAGTAATAGATTACCTCCAAATATGTATTGTAGTTAGCAAATGTAAAATGGCACATAAATACTAAATTAGCCATCATCAATTTAAGTAACATACTGAAGTAAACTAATTAGTACAGTAGTCACAGCTAACAAATCAGGGAATAAAATTAATTTCTAATTTAGAATTGGAAAGTAACATTTTTTATAAATCTTAGATTTCAAAAAGCAGCTTCGAAGGTTTGCTTAGAGTTTTTAAAAGACAAGCTCTCATCCTGGCTGGTGCAGTGGTTAGAACGTCCTCCCATGCACTGAAGGGTCACAGGTTTGATTCCTGGTCAGGGCACATACCCAGGTTGCAGGTTTCATTCCCCAGTCTGTGCTAATTACATCAAACAAGTCTGTCTATTCTTAGGAGCATTTAACTGTTTTCTGACTTTATAGTATACTAGAGGCCTGGTGCACGAAATTCATACATGGGTAGGGTCCCTAGGCCTGGCCAGCCATCAGGGCTGATTAGGGCCTTCCCCGGCTGCCACCTTTTGTTCCACACCGCCCCCTGGTGGTCAACACACATCATGGTGAGTGATCAAACGTGAGTGATCAAACTCCTGGGAACAATTTGCATATTAGCCTTTTATCTACACTAATAAAAGAGAAACATGCAAATTGGGGTCCCTCCGCTATGCCCACCAGCCAATCAGGGTGAGTATGCAAATTAACCAAACAAAGATGGTGGTTAATTTGCATATGCAGGTGCAGAGCGAAGACTGAAGACGACTGAAGATTACTGAAGACTGAAGAGGCTTGGCTGCAGCGGAGAAGCCAAGCCTCACTGCTGTGGCCGGACCAAAGGCCTGGGTCCCGGGTGCCAGAGGAAAACCGGTGCTGACAGCCAGGGGAAGGAAGACCTATTGCACGAATCTTCATGCAACAAGCCTCTAGTATATATATAGATTAGTACAGTATTTGATTTTAAACACTTCGAATCTTCGTGCAACAAGATATATATAGATTAGTACAGTATTTGATTTTAAACACTTGCTTTCTCATACTACTATTTATAAAAGATTAGTGTCCCAGTGCACAGATTCATGCACATTGAAAGGCTAAGTGTCCATCTGTCCGACTGGTAACTATGACGTGCACTGACCACCAGGGGACAGATGCTCAACGCAGGAGCTGCCATGATGTGCACTGGCCATCCTATATAAGCCTAATATACTAAGTGTCTGAATTAGAAAAAACATTTTAGTATCGCTATTCACGTATTGCTAATGAAAAGAAAATAGGATTCTACTGAGTCTCCTATCTACCAACTCTAGAACTTCTGTGAGGATCAAATGAGATGAGGCACGGGAAAATGCTTTACAAACATTTGGTTAAACTGTAAAATGTTTGCACCTGACTATAAAGCAAGTTGGGTTCCTCAGCTGAAGAGGATGCTAGTCGCTAGGGAGAGGAAGACGTACTATGTGACATCATTACCCAGTGCACACAGCCACCATTTCCAGGTTGGGCTGGGCTGTGGGCCGCATTTTGCGCCATGGGGTCTTGGCAGCGTTGGCTGTGATTTGGTGGGGTGTCGCTCCTGGGGTGATGGCAGGGCCTGTGTCCCACTTGGGGGAAGCCAAGTATTGGTTCGTCAGTGCTAGGTCCGTGGTGTTTATTTTTAAACTATAGGTCCGGTGCATGGATTCATGCACATTGAAAGGAAATTAATTAGAAATATTTTAGAGGCCAGGGAGGGACCATAGGAGGTTGGCTCCAGTGCATGTCTGGCCATCTCGCCCAGTCCCAATCAACCGGACCCCAGCAACAAGCTAACCTACTGGTCAGAGCGTCTGCCCCCTGATGGCCAGTGCGCATCATAGTGACTGGTCGAACAGTCAGACACGTAGTATATTAGGCTTTTATTATATAGGATGGCCAGTGCACATCATGGCAGCTCCTGCGTTGAGCATCTGCCCCCTCATAGCTACCAGTTGGACAGACAGACACTTAGCCTTTTATATATATAAAAATTGAAAAGTAAAGAAGTGTTGACAATTCCACAATTCACACTATGTTTTAATGTAAGGATTATAAAATGCATATAATAAAAAATACAGATGGTATAAGGTGATATAAGATAAATTAAAAACTTCCTCCCCACCCTCCAATCTTCCAGTGTCACAACTATAAATACAATAGTTTCTTTAAAATACTGAAATTTTAAAAAAGGACACATATGTAATACCCTTTGTAATAAAGCAATACAAAAAAAAAAAATACTGAAATTTAACATTCTAACAAGCCATAAGGCTTTGTTTCTTCTCCATTGGTTTGTTTTACATAGTGTAGAGATACATTAAAATATTAAGCCTCACTACTGTTACAGAAAAGGACTGAAAATCTTAATTTTATAATAAAATATAGTTAACACTAGATTGCCAAAAGCCCATTTTCTTCACATTTACTATTCTCATTAACCCTGAAATTTAACATTCTAACAAGCCATAAGGCTTTGTTTCTTCTCCATTGGTTTGTTTTACATAGTGTAGAGATACATTAAAATATTAAGCCTCACTACTGTTACAGAAAAGGACTGAAAATCTTAATTTTATAATAAAATATAGTTAACACTAGATTGCCAAAAGCCCATTTTCTTCACATTTACTATTCTCATTAATTCCTCATCACACACACACATCCAACCCCTATTGATCACCAAAATTTTATAGTCTTATCTTGCAAGTGTAGCATATATATAATTAAACAGTTGATAAACATATAAAGATTGAGCACAAAGAAGGCCCACAGGGTACTGCTGTGCAATGTATCTACCAACAGGTTGATTAGGCCAGTTGTTATATTTGACAGCAAGAAAAAAATCAACTGGTTTCTGTTTATAGCTGTGATTAAACAAAGACTGGGTTTCTTTCTTTCAGCTTCAGAGACTAGAGATTCTGAATGCTTTTTATTTGTAGCAGGAGACTGGATAAGTTTCCAAGAACAGGGTACTAGAGCCCCTTGAATTAGAAATTTGGCAAAACTCAAAATTATATCACCCAGTAATAAACTACTAAGAAGGATCAAGCTAGAAGCAACTATCCAAATACAAAAGGCTAAATTGGCCATTCTTCTAGATGCTGCTTCTACATTTACCTGAACTATGTAAAGAGATACAAAGAGGCTAATAGCTAACAGTAGAATACAATATGCTACTTTTATCCAGTCTTTGATATGTGATCTTTTTTTAAGCACATATGACCCTGTTTGCACACCAGCCATGTGTACTGTCACACCCCAAGGTAGACATTATTCACTCTCGGTTGGCATTTAATAAACCAACCCTTGTGCCACTGCCATCAGTGCCATACAAAATTAACCTTTTCAATGGGGTCAAGTCAAGGGCTAGCTGGTATAATACAGTGATGCCAATGGCCACAATCCAGGATTTATGAGGGGGGAAAAAGATCAAAAGCAGTGATGTTACCAATTTCACAACTATTAAGGTAAAGAAAAAGTTCCAATGAACTCCATACTCAGTTAAATGTTCCTGATAGCCTATGGATTTTATAACGATTAATCTTCCTACTCCTAGGAAGACTAATGGCCAAACAGAGTACAATGACTTTGTAAAATGATCAAATCTGGACCCTTCTGTACATTTTCTCCTAATCTCTGGACAAACCATTGCAGTTCCAAAAACAAAGCCTCCTACTCCAAAATCCATTGCTCCTGTCCCATAGAGCTCAGTTTTGGCTAATCTTCTGGGGAAAAGTGGGAAGTCCACAGCCAAAATGGCAACAGCAGTAAAGGCACTGTTAATTACACGGAAACAGGAGATGGCTGGAATGTATTCTGATTCTAGACTAATTTTTAAGAATTTTTCAAGTATTTTCTGGACAGGCATTCTGGCATAGCAAGTTCTCCGGCAGTATATTTGATAGAATAGCCCTGCCCCAAAGATAATTACAGTGAGGTGCTCAAGGTATACAAAGGAAGACAAAATGGTCAAAGTGGTCACCATGGGAACTATTAGGAAAACAAAGTCAATGAAGAATCGAGTTCTCCGGGTATGTGAAGACCACAAGTGCTGTGAGAGAATGATCAGGAGCCCTCTGCACAGGATGCAGAGCACAGGCAAGCACAAGCCCTGGGTAATTTCCAGCACGCTGGTTCCATTGTGGTTACTAACAAAAGCTTCCTTCATCTGCTTTTGAGACATTTTTTCTTCTTCCTGTTTTCACAAAGAGCAAAGGAATGCATTTGTGGAAAGCAGTGTTCTTGTGCAATTGGCATATATATGTACCTGACTTACTTTTATCTTAAATTTCAGAGTAGAACCTAGGTCTGTCTTGTGACCTCCTCTTCGAAGGATTGTGGGAAGAAGCCTAACACTAATACATGAGGATACGAATGTTACACTAATAGCATGAAATTATTGGTTAAAAAGCTTTAGCTATTTTCAGTATAAGGCAGACTCACAAAAAAGTACATTTGGGATGATAAAAAAAAACATCCCACAGTCAGATAGAAATTCCTATTACAAAACTTGGTCTGTCATGAAGATTATGTAATGAAAATTGAGTACACATAACTAATGGCTAAAAGTTAGATCAGACAGAGGGGAAGGGCAGGGGCAGAGAAGGCATTCAAGTACACCTGGGAGCTGGGGCCTTGGTTTTTGTTCAGAGCCTCCAGGACACACATCTGAGTCCCCCAGTGGCCTCTTGAGCCCCAGGCTGCTCCTTACATTTACAGGTGCCGAATTTCACGTTAGATATACGTTAGGCAGAATGGAGGCTAAGGGGGGGAGGGCTGTATAGTACAGCACATACTGGGGTTGTTTTATAAAACGCCTCTCGGCCACACATCAATGTCTGAAAAGTGGCACATGCGAACACATTTGTTGGTCCAACAAGAACGATGTAGAATAAATGAATTCATGACGGCCTAAACCGGTAACAAACCGATCGGCTGACTTAAAACTACAAGTCCTTTTCCACCACCGCGTCGGGCCCGTATACCTCCCGTGCTCGGTGCTCCGGCTGGTCTCGGTGCTCCCGGGACGGAGGCTGTCTACGTGGGTCAGGCCGCCCGCTTCCCCCAGCCCCGAGGGGG
>NW_005354174.1:1029288-1061705 GCF_000412655.1 Myotis brandtii
GGGCTGCACGCTCAGGCCGTGGGATCGGTGAGTGCCACCCCAGACCCGGTCTGAAGCCCTTCCGTGACCCCCAAGGGGCGGGGAGGCCGATTTGCCCCCGGAGCGCTGAGGCAGAAGTGGACATCTCCCCTTTCCAAAGCGCCTTTTCCCTGCCCTTTCCCTTTTCCTTTTGACCCTCTCGTACCCCAAGGGAAGGTAGCCTGGATCCTGCCCTTACCAGGAACTTCTGTGAACAAGGACCAGACCCGGTCTGAAGCCCTTCCGTGACCCCCAAGGGGCGGGGAGGCCGATTTGCCCCCGGAGCGCTGAGGCAGAAGTGGACATCTCCCCTTTCCAAAGCGCCTTTTCCCTGCCCTTTCCCTTTTCCTTTTGACCCTCTCGTACCCCAAGGGAAGGTAGCCTGGATCCTGCCCTTACCAGGAACTTCTGTGAACAAGGACCTTTCATGGTCACCTTCCACCTTGCCAGCAGCGGGCGACCCTCAGTCGGGGGTGGGGGGAGGTCCCGGTCGGCAGGGTGGGTCCCCGCCCCTGCTCCTCTCCAGAGGGACCTGGGAGGGGGCGCTGGCCCCGGGAGGCGTCGGGGCAGCCGCGCCCTTGGCTGGGGTCACGTCCACCTTCCCGGGAAGGACATACTCTCCCAGTGCCAGGTGCTTAAGGAGCGGCATCCCAGCCTGGGCCCGGCGGGCCCTTTGCCAGGATCGGGAGCCCCCGGTTCCCGCCGGGAACCTCAGGCGGGGCTGGCGAGGCTACCAGGACCCTCACCCGGCTTTTCTATTCCGCCCTCCGAGCCGAGGAGAACCTGAGGCTGGGGAGGAGGAGGAGCTGGTGATCAGGTTGCCGCTTGCCTTGCCTTGACTTGGTGTTTCATCTATTCATTACCGGCTCCCTCCTGCCCGCAGTGGTCACACCCTTTCCAGAACTGCTTGGCTGGTAACCACGAAGCCGAGTGGGAGCAAGAGCGGGGCGGACTGGAGAAAACCGCTCTAACCTGACTTAACTCTGGCTGAGAGCTGACACTGCACATAATAACCAACATTTGCAAAGAGCTCTCACGGATTCCACTAGCGGCAGCCCATTTGATCCTGAACTCTACAGTGTGAGGTCTGGGTGTTAGTATTCCTTTTTGCAAACGACAGGGGTGAGGGGTGGGGCTGCAAATCTGGGTCAGTGTGATGTGGAGGGTGAAGACACTGGGAAACAGAAAAGCCTCCTGCTCTATCCTCTCCACTAGACAGAAATATCCTTTTTTAGCATAGCCAGTAGTTGGTGGGGTGGGAGGCTAAAGTCAACCAGATACTCCAGGAAGAGAAATCAGAGCTCAGTCATTTACTGGTAAGTCACATCACCTTCCTGGTCCACTCTGATTCCTCATCTTGCAAATGGAGATAGTAAAATCTACCTGGCAAGGAGTGGTTGTGGAGGTTGCAAATGAGGATATAAAGCTTAGAGAGCTCTAGTGATATGCATCTGAAGGGCTTTGGGTTCTAACCCACAACCTCTCGTGCTCCGCCTCTGGTCCTCTAAGATGAACTTCCAGTCGAGGGAGTTTTGTTCTCCTTGAGTTTCTGGAGCCTCTGCATAGCTGTCCTTTGGATGGGATACAGTCAGTGTCCAGGGTGAATGTAGAATGTGTCTAACAGGCCAGATGCTCTTCTCTGCCTGAATGTTCCCATGGAAGTCCCTATTCCTGTTCTTTCAAAGGCTAGATGTATTCAGAACCTTAAGAAAGTCTCCACCCAATTAAAAAAACAAGAAAGAAAAAAAAAGAAAGTCTCCCCTCCTGGCCAGGGTGGCTCAGTAATTGAGCATCAACCTATGAACCAAGAAGTCACGGTTCAATTCCTGGTCTGGGCACATGCCCGGGTTGGGCTGTGGGCTCCATCCCCATTGTGGCACATGCAGGAGGCAGCCAATCAATGATTCTCTCATCATTGATGTTTCTATCGCTCTCTCCCTCTCCCTTTCCCTTTCTCTCCGAAATCAATTTTTTAAAAAAATTATTTTTTCTTAAAAAAAGAAACTCTCCCCCAAGGTTAATCCATTTCAGACACCTCTCATCATGCTTTGCTGGGGCAGTGTGCGGCCTGGGAAATTCTGAGTCTGAGGGTCACTTACAGTTTTACAGAAATTGGCCTAAGCCCAACTCACAACACCCCTCAGATGGGCTCCCATCCTCTGAAATTCTCATTTTGAAGTTGACACTGGAATATTCCACCTGATTAGTGCCCCCAAATATTGCTAATTGTTTCCCCTCTGAGTGCATATTCAGATTTGTGTTTTGTGGGTTGCTTTCAATCCATGACCTCATTGACCTTCACAGCCACTCCTTGTGAGGTAGATTTTACTATCTCCATTTGCAAGATGAGGAATCAAAGTGGAAGGTGATGTGACTTACCAGTGAATGACTGAGCTCTGATTTCTCTTCCTGGAGTATCTGGTTGACTTTAGCCTCCCACCCCAACAACTACTGGCTATGCTAAGAAAGGATATTTCTGTCTAGTGGAGAGGAGAGAGCAGGAGACGTCTCTGTGTCCGAGTGTCTTCACCCTCCACATCACACTGACCCAGATTTGCAGCCCCACCCCTAACCCTGTAGTAAAACTAGCCCCGGAAGAGCCCAGGGAGCCTCCAGAAGCTCTTGTAAAAGTTTCCCCTGCTCCCTACTTGGCAGGGAACAGAAGAGACTTCCTTTCTGCCCAGGCTCGCTCTGGTTCTCATTTTGGTTCCTCTGCTCAGTGCGGGGAGCGGGAGTGAGTCACCCTAAAGAAGGCTTCACCTGTGTGTGGCCCTTGTCTTCTCTCTCGTGCCATAGGCTCTGGAATGACTCATCTCAGATTCTTCCAGAACTGAGCCCTTTGCTGGACCCATGCCCGAGCCTGTGTCCTCATGACTAGGTGGATTGCACTCCTTGTGCCTGTAACCCAGAACTCTGGCTGACCACACTGAAGCAGGATGCTCCAGCAGGTAAAACCTCACCCTCAGATAACTCAGGCCCCAAAGCACCTGAAGCACCTTTGCATCTTTTACTTGTCTGAATGTTGTTTCACTACCCTGTCCGGGAAGGAAGAAAATGACCCCTTAAAGGTCTTCTTTTCTCACTTCAGGAAGTTATTCCAGTGCCTTTCACCTGTTGTTAAGTTCTTCCTGATACTTAATTTGAATCTCCCCTGTTGTAGTTGATAGCTCTTTTCCTTGGTGTGGTTAAGGCAGTGGTTCTCAACCTTGGCTGCACATTAGAATCACCTGGAAATCTTTTTAAAATCCTGATTTCTGGGCCTCATCCTCCGGAAATTCTGTTTCTTTGTTACTAATGTTGTGGCCCCACCCCATAACAAAGAAACAGACTTTCCGGAGGATGAGGCCCAGAAATCAGGATTTTAAAAAGATTCCCAAGTGATTCTAATGTGCAGCCAAGGTTGAGAACCACTGGGTTAAGGGAAGCCTGAGGGCACTTTGGTGACCTTCAAGCCTGAACCAGTGAGGAAGTCCTGAGAGGTGTCACTGCCAGCCGGAATTGTTGAGGCACAGGGGAAGCCTGGGGCTTCCAAAAGGAGGTGAAGCTGAGAGATGTCCCTGAAGATGTCTCCTTGAAGCTGGGCCTTAAAGAATAAGTAGGGCCTGGCCAGTGTGGCTAAGTGGTTGAGCATCGACCTATGAACCAGGAGGTCACAGTTCAATTCCTGGTCAGGGCACATGCTCAGGCTGCGGGCTCAATCTCCAATGTGGGGTGTGCTGGAGGCAGCCGATCAATGATTCTCTCATCATTGATGGGCTCACTAGTCTCATGGAAACCTACACAGACCCTTTCCTCCAAAAGCAGATTTCAGCCAGGTTACTGTCTTCTCCCCACCCCATCTTCCCTACATCCCCCAGAGAGGAAAGAGGAGAAATGGGGAGAAGAAGCACGTGGAAAATGTTGGCATCATGCATGGGAAAGGGAGAAGGAGGAAGGGCCTGTTCCCTCAACTTCTGAGCCTCTTAAGTAGACCCAGGGCACAGGAAACTAGTTGTGTAATTAACCAGATTAATTAAGCCCCAAGAGGCAGGTGATGAAGGCATGGAGCTACCTCACAGCTGATTTTTCATCTCAAATTGAATGGTTTCTTTAACACGTTAAGTGCCATGTCAGTCACCGGTGACTGACGCTATACTTTCTGTCTGGACCCGTCCCTCACTGGTGCTGCCAGCATATCGGTGAAATTGGATATCGCAGGGGCTAAACGGAAAGGAAGACAAAGCAGGCTTGGCGCTAAACGTGTTTAAAAAAAAAAAAGCCCAAAGCATGGTTCTTTTCCTTTGTGATACTCCTATAGCAGCCCCCCACCGTGACCCCCAACCCTGCCAGGCCCAGTAAGGCTAGTAGCTGGCCAGCCTGGAAGCTGGAGCTCATGGCATAGGAGACAGGATAGCATTTATTGATTTATCCAGTATTCACTATGTGCCAAGGACTAAGTGCTCTTTATATTGCTTCTTGTTTTTCTTCCCAATAGCCCTGTGAATAGGCTTTATTTTCTTTTATTTACAAAAAAAACCCCAAAAACCTGTAGCCGTAGCCGGTTTGGCTCAGTGGATAGAGCGTCGACCTGCGGACTGAAAGGTCCCAGGTTCGATTCCGGTCAAGGGCATGTACCTTGGTTGCAGGCACATCCCCAGTGGGGGGTGTGCAGGAGGCAGCTGATCGATGTTTCTCTCTCATTGATGTTTCTAACTCTTTATCCCTCTCCCTTCCTCTCTGTAAAAAATCAATAAAATATTAAAAAGCAAAACAAAAACAAAAACCTGTGGCTCAGAAAAGTTAAGTCACTTACCCAGGCTCACTCGCCTAATAAGTGGCAGGACTGAAATTTGAACCCACCAGACTATGATACTGGAAGCCAATTCTCTCTCCGCTGCACAGTCCTACCCCTACACAGCTGCCAGCTGGTCTGAGTCACAGCTCTCCTGGCCCTGTTATACCCTCCAGGTGAATGGCCATAGTTCAGGCCCTGATGCCCATGGTGGGAAAGCCCTCAGAGAAGACCTGCAGGAGTTCCTAGGCCAGGAGGCCCCACTGCACCTGCTGGATGACCTCACCAAGGTGAACCCTGTGACGCTGGAGACAGGTATGGGCCTCCCTCTCCTCAAGAGTGCCGTCTCCAAGAGCGTGGCACTTTGGTGTAGGTATTCAGCACAGCTTCTCCTGGCCAGGCAAGGCAGGCAGGACTCCAACCTGGAGCCAGATACGCTGCTTCAGACCAGCCTGGCAAGTGCATCTGGGCTCCCCAACACCGACTTTGCTCCAGATTTGGCGTTCATCTTAATTAGATCTTGTACCTATTCATCAGGGAGCTGCTGGAATCTAATGGCTCTTGGCTGAGTGCAGAGGGAGTGCTGTTAGGCAGATGTTTGTGTATGCTAGTGTCTACATTTAAGCCAGAGTTTGCTAAAAGTACCTCTGCCTCAGTCCTGAGGTGTTTGCAGGCCCGGTACATGGCAGACACATTCTACACCAATGCTGGCTGCACCCTGGTGGCTCTGAACCCCTTCAAGCCTGTCCCTCAGCTCTACTCGCCAGATCTGATGAAAGAGTATCATGCTGCTCCTCAGCCCCAGGTAAGACTCAGCCACTTCCTGGGCCTCAGGACTCCCCTACCTCCCCTTAGGCCTCCTTGCAGCGTCCCCGTCCTTATCCATCTATGCATCGGCCGTGCTGGTGCCACAGCCCTGCCCATCAGGAGCTCGAGGAATTTTGGGCACATGACAGTGGTGCAGAATGAGAGGTAAATACTTGTTTAACTGAGTTTGGATCACAAAATAGGGACATAGGGCAAAGTATTTTTTTTCTTATTTATGAGTTTATTAATAGGAAAGGATTTACAAAGATATGTTTGTGTATTTAACAAACCACTGTTTAGGAAAAAGATAAAATTAATGCGCTAAGGATTACCCTAGAAAATTCAGTGCATGTTCATCTCTACTGAGAGGAATACATTCTTATGGGGGCGGGGGAAGTGCAGGCAGGGAGTAGACTAGCTGGTGTCAAAGTGCATCATGTGTTCAGGGAAAGGCAAGAGCAGACCTGCTGGCAGGAAGGGGCTCTTGGGGAGAGAGGCAGTAGATGAGGTAGGAAGAGGCTGAGATAAATAGGAAGGTTCTGAGTCATCACAGCAGGCAGAGTCCACAGAGCTGCTTCCAGGAGTGGAGGTGGACTGAATGGTGCCCACTGGGGGGAGAATTATGCTGGAAGCTGGGGGAGTTGCGTTGAGGAAGGTGAGACAAGAGGCAGGGAGAACAGTTGAAGACTTTGTAATAGTCCAGGTGAGAAGAGACTGGGGCAGAAGCTGATGGAGAGAGGGACAGCTCTGATACCATCCAGAACTGTGCCTTCTCCTTCAGGAAGCTATGAGTAAGCAATCATTGTGGGGTGGAATCATGTGAGGTCTGTCCTGAGAGCCCGTATCTCACTGACCATCTGCCTCCTCAAGGGCAAAAGCCATGTCATGGTGCCCTCTGCTTTCCCAGTGCCCACCTTCATACCTGGCACATTGAGGACAATTAATGTTTGGTGATGGAAAGGAGAACAGTGGCCTTGGGATGCAAATCAGATGGTTTCACTTACTTGCTGAGTGGCCTTGGGAAGGTTATTTAACCCCTCTGAACCTCAGATTTCTCATCTATAAAAGAGGACTAGCTATCCATCTAACACAGACTTCTTAGCAGTAACTTGAAAGAAAATTCTTTGCAAACTGCAAAGTACAGTAACAAAATAATACAGAACAGAATAAGACTTTTAAGATAAAATGGGATAAAGTATTCAAGGCTAGCTCTGCTTCCAGACTGAGAGAAGATGAGTGGGTAAAGCCACCAGGGGGGTCCCACAGTTGGGCCTAACACTGTTACATCCAGGACATTTTTCTAGAGGAAGCCTTTTGGCACTGCTGTTGGCAGGCTCCCCATCTCAGCCATCATTAGATCAGCATTCCTTGAAGACACACATGACCTTTCACTCCTTGATGTTTCAGAAACTGAAGCCCCACATCTTCACTGTGGGTGAACAGACCTACAGGAATGTCAAGAGCCTGATTCAGCCAGTCAACCAGTCCATCGTTGTCAGTGGAGAGAGTGGTGCTGGAAAGGTAGGAGGGCCTCTTTCCCATCCTGTCCACTTCATGACGGGCTGGGTGGGCAGAGAGGGAGGGGGACGTTCCTCGTGGAGCCCTTTGCTACCTTGTCATTCCCGGACAGGATGGCTTTAGCAGGGAGTCATTGTGTAGCGGTGGGCAGGAAAGGAAGTCAAGAGACAGGATTCTAGTCCAGGCTCTTCCACCAGCTCTGATGTAACTCTAGGTGAGATACTTTCCTCCTAGGGCCTAGGACCTAGGCCTTCATTTCCTCATCATAGGTCTCTCCCATCTCTGACACCGATGGAAACAAAAGATAGCTATTGGGGATTCCAGCATAGTGGTTCAGAGCACATCAGAAAGAAATTTCAATTCTGTAAACTTGTTCTTTCACCTATAAAATGGCAAGGAAAGGAGGACCAACACCCAACTCATGGGACTTCTGTGAGAGTTAAATGAACCAGTGCACATAGACACTGAAGGTAGCTGGGATTACTTATGGGAAAGGGTTTATTGAAGTAGCCCACTTGCATCCTCTGTGTTGTCCATGATGGCAAGGGCAGTGCCTTGGGCCAGAAGCTCCTGGTGAGTCACGTAGCTCCCTGGGGAGCAGAACCACAATAGGTGAGACCGAATGTTGCACAAGAATGGGTGAGGAGTTGCATAGCTGGTCAGAGGAGGCTACTGGTCCAGGCCTCACCCTCCTGGCAAGCCTCATGCAACCACCCCTCCCTTGCCACCAAACTTACCTTCTCAAGGGATTCTTTGGACCATAAACCCCCTCTGTCTACACTCACATATGATGGAATTGCTGAGTACTGAGTACCTGCCAGATTCTAGGCCCTGGGCCCACCGCTGAGGAGTGGCAGGGGGAGGAACAGAGATGCAACTGGCTTTCAGGGAGCTCTTAGTCCACTGGGAAAGATAGACAAGGAAACAGATGAAGGCAGTAAGCTGCAGGGATGAGGACTTGGACTTGGGTGGGGAGGAGATCTTTGACAGTTGTATCAAGGTGGCCAGTGCAATGACAGATGTCCAGCTCCTGGACAAAGCCCACTGTCCCTCTGGGGAGCTGCAGCTGGACCTGGCTGGAGTCTCATGCAGCCAGAGCTCAGTAACCCATTACTGAGCAGCTGCTGTGGTCATGGGCTGGGCCTGGTAGACTTATTTTTAAATAGCATAGTTGCATAGTTCAAAAATCAGGCAATACTGCAAGGCTTACAAAGAAAAACAACAACCCTGCCCCATATTTCTCAACCCCCTGGCTACTTTCACATCTTATAGCAGTGTATCTGGGTGTTTCTATCATGTTTCTAACCAGCATGATATTGTTAGTGACTGATTTTTTCAGTTTTGGACCTAATCTTTTCATTTCCTAATTTGGTGAGGATTTAGTCTTATTTCCCTGCCCCCAAACACATATGTAATTTTACCATGATTTCTAATTAAGTTAATAGGCAGTATTTATATTATAACCATGTAATCTATGATTATATTTCCTTGTCTAGTTTTTACTCTCCCTCATATGATTACCCCAGTTTTCTATTTGTTTAGTTTCTTCATGCCTATTAAATTATTACCAAACTTATCACCAAAGCTTTTCCAGCTTGTTCAACTGGCAAGTACATCTGGTTCTTTTTTTTTTTCTTCGAGGTGCCCTTCCCAGAGCTCTCAGATCTGCTCCCATCTGGCCTGGTGGCTGCCTGGGGCTACTGCCATGCAGCTATTACCTGGGGGCTCTCTGCCTCACTCTGGGGGTCAGATTGCTGTGTCCATGATAATCCCCCTTGCTGGAATCCACGCTTCCCTTCCTCCTCTACTGCTTTGTATTTATGGAGCACATTCTTTAGTAGCTTCCTGGAAAAGGCAGTAAATGAAGGGCAAATTTTTGAGTTGCACATCTGAAAATGTTTATATTGCCTCAAATTGGATATGTTGGCTGGGTTTTATAATTTCAGGTTAGAAATAATTTTCTTTCCAAATTTAGAAGTTTTTCCTTATGTATTGAGTGTTGCTTTTGAAAATCCGAGTCCATAAATTGTGATTTTACTTTCCAAAAGCTGTAGGTATTAAAACTCACAGTGGTATATCTTGGCATGGTCTTTTTTTTTTTTTTTACTTTCTATGCTGGATACTTTGTGTGGGTCTTTTAACTTGGAAACTCATGTTTTTCGTTTAGAGAAATGTTTTTGTAGTATATCTAATAATTTACTCCTCTCCATTTTCTCTTTCTGGAGCTCCTATTAGTAAGTTTGATTAATTGTTTAATAGTCTTTTTTTTTTTTTACCTAATCTTCCATCTCTTAACATTTTGTTCTGTCTTCTGGAAGATATCTCCTACTTTATCTTTCCAAAATTTGTTTTCCCTGTTTTTAATAACTTTCAATTCTTTTGAATTTTTGTTCAAAATTTTAATTCTAAAAACACTTTCTTGTTCTCTATTATTTCCCCCCCAGTATCTTGGTCTTTTCATAGGTTCAATATCTTCTCCTATTGTTGAAAATATTTCATAATTTTTACTTGCCTTCTGCTCCTTACATTGACTGTTTCCTTCTAGTTCCTTTTCCTTCATTTATTTTGATATTTGTCATTCATGTAAAGGAAGTTTACCAACTAGTTATTGATCCTCAAGTATCTGTTCATACTTAAGATACAGTAGCCTGCTCAGGTCAGGGTGTGTTGTCCCATCTCTGCCCCAGGCCCCCTTCTTTTTCTTAAATGCATCCTCTGGAGCTAGAAGCAAGCACTCCCCATTTCACAGAGCGGGGGAAGTGCTTTGCCCAAGGACACAGTTGAATTCAGCATTCACCTTGCTTGGTAGAGGAGATGGTGCTAGTGGGCACCGTTCCCTCAGGCAGGCTCAGAGGTGGGAGGGAACTTGGGCAGGGCTCCCACAGGCTGTTTCTGCCGTAGACATGGACTTCCCGTTGCCTGATGAAGTTCTATGCTGTGGTGGCTGCCTCACCTACATCCTGGGAGAGCCACAAGATTGCAGAGAGGATCGAGCAGCGCATCTTGAACTCCAACCCTGTCATGGAAGCTTTTGGTAAGCTCGGTGTCCTCTGTCCCCTGTCCTCTGGGATTTGCCACCTTCCAGGGAGAGGAAAGTGAAACCCTCTCTGTGGCGGTTGGAGGATGAGTGTATCATTCACTGCCTTGGGCTCCCAATCCCTCCAGGTACCCTGAGCCTCTTTCCAGCAGAGATGCTGTCATTCAGCCATCTCCTCCCTTGAGCAGATGTAACAGTGGAGGGGATCTTGTGGCTCCTCTGGTCTAAATCCTGATGGTTCAGAGGAGAGGGGAACTGGTCTAAGGCTCAGCCATCTCCTCCCTTGAGCAGATGTAACAGTGGTGCTGGAGAGGATCCTGTGGCTCCTCTGGTCTAAATCCTGATGGTTCAGAGGAGAGGGAACTGGTCTAAGGATGTACAACAGTTAGTGTCCATGTTGGGACTCTAGATGTTGTGCCTACTGTCTAACTCAATAGTGACAGCTTGTTGTTTTTTATTCTTTCCCTTCAAAGAAGACAGTCCCTGGCTGCGTAGGCTTGCTCATTTCAGTTCATTGCCAGGAAGTCCTTCTAACTCCCAAGTCACACTTGCTTAGTCCTGTCCCCTGTGACATGGAAACCAAAAAGGGGCCTTTAGATGACTTGATAGAGACATGGCCCCAGCAGACCTGCAGCCACATTGGCCCATGAGGACTCTGTGAACATAGGGGAGCGGTATAAACAGAGGTGTGATCTGTAGGGAATGCGTGCACGCTGAGGAATAACAACAGCAGTCGCTTTGGGAAGTTCATCCAGCTCCAAATGAACAGGTAATTGCTGCTGCAGCCACTGCCCTGGCTGATGGGAGGACGGGGGCAGGGAGTCTGCAAGTGGCTGGAGTAGTCTCTAGCCTGGGCCACCCCTGTGGGCAGAGCCCTGCTCCTCCTGGCATGCATGTGTATGGGACTTATTAGGATCAGTGAACCCTGAGGGTGACCTCTGAATCTAGAGAACTACAGCTGCTGCAGCCTTGAGGAACCTGGGCAGCAGGCTTGTCACAGCCTGTGTGTTCCTCCTGACTTTTACCCTTGCTTGAGGACTTAGAGTTAAACAGCCACTTCTGTGGCCACAACCCTGAGCTTGACCCTGGCGGGGCTTCTGCTCCTGCCTTGGGATGGGGCACAATGACTTACAGAGGCCTTGGCTCTGCCCACCTGAGCTGGTTGCAGGGGAATGTCCCGTACCACTCAAGGGCCTGCTGAGTAGTCCCTCATCCTCATGACCCCCATCCCATTGGCGAAGTGGAAGAGCCTGGTCGGGAAGTGGGGTTGCAGTCTGGCAAACAGTAAATGCCTATGGAATGAATGGGTAACTAATGGGCTCTGGTCTGCTTGTGCCAGGGCCCATCAGATGACTGGAGCTGCAGTCCAGACCTACCTCCTAGAGAAAACTCGCGTGGCCTGCCAGGCCTCCAATGAGAGGAACTTCCACATCTTCTACCAGGTCTGTGCCAGGTGGGGCCCACAGCTGCCCAGATGCAGGGTGGAGATGGCCTGTGACTCTCAGCCCCTCCTTCTGCCCCCTGCCTGCCTCTTTAATTGGCTTCCAGTGGTGCCAACACTTATTCCAGCAAACTTTATGCAACACTGCCTCCCACTGGACCCAGGCTTCTGGGATGGTTTGGATGGGATGTGTGTTACCTCCTCTGTCAGACCAGACGGTGCCGGGGACTCTCCTTAGAATGGCACTGTTTCCTCCAAACAGAGCGAGGACTTCCCCAGAGCTGTGCCTCTTTCATCAGACGGGTGGTCCCCCAAAGCATGGATAGTGTGTCCCCAGCTCTCAGGTTGAGCCTGGGGCCTCCCCAGAGAGGAGTTGTGCCTTCCTCAAACATAAGCCTCCTCAGACGGTGTTTGGCACCGGGTTGCAGACATGAAAACTGGTTGCTGCTGCTTTTGCCCTGTGCCTACCCTGGGTGCTTTACAGTCTTGTGATGTCACTGCCATCTCTCACTCCTTTTATCTCGACCCCAGGTCTATATAGGCCTGGGCTTCCCTCGCACCCCCAGCTCAGCAACCTGTCCCCCTCCCACAGATCTGCAAAGGAGCCAGTGCAGATGAGAGGCTCCGGTGGCACCTCCCCGAGGGAGCCGCCTTCTCCTGGCTGCCCAACCCAGAGAGGACCTTGGAAGGTAGGGGGAGCCTTACCCAGCACCCACCCCCCTCTGCTCACAGCCTGCCTCTCTCACCCCTCACTGCCCCTGCTGACCTCTGGTCCTGACACTGGGCTGTGACTTGGGTTTCTTTTCAGAGGATTGTTTTGAGGTGACCAGAGAGGCCATGCTTCATCTTGGCATCGACACCCTCACCCAGAACAACATCTTTAAGGTCAGAAGGAAAGCCATGGCACTTACATTTGACAGAGGTCACTGGAAGCCTCCTCCGAACCTGAGTCTTCCTGAGAACCTGAGACTTTGGGCCCCGCTTTGCAGTCTCCAAGTGGACCGCTCCTCTGTGCCACTGAACCTGGACACGGTGTCAGGGTGGGAGGGGCGTGGAGCACAGTTCTGTATATAAAACAGCACCGAGAGCGTTAGAGCTCAGAGGGCAAGGAGCCTGGGTCAGCTTTTACTGCAGTAGTCAGAGTAGGGAAATCATGCTGCCACGTTTGCCCAGGGCAGCTAATGGGCTCTGGTGTGTAGGAATTTTAAAATCATGTTTACACCCTTTAGCTCACTGGGTTTTTCAACAGGCCTGTGTATAGGGAGTTTTCCTACTTTATGCTTGAGAAGACTAGAGAGGTAAAGTGACCTGCCCAAGGTCAGACACCACTGATACAGATAGACTTGCACCATGCGGAGTAAGTCCAATTCCCACCTTCTTTCCCCTCCTCTCCAGACATGCTGACCCAGGTGAGCTGGGCTCCTCATCCCCATTATTGGCCTCCCTCCTCCCATCTGTCTTTGCCAACTGACTACCTCCTGCTCCCTCACCTCCTCACCCACCAGAGCAATGGGAGGGAGTAGATAGGATAGGCTGGCAGCAGAGACGGGAGCCACTGCAGGGAGGTGGCAGTGCAGTGGAAAGTGACCTCCATCTCCAGGTGGGGCTCCTCAGGCAGGGAGGGGACCACGGCCAGTGTGGACTCCGCCAGGCAAGCACCTGGCCAGAGGCACAGCAGGAGTGGACAGTAGTAGGGTGTCCAGACAGGGGTGCTGGTTGGGGGCTGGCATGACCCTCTGCTCCAGCCACACTGCCCATCGGGCACAGTAGCCTCCTTTCTACAGCTCCTAGGGGCTCGTCCACATGCATCGAGTGCAAAGGCAAGAGGGCCCCCACTGTACAGACAACACAGTCACAGATCCTCCCCTAGGCTGGGCCATCAGAGCCCAACTGTGCTGGGAAAGGGCCAAAGGGAGTCCAAGCCCAGCTCCATAGAAGTAAGCCTGCTCCACGAGGAACAGGAGCCGTGTCCTACAGTCTGCTCCAGAGGGGAAGGCAGAGGGACAGACCATGGTGACCTGGAGGCCCCACCAGCTGCCCTGGGAGGCTTCTGTAGTCAGACTGCCCGGGTTCTCATTGAACCTGTCCCCTTCTCATCTCTGTCATGGACAATCGTTGCAGCACTCGCCTCACTGATGTTGAAAAGATTAACCAAGCCCTAGCTGGTTTGGCTCAGTGGATAGAGTGTTGGCCAGTGGACCAAAGGGTCCCAGGTTTGAGTCCAGTCAAGGGCACATGCCTGGGGTTGCGGGCTCAATCTTCAGTAGGGGGCGTGCAGGAGGCAGCCAATCAGTGATTCTTTCTCATCATTGATGTTTCTTTCTCTCCCTCTCCCTTCCTCTCTGAAATCAATAAAAGTATATTTTTTTAAAAAAGAAAAGATTAACCAAGATGATGCATGTAACATGCATGGAATCGTGTCTCATAGAGTCCTGCAGCAAATCGGCAGTAGCTGGGAGCTGCTATTATTCTTCTCTTGTGATTATATTTAGCAGAAGAGAAGCCTTCCAGGCTAGGCTCCAGCCCTTACAAGGTGCCCACTGTGTGTCTCCTTTCTCCTGCCCCTCAGGTCCTGGCTGGACTGCTGCACCTCGGCAACGTCCGGTTTGCTGACTGTGAGGATGAAGCCCAGCCCTGCCAGCTGATGGACGATGCCAAGGGTGAGAGCAAGGGTGGCAGGGGGCTGTGCCTCAGGCTTTGGTCACACACCCAGGGAGCAGGCCAGTCCTGCCCAGAAAAGAGCCAGTATCGGTGGGATTGGGTGGGAGGCCAGAGGGTGAAATTCGGAATTTAACATTTGATTAAACATTAGCTGTAGCGTCCTGCCCTGGATAAGTTACTCCTCACCCCATCTCTGAAGCAGGCAGCATTATCCCCATTTTACAGATGAGCAAACGAGGGTCAGAGGGTTTATAATTTGTCCCACTTGTGGCAATGTGGACTGGGACACAGAAGTCCTGGGTTCATGCCCTGCCTCTGCCTTCGGCAGGTCTCTTCGCCTACCAGCAAGGTTTCCTCTGTTCATTTGGGTGGGCGATGGTTCCATGACAATGGCTTCGCTGCCTTGTGAAGGGGGCTGTTTGGATGGAAGGTTTGTCCTCCCAGGCTCTGTCAGAACATCGGCCTCGCTGCTCTGGCTCCCGGAGGACCCACTGCTGGAGACACTGAGGATCAGGACCATCAGGGCGGGCAGGCAGCAGCAGGTGTTCCGGAAGCCCTGCTCCCTAGCCGAGTGCGACACCCGCAGAGACTGCCTGGCCAAACTGATCTACGCACGGTGAGCACTCTGGGCCCCTGCTGCCTCCAAGTTCTCCCCTCTTTGGAGTTGAACCAGACACTGCCATGCAATAGGCCCAGGGTGAGGGCTGCCAGACACAGCAGATGGCTTCCCTCCCTGCTCCCCAGATCCTTGGGGACAGCAGGGAGTAGCTCCTGAGACTTCCCCAAGCACCTGGGGAATTTGATAGATGGTGGTAGAGCCAGAACCTCAGCCCAAAGTGCAGGGCAACCCAGCAAGCAGCAAGTGGGAGCCCAGAACAGGGTCGGGTGGGTCCTGGCCTTTCCTATTGGGTGATATGGGCATGTCCACCCTCTGGCCATGTGGTTAAGGGTGCTTTCTCACCCTGGGTTCTGAGAACCTTCATGATGCCATGTAAGGGTGTCAAGTGGCATCTTTGAAATTAGGGGACGGAACACGTGTATGTACGTGCGCATGTGCTTATGGGAACTCGGGCCCTCCTGGGTGTGGCACCCTGGCTGAGGAGCAGCTCTGCCACCCCTCAGATTCAGCTCGACCTGCTCTCACCAGTCTCCTCTTCCCCAACCCCAACAGGCTGTTCGACTGGCTGGTATCGGTGATCAACAGCAGCATCTATGCGGCCCCCGACTCCTGGACCACTTTCATAGGTAGCAGGGCCCCCTGCTGGGAACACCCCTTCTAAAAAAGACCAGGGCAGCTCTGGGCCCACCGTGCTAACTCTGGCAGCTCCTTTCCCTTCCCTGCATCCCCCTCTCGTCTGTCCACCAGTGTTTGGGCAAGGACATCTCTACTCCCGGATGCTCACATCTGACTGGTCCATAGCTCACCAGGCAGACTCAGATGGCACCTGAGAGAGTGGTGGGGATGAGTGAGAGATAACCTTGCTGGAACCTGGGTAGGAATGTCAGGTAGGGGAGGCAGTAGAGCTCAGAGGCACCAGTGAGTTTGTTCACAGAATGTGGAATTCTAGACACCAACTGGGCTGGTGAGACCCAGGCCCTCCAAACTGGGCTGGATGCAGGAAATGTTCCCTGGGACCTGGTGCCCTCAAGGAGGGGCCTACCAGGACCTAAGGATTCAGCCTCGAAGAGGACCTGGTGCTCTGGGTTGCCCTTCACACACATTCGGTCTTTCTTCCTGTTGCAAGTTCTGAGGGGGCATGAGGTAGAGCTGGCACCCTGGGGTGGGGTATGGTGCTCTGCCCACTGTGGGTGTCATGCTCGCTCAGCCTCATCCCCAGGCTGCCAAGGATGAAGCTTCACCCTGGGCCCCTACAGTCCCCTGGCCTCTGCAGCGGCCCCATGGGTTCTCCCCTCACCACCGCCGCCCCACCCCCCCAGGCCTGCTGGATGTGTACGGCTTTGAGTCGTTCCCTGACAACAGTCTGGAACAGCTGTGCATCAACTATGCCAATGAGAAGCTGCAACAGCACTTTGTGGCTCACTACCTAAAGGCTCAGCAGGTGAGCGTGTGGCAGGGTGGGGCCATCCTGGATCCTCTATCTCTTCCTGGCCCCCAGGACCTAGCCTTTAGTTCTTGATGCCATTCTGGAATAGTTGGTGTTGCTGAGGCCAGCCATAGGATGGCCTTCTGGGCCTCAGCCCTTAGCTGCCTCCTGCCCCCTCACCTTGCCCTCTAGGAGGAATACGCACTGGAGGGCCTGGAGTGGTCATTTGTCAACTACCAGGACAACCAGACCTGTTTGGACCTCATCGAGGGGACCCCCATCAGCATCTGCTCCCTCTTAAACGAGGTGGGAGCATCAGTAGTGTGCTGAGCAGCAGAGGTGGGCTTTGGACTTCTCTGGGGCCTTGAAGACTCGTCACTGCCCTTTCTGTGCCTCTGTCTCCCCATCTGCCAAATGGGTTTGCTAATCCTGTACTCCTTCACTCAGGGTCACTGTACTGCCTATGTGACAACTCTGCTACCATGGGGGCGATGGGGTGGAGACTGTGAGGGTGTGGGGAGCCCTCTCACTTTTGTGGCCGTCTGCCTATCCCGCCCCACGTAGGAATGCCGCCTTAACCGGCCAAGCAGTGCAGCCCAGCTCCAGACACGCATTGAAAGTGCTCTGGCAGGCAGCCCCTGCCTGGGTCACGACAAGCTCAGCCGGGAGCCCAGCTTCATTGTGGTGCATTACGCGGGGCCTGTGCGGTACCACACCGCAGGCCTGGTGGAGAAGAACAAGGTGAGGCTGGGCCATGGCCCCTGGGGACCTGGGTACAACGGCACGCTGAGTCATTGCTGCCCATACACGCAGCTTCCTATTGTGGGTCTCCCTCCTGAGTATCTTCCCAGAACCCAGGGTCACCTCTGGGGCCATCTGCCTGAGGTCTGCTCATCAGGCATGACCTGCCCAGAAATGACCCATGTCACACTGGGTTGCTGATTCATAGGCGACCAGCTTGTCTCCCGGACTCAGGGCCTGTCCTACCCTGGAACTCCCTCCTCTGGGGCCTGGATGAGCAGGCTGGCAGGCCTGTGGACAGCCCTGGGTAGCACACCACCTGCCCTCACCCACTGTTCTCGTCCTCTCCCAATAGGACCCTGTGCCCCCTGAGCTGACCAGGCTCCTGCAGCAATCCGAGGACCCCCTGCTCAAGGTGTTGTTTCCTACTGACCCAGAAGAGAAGTCCCAGGAGGAGCCTTCTGGCAAGAGCAGAACCCCTGTGTTGACTGTGGTGTCCAGGTTCAAGGTGGGTCTGGTAGTGCTGACGTGACGTGTTTGGGTCACTCCTCAGTCTCAAATGTTTACCGAGCACTTCCCAGGATTGGTGCTGTTTACGGAGAGCATTGATGAGTCAAAAAGACATGGTCCAGGTTCACACCGAGTTGACAGTCCTGCGTGGGAGACAGAGACAGGAAACAGACACATAGACTTGGCCTAACTGACATGATGGGAAGCCTAGGGGCCTGTGGGTGGCGCAGGGGTCTCTCACCCACTGCTTATGGGGGGCTGTGGAAGAGCAATAGTTACATGCACCCGTGACCTGGCCCATTCCGTTCTCCAGCTTCCTGCTCAGACTTTGTCCTTGGCCAGCGCAGGTTTGTCTCCTCCTGTATCTTATACTTTCTACTGTCTCTCAGCACACTCTGCTTCTCACCCCAGCCACCTCAGCTCCACCCTCCATGTCTCTTTTTAGTTTTTTCCTTCTCATCCTTCAAAGCTCTGCAATATCATCACCTCCTTGAGAAGGTACCCAGGGAGCCCAGGTTTGAATAGCACTTTCCTGTCCAGCCTCAGATACTACTGAGGGTGCCCGTCCAGTGTCTGTGCAGCTTGTTAGACACGGCTCTGAGACAGCAGCAGACTGCCCGGGTCATAGCCCTTCAGTTTCCTGCACACAGGACAGGCTTTGGTTTAATAACAGCTATTTCCTGAATGAATGGCTGGGGGTTCTGAGATTGCTCTTCTAGGAAGATTGTGGGGGTTGGGGACCCTGAGACCAGATGCAGAGACCAACCAGTTGGAGGGTCACAGGTCAAGAAAGGTCCCTGGAGGTAGATGTGAGGAGCAGTGGGACATCAAGGGATGGGAGTGCTTGGACACAGTAAGAGCCTCCAATAGCCATCCCAGGGCACATGAAGATCCTGGTGTTGGGGCTGGAGGTGTTTGATGCAGTCTCTAACCAGGGCCCAGCTGATGCCCCCAGGCAGCTCCAACCTCTGCCTGACCTCGCTCTCCCCTCTGCAGGCCTCCCTGGAACAGCTTCTGCAGGTTCTGCACAGCACCACGCCCCACTACATTCGCTGCATCAAGCCCAACAGCAAGGGCCAGGCACAGACCTTCCTCCGGGAGGAGGTAATTCACACTGAGCCAAAGCTGCTTCGCGGAGAGCCCTATCTGGCCAAGGCCCTGGAGGGGTGAAGGGCAGGACATCTACTCCAAGTGCAGTGACTAGAGGGGATCTCTCAGGCTGGGCCTGACATTAGAGGGGCTTGTCTCCCCATAGCTGGCACGACAGTCATGTATGGTTGTGTGGTCTGCACTGCAGTGACCTAGCTAAGGAAGGAAGTAGAGCTCTGGCGCCTCTTGCTCTCTTCTCACCGAGCACTGCCCTGATGAGACTGGAGCTGCCCAGAATGGCTATCTCTTGCAATTAGCTGGAAGTCTGTCTCGCCTTACATTCTAGGTTTTTAATTTGCACAAAAAGGGCCAGGAATTGTTCTTTGCTCAGGGTACCGGGCTCCATGGGATGTGGATGAGGTGTGAATACTGGGTGATGCTGGAGTGTCCCACAGTCAACTGGTAGATATGACCTTGGGGGTTATAGCCAGAACCACTCTTCTGTGGTCAAGACCATGGTTCAGATCCCAGAAGGCTCTTCACAGTATAACCAACCTCCCATGCCCTGCAGCTGTGACTCACTTGATTGTCTAGCCAAAAATAAAATAAATAAAAACAGAAATGGGGCTGGGCTGCATGTGAGGCAGAGCATCTGCACTGTGGGGATGGTGAGAGCCGTGCCAGCAGCTGCCTCAGCTGTGTCAGAAGCCCTGCACCACATAGGGGACCTGGGGCTGCCAGGACCCTTTTAGCAGGAAGGTATTTCTTAATTTTTTGCTGCCCCAGCCCCAGAGTGTATACCTCCCTCAATGGAGCCTCAGGAGACCCTGCAGTCCACGCTGGCAGGGCCATGGGAATGCCGTCTGCCCTGCTGGCCCCATGCTGCAGGTGCCACACTGTCTCTCCATCCTTGCAGGTCCTGAGCCAGCTGGAGGCCTGTGGTCTCGTGGAGACGATCCACATCAGTGCCGCCGGCTTCCCCATCCGGTGAGTGGGCCCATCACTGCAGGGGCAGGGCCAACGTCAGGGTAGAGCTCAGACTCAGGCCAACAAGAGCCTGCCCAGCCAGGAGACGGATATGGAGATGAAGGGAAAGGGCAGGTCTACAGGTGTCAACCTGAACTCAAGGAACTGTGCTTGTCATTTATCCGTTTACTTTCTGTGCACGATTTTGTGCTAAGCACTGTTTCTAGTATATCTCAGTGAATAAGGAAGGCTGAGTCTGCCCTCTTGGGGCATACATTACTGTGGAAACAAGAACAACAACTCTAAAGTTAATCAATGCTGGGGAAGAAACAGAAAATGCTATTAGGTAGACTAATGGGAAGGGGTATCCTTGGGCTGGTCCAGGACGGGTCGTAGGCAGCTCCGGCCTCTGGGAAGATTTAGGGAGGAGAGCATTCCAGACTAGGGAACAGGTTAGGAACTGAGAGGTGCTTAAGTGACTGGAGCTCAGAGAACTGGGAGGAGGAGGGAGGGATGGGGGCCAGACCTGAAGGACTTCACAGCCTGTCCTGGGTGCTATGGAAGCTGCCGGGCATTCTGAGGAGGGAGTGCTGTGCTCTCACTCATATCCCATGGCTGCCATGTGGAGGTTGGACGTAGGGTCAGGAAAAGAGAGGAGTGAAAGGCTGTTGCAGGTGTACAGGCGAGATGGTGTCCCCGGTGAGGGTGGCAGCAGTGAACACTGGAGAGAAGTGGGTAAAATTGGTGTGGCTTGTGATAGAAAGAGGACTGTGGATTGATTGAACGTGAGTTATTAGGCAGGATGGTCAACTTCTAGGCTTCCCTCTGAGGCAAATGGGTGGATAGGGGATAATTCCTGGAGGCAAGATGGTTTGAGAAAGGCACAGGTTGCAGGGTGGGAGGGTCAGGTTTGAAATGGTGTGAGACAGGCCCGGGCTCAGCAGAGCTCTAAGAACTGGAGGGTCTTAACACCACAAACAAGGAGGAAACCCCATCAGGGATAGAAGGGATTGGGGTCATGCCCTGAGGAATGCTCACATTTCGAGAGGGGGGATGACGAGAAACCAGCAACAATTTTAGTGGCATGCTGATGGCTGTGACAGGAGCCACATTGGTGCAGTGTTGTGGGCAGAAGCCAAACTTAGAGGAGGATGTGCAGATATCAGATGTCACCAGCTGTTGAGAGAAGTGTTGCCGTGAAGGGGAGTAGAGAAATCAGGGTAAGTGGAGGAGGCTGTGGGTCAGAGGACGGGTCGAGACGCAGCCAAGCACGGGTGTGAGGTAGGAGTGGTCTAGTTGTCCAGAGGGGGTCCTGCACGCCCCTTGGAAGGAGGCAGACAGCAAGTCCTCTAGGAAAGGGCCCAGGAAGAACAGACCCTTAAAATAATCTCTCCAGAGCTACAGCCTCGTCCATGCAGTGCAGCCAGGGCAGCACCTCGCTGGGTTGTTGAGCCGATTAAATGCAATTACTCCCGTCGCACCCTGAGCGCTGTGCCCACGGATGAAGTCGCTTCACTCCCTTCTTCCACCCACTTTGGCTTCCAGGGTCTCTCACCGGAACTTTGTGGAACGGTACGCGTTACTGAGGCGGCTCCGTCCTCGCACAGCCCTGGGCCCCCAGAGCCCGTCTCTTAATGAAGGGCGCTCAGGTGAGTGGGGCCCCTTTGTTAGTCATTTGTTCATCAGTCTACGGTTACTGGCTCATAGGGGCAGAGAGTGGTGGGAGGTGAGGCTGGGGTGACAGCTGGGGCCGAGTCACAGAAGCTGGACTTTATTCTCTGGGTGGATGGGGGCACTCTGCATGTTTCCTGGAGACTACTGTGGGGCCACATGGTAGGACTGTTAAGTTGGCGGGAGTAGAGAGAAGCTAGAGATGTGGACACAGGAAATATTGTGAAGAAACTGGTCAGACTGGGCAAGCATTTGATGAGATGTAGAGGGAAAGGAAAGGAAGAAATTAGTTAAAATAATTATTAAAATAATGGGCTCTGCCTGGCCAGTGGGGAAAGGCGGTCTGGGGGAGCTGTTGAGCCTGCTGGGGTCCTCCCCCCAGACTTTGATCTCAAGGGAAAGTCCTGGCCTGTGACCCTGATTTGAGGGTTGTGGGCATGTGGCTGTGACCCCAGCACAGGAGGAGGAAAAGAGGTGCAAGGCTCCGAACTTTGATCTCAAGGTAAAGTCCTGGCCTGTGACCCTGATTTGAGGATTGTGGGCATGTGGCTGTCCTGAGGCTGTGGCCCCAGCACAGGAGGAGGAAAAGAGGTGCAAGGCTCCGCCCAGTAGGATCCCAGCCCAGCGGTAACCACTCCCCCCACTTACACAGCCTTACCCTGGGCCAGGAAACCCAGTTGGGACAATTCTGCTTTGTTTTTCTGTCTTGGGCAGTTTGTCACTTTCCTTTCACCTTTCTCCCCACCGCTCTTCCTCCTCTCTCCATGGTCTGCTCTGCTCTGTCTCTTGCCCACGTCTCCTGGGCTCTGGTTGATTTTGCTGCTGCTTCTCGTCTGCGGTATCTTCTTTGGCAGCCTCTGTCTCCAGAGAGGCGCTGGGCAGCTAAAGGTGTTCAGAGCCTCAGGTAAACCTCCCTCCACAGCAGTCAGCCCTGTGATGCAGAAGGTCGGCAGGGGGACCCCATGGCCTCCGCAGGCCCAGAATCTGTCTTCTCTTTGCCCTTCCATGGCAGGAAGTGAGCTGTTAGGGCGGAGGGGGTGGCACCAAGTGCCCTTTGTCACTTGCCCAAAGGGACCCACAGGAGTGGAGGCTGCAGGCCAGTCCAGGGCACAGCCACAGTGGGATTCCAAGACTCCTCATAACAGCCAGGGGCCTGAGGGATAAGAGGGGCTGCTCCTGGTCCCCCCCCCCCAAAAAAATAGGTAAAAATGGCTAGAGACAAGAACAAAAAAGAGGCCTGTAAAATGCTAGGGAGACCAGAACCAGTCTCTTAAGGCCACAGAAGTGTGTAGAAGACAAAGCACTGATGGGACCTCTGTCTCCCACCCTTAGAATGGTCTCCACAGGCCGCGGAGGCCGCGCTGCAGCCTCTGCTCCAGGACATCCTCCGCACTCTGCCCGCTCTGCCTGGGGCAGCAGCCACATCTGGCGACCCGGTGGAGGCCACGCCAGCCACAGTGCACTGTGGCAGGACCAAGGTGTTCATGACGGACTCCACGGTAAGCTGGCTTCAGAGGAGCAGAGGTCACAGAAACAGCTGTGTACTCTCAGCAGGACAGGGGCTGGGCTCTCCTCAGGACAGGGGGAGGGTGGGCTGCGGACCTCAGTGGATGCCCCTTCTCCCAGCTGGAGCTCCTGGAACGCAGGCGTGCCCAGGTGCTGGAGCAGTGTGCCCGCTGCATCCAGGCTGGCTGGAGGCGACACCGGCATCGCAGGCAAGAGAGGCAGAGGCAGGCTGCCGTGCTCATCCAGGCAGGTAGGACTGGGGCCCTGGGCACGTAGCCTTGTTCCAGGCCCACAGATGGCCTTGAGTGCAGCTGCCGTCAGTAACTGCAGACCCTACGTTCCTTTGAATGCTGTTCCTTGAGTCCCCACACACCAAAGCTGACAGTGTCCCAGCCTCAAGGCGTTGGTGGCACGTCCTGTGGTGCGCTGGGGTTCACGCTCCGTCCTCACCCAGAGCGTCTTTCCAGTTCAGTGGAAAGCAGGTCACACCACAAATAAGGGTGCTATGTAGGTAGCGGAGGCTAAAAATCTCTTTAATTCCCTTTCCCAGACCTAGAGAGCTGTTTACTCCATCTTTCTTTCCCTTTACAACAACTCTGCTGGTCTCCAGGGCTTTTAATGAGTTTAAGAAGGTAAAAACCTGTCCTAACTGAATTGGCTCAGTGGATAGAGTGTCGCCTGCGGACTTAAGGGTCCCAGGTTCGATTCCGGTCAAGGGCATATACCTTGGTTGCGGGCACATCCCCAGTAGGGAGTGTACAGGAGGCAGCTGAATTGATGTTTCTCTCTCATCAATGTTTCTAACTCTCTATCCCTCTCCCTTCCTCTCTAAAAAATCAATAAAAAAAATATTTTTTAAAAAAGGTAAAAACCTGACAAGATTTGATTCCTCAAAGGAAGAAATGTATGAACCATGTTAACAGCAGTCTCATTTTTAAAAATAAAAATACTAGAAACCACCCAAACATTTGACAGTGGTGGAATCATGGCTATATTATGGACCATCCTTATGAAGTAGCTAAGAAGTCTTTTTGAAGATTTTAAACTTAATGGAAAACCACTTCCAATATGATGTTCAAACCTGGGTGCCAAACTATACATCAGGGTGATGCCACCTTCGTAAGGTGCATTTCTGTGCGTATTAGCATGAAAACAATGCATAAGAAAGCACTGTAGAACTATGTGGTTTGGTAAGGTAACAGCTGACTTTTATGTGTCTTTAAACATTTTCATTTTCTAGAATCCAATTGTATTCATATTTTATGGAATAGTCCTTTTCCTGAATATGATTATACCAAAAAGAAAAAAATGCTGAAATTTCAGTAAGAAAGTGTCATGGTCAGTCCACCATTTAGTAGTTATTACCTTTACCAGCATGTGGGTGTCTGGTGATATCACTCATGGATTCACAAGGCAAGCAAATTTGGGTTTCCAAAAAGAACTAATTCTAAAAAATGCAGGCAATTCAGACCCCTGATTCCCTGGACATTATGCCAGACTGAGCCAAGGGTGGGAGCTGACCCTGCTCCTAACTGTCCCTTCAAGGTATAGGCACCTCCAAGTCTGTGGGCGTGTGAGGGCCAATTCTGATTCATGTATTGACTTTAGTACCTTACCTGAGGGAAGTGTGCAGGTAGCCAGAGACTGAAAAAATACCTATTTCAAACTTTTAGGGCAGCTCTGGTGTCGCTGCACAGCCAGGTTACCAAGAGGTGTAATGAACACTGTACTCTTTCCTGTTTCTGGGCAACCCTCTAGCCATTCGCTCCTGGTTAACTCGGAAACACGTCCAGAGGCTGCACGCAGCTGCCACAGTCATCAAGCGCGCATGGCAGAAGTGGAGAGTGAGTATCGGACTCAAGAAGTCAGGGTTGCCTGTGGATATTTTGGTACCAGATAGACCCGGGTTGGAATGCTGGCCCTGCCACTGCAAAGTGGGTGGTCTCGTGTTCTTCATGCACAAAATGGCCACGCCCCACACTGCAGGGTGGCTGTGACAGTAAAGAGTGGCATAAGCAACTGGGAACGTGCTAAACACCATGGAATTATAGACCCTTTAAAGGTGTGGATTTTATATCAACTAGATCTCAACAAGGCTATTTTTTAAAGTAGCCTGTGGAAGGCCTAGGCCCACCTGCCTTGGGTATGAAGTTCTGCCACACAGAGCCTGTCTAGTTGAAGGCACCCAGCTGTTCACAGCCAGGTGGCCTTCAGTTCACCTTGTTAAGCTGACTTATTAAAGAGGCCACTCTTTAAAGGAGTGGATTTTATATCAACTAGATCTCAACAAGACTGAGATTTTTTAAAGTAGCCTGTGGAAGGCCTAGGCCCACCCGCCTTGGGTATGAAGTTCTGCCACACAGAGCCAGTCTGGTTGAAGGCACCCAGCTGTTCACAGCCAGGTGCCCTTCAGTTCACCTTGTTAAGCTGACTTATTAAAGAGGGTTTTGATTTCCATTTTTCATTAAGAGCTGAGAAGTCAAAAGCTATAAAGTGGTATTCTCTTTTTAAGATCAGAATGGCCTTCCTTGCTTCTAAAGAACTGGATGGTGTGGAAGAAAAACACTTGTTTCAAGCTCCCGGTTCCCCAAGCTCCTTCCCGCTGCCCCAGGCACAGAGCTGGCTCCCGGGGGCAATAATCCGCCTCTGGCCCCTGGGACTGGTCCTGGCCAATGCAGCCGTGGGCGTGCACGGCTTCCAGAGGAAACTGGTGGTCTGGGCCTGCCTCCAGCTCCCCACCAGCAGCCCCCGGAGCTACACTGTCCAGACAGCACAAGAGCAAGATGGTGTCACGTCCATCCGAGCACTGCCTCAGGTAAGCTGTGATGGGATGGATGGCAGTCTTGCCCACAGCAGCTCTGGGTCCCTCCCATCTCACTGTAGAAGGCAGGAGGCCAGGCCCAGGAATCCACAGCAGGAGCAGGACTGAGGCTGGGACAAGAGCCGTCCTAACCCTACTGGGGAAACCAGAGCCTAAGCTTCCCAACTGGCTGCAGTTACAACTCCGACTTTCCCAGAGCCTTTTCATCACCTCTTAAAAACTGCCTCTAAGTGTTCTGGAGCAGCCGTCGCCAACCGGTGCTCTGTGAGGTCCGAAAGGTTGGCGACCGCTGGTTTAAGGAAACCTTTGGAGCAGCAGTCACTAACCAGTGGTCCTCGGACCACTGGTCCATGAGGTCTGAAAGGCTGGCGACCACTGTTCTAGAGCCACCTTTTAGTTAGTCCCACTTTCAAAAAACTTGGGTTGTGCTGACAGCTTACTTACTCCAGTGGCACTGGATTTGGCATCAGGTTTTCCCCAAATGATGTTACTTGGTTTTTCTCCTTTTCCAGCTAAGGAAATGACAACCAGGTGAGTCACTGGTCCGAGTGCCCTGTGTTTTTATATTACGGGCAGCCAGGGGAAAAGTCAGCCAGCATATAAAACAGGCAAATACTCAAGGATTATGTGATAACAACAAGGCAGAAGGAAGGAAACTGAATTTCTTGCCAGAGGAATTACTGTAGGCCAGAACCTGGGTAAAATCTCCCATGACCACACAGTGTAAACCGAAATCTGTTCGACCTTCTGGCGTTAAGCAGTCTTAGGGCTGAGACAGGTGACACTTCTAGGAGGGGAGCGCTCTACTGTTCCTCACCTGCCTCACACTGCAGGGATGTGAACTTTTCTATTCTAATACCGCTCTGGACTTTGCCACTTAACCAACTGAAAAACATGTTGGTTAGTTCAGTCCTGCTACTGCCGTGACTCTCATGCCAGCACTTACTTGTCCACACTCCCCTGCATCCCTAGCATTTGCTCTGTGAGGTACCTTTAGGCCCTGGCTCTCCTGGGAGCCGGGGTTAAGCCACATCTCTCTCTCCCCAGGGCTCGATCAAGTTTCACTGCAGAAAGTCTCCGCTGCGCTATGCTGACATCTGCCCTGAACCTTCGTCCGACAGTGTTACTGGCTTTAATCAGATTCTGCTGGAAAGACACAGGCTGGGCCACGTGTGATCTCTTCTCACCTTCTGTCCTCACCTGGCTGGGCAACCTGTGGTGCCTTTGTTTCTACAATGCCTTTCCTGCCAGCTGCCTTGCCAAAGACATTCAATCAACACATAGCTGCCAAACTACTCCCAGTGACTCCCAGGCCTGTGAGAGTGATGGCTCCTGCCCGCCTGTGGGCCAGGGCTGTGCGGTCCATCACCAGTGGGGCCTGGGGCTCCAGCCTCCATCTCAAGCACTGACAGGTGTCAGGGTTAGTAGTTCCCAGACCAAGATTAAGAAACAGCAGGGCCACATTTTAACTACATTCGTGGAGCCAACTGCAATCAAACAAGATTGAGAGTTGTCTGTCACTACAGTGGGGTACCCTCCACTCTGATTCCCCACAAACAGAACAAGCAGCCTGAGATCAGCTCTAAAATTTTGGCTGGGGAAATTCTGTGTTTAGTTCCTTTAAAAGGAACAAAACTTTACTATTTAATATGTTGTTGATTTATTTAATTTGAAGCAATTAAATTATGAATCAAGGATGATGAACAATGCAACGTACCACAGAACCACACCTTGATTTTATTTAGTAACACTGAGCAAGTTTTCACTCAAACAAGTGTGAAACTTGATAAATTATCTCACGATATCTACCTTAACTGTACCAAAAATAAATAACTTAAAAACAACCATTTGAAAGTGTGCCACTTGAGTGCCCCCATCTGTCTGACACCTAAGCCCACAGCAATGGAGGTGAAGACTCGCATGACCTACCCTACACCAGCAGGTCTTCGTCCTGGAAACACTGCCCTTGCTTGGGGCCCCACATTAGCTGGTCTCCTGGGAGAAGGAGCAAGCAGCACCACAATCCATTTTAAGGATCCTTATTCTGGGATGGTTCCACGATGCTTAAACAGCAGTCGGCAAACTCCACAAACAAGGGCTCCTGCATGCAGGCTCTCATGAGCTTGGCCTTGTCGTCCCCCTGATCGAGGCTGACCATCAACTGTCTAAGGTGTGGATTGAGCAGTAAGCTTCTTAATGCTGCAGACTCCCCTTAAAAATTAAGGAAAGAAAGCCAATCTGAGTTGAAGCTGGAACAGGTGGAGATGGCTGAAAGCTAAATGCTTTAAATGTAATATTGTATCCCCTTAACCTTTAAACCCACAAATTAACCCCAGTGCTTTGCATAAACAAGGTGAAATCAGCATATAAAATGATTTCCAAGTTAAATACTTCATGACTACATATACAGAGAACAGCCTTAGCTTATTGGCAAGGACAGTTAGACACTGAATCAAGCACGTCCAACTCCAGAGGGAGTGCTTGTGAATGATGCTTAAGTGCTTGATCCAGCCTAAAGCATGGTCGGTAGTGAAATGATGCTAACATCTGTGTGGTGCTTTACAGATGACAGAACTGTTCACAACTATCCCCAGCTAGCTCCAACCTCGTTCTAACCACTGCCATGGGACCGGGTGCAAAGCACCACCTGTCAGGCGGACTGTGAAATGGGAATGAAAATAATGCCCACCTGTAGGAACTACCCTGGCCCATGAATTAGAGGTAACAGAACTGCTCTAGGGACTGAATGAGCAATCCCACAAATACTGGGTATTATTAACGCCCACATCCTCTAAAAATCAAGTCCAAAAAAGGGGACATCTAATACTTTCAACAATAAAGATAGCCTTAGCCGGTTTGGCTCAATGGATAGAGCGTCAGCCCGAGGACTGAACAGTTCAGGTTCTATTCTGGTTAAGGGCACCCACCTTAGTTGCAGGCACAATCCCCCACCCTGATCAGGGCGAGTGCAGGTGGCAACCAATCGATGTCTCTCTCACATTGATATTTCTCTCTCTCTCTCTCTGTCTTTCGCCCTCCCTTACACCCTCTCTAAAATAAAAATGGAAAAATATCCTCGGACCCAGTAAGGTATTTTTTAAAAAATAAAAACAAATTTAAAAAATCAAGTCCTGGGATTATCCAGTATGCATTAATGGCTAGACTGCAAATGGAGCACTAGGAACATGGAAATAAATGTAGATTTCTCGCCTACAGACTGATGTGAAACAAATTACCATAATATCTGGTGAGTAGTATATTACAAGGCACCATGGGAAGATGAAAAAGTATCTAATTCTGGCAGTCAAAGGTCAAGAACACTTTAACTGAGGACAGGACACTTGAACAAAGCCTTGAAGGAGGAAAAGAACTCTGCTAACTCACAAAGCCACTGTGACCCCAAGCCAAGAAAACGGCCTTACAGACAAGCTGGGAGGTGTGGAAACCCTGTGTTGTTAACAGAACCGTGTGGCTGGATGAAGGGCTCTGCATGCCACGCTAAAGTATTTAATAATCTTAAAAATCACATTCTGGCTCTGGCCAGGCGGCTCAGTTAGAGCTTCGTTCACATACACCAAGGCTGCGGGTTACAAGAAGCAACCAATGAATGCATAAATAAGTTGAAAAACAAATTGATGTTTCTTTTGTTCTCTCTCCCTTCCTCTCTTTCTCTAAAATCATAAATAAAACCACATTCTATACAACAGATTAAATGTATCTCAATGGTTGACAAAAAGTAAGCACAGTACAGACTTACCTAAATTCTTTAAATTCTGCAAAGAAACTCTGTCCTGTTCCTCGTCACTATTGAGAAAATCAGCTACAGAGTCGTCGTCATCATCTAAGGAATACATAACACAATCAACTACTTATGGCTCTAAAGAAAGGCCAGGTACCAGATTTTAACTACTCAAATAGAGTTTAAAAATGTATAGGCACACACGTGACAGTAACCCATTTGTATAAACTCCTCCTTTAGGAAAGGGAAGGAAAATGAAAGAAACATTGGTGACTTAAAACAAATGCATCCTAGTGTTCACACGCTTAGTCTTATGTGTTTCCCTGTTGTCGTTATGCTGGAGGCTGATTTTCCAATTCTTATCCTCCTTCTCTCCTCACCATGGCTCCAGCTCTCAGATGGACCAATAAACTAGGTGTGCTCCATAAAAACCTGCTAATGTCAATCTCCTCATGGGCAGAAACTGCTGGCATTGCCTGAACCCAATAAGGAAGTTTGTCCAAGGGCAGAACCAGGCCACCTCCTTCTTGCTGTGAATGTTCAAGATGCCTTGGGTGGCATCAGAGGGGGCTGCTTTCAGAGGCAGGCATGATGCATGACCCCAGGTAGCCAGTTGGCTGGCAGGATGGGATGGCAGCTCTCTACCACTGTAACCTGTGAGAAGCTTCCAGGAGCAGCAGCAAGGTGTCATGAGCCAAGGGCAGCCTCTCACCTAGGCCTGCTCAGGTGAACTGACAGGTCCAGCCAGACCCATGAAGGGAGACTGAAGCCATGACTACAGAAGGCTCCCTCACCCCCAAACCACACCCACGGTCTTCCCCCTCTTGCCCCTTGCCCCTACTATTCCTGTCCTGAACAATGCCTTTAGGCTGCTCTCTATCACCGCAAGGACAGTGCCCCCACTCCTGATGCTCTGGGCTAAGGAAGCTGCTTCTCCCTAATGAAGACATGGTCCTTGACTCCCTGCCCCAGCCCGTCTCCTCTTTCCTTTCAACTTATTCTATTTCAAGGCCCTTTCTAGGTTTGTTTGTTTGAAGTCAACTAACCCACCTTTGTTTTCCTCGGGCTTTACAGTTCTTGCAGTAAAAGCTGATATTTTTTCCTCAACAAGACGAGTTTCGGTATTGCACTGCTCTGAAAGACACACAAACATCAGGAGCATATCACCTCCATTTTAGTGACAAGGCTATACCTCCCCACCAAGCCAGCATCGAGGTGGGAAGCATAAGGATGGAGTAAGGGATGTGGGTGGGGGTAGAGATGGATGCAGAGGAAGTGAGAGATCAGATCAAGGGAAAGTAGCAAAAACAAGCAACCCTGAACCTGGCAAAACAACTTATGGACCCTAGGACCTGTCCGGATCCCTCCTTGCCTTGCCTAGTATCACAGGGCTTTCATTATGTTTAAGTGGCACACTGACTTCAATTAGCATCAAACTATTTTCTCAGGAGTTTCAGGTATCAAATTTGCATGTGCTCGTGCCATTGGGCATACACAGGTCCAGCCCAGAGGGGTTCAGTCTTAGGGATGACAGCTAGAGAGATGGATAAGATGCAAAGGGCCGGAAGATAAGACCAAGAGGAGTCTTGCAGGAGGAGGCATTGCCAGGTCAAAGACCATTTCTGGCAGAAGATGTGTGGCTAGCACCAACCCTTAAAATAGGGTCAGGTGCAAGGAGATGGTGATGAGCAAATGCCAGCAGACTGGTGGTGGCTGGAACACAAGTGGAGAAAGCAGGAGCAAAAGTATGCCATATGCAGGCCGACTGTTACAGGTATTTCTCAGCAAGAGTGCTACTGTGCTCAGGGTGGAAAGGTCTTTAATGCTGTCGGTCTCACACACCACAAGGTGTTTATTAGGATCAATACCAATTACCAGAAGTACCACCAACTCCTCCTCAGCTACTGTAACAACAAAAACTTTGTGAAGTGGTATCTCCCTGGGGAGAACCACACCCAGGTTAAGAACCACTGACCTGTGCTGGAGAGAACTGGCCTTTTCAACAAGGGAGTGAATTGCTCCAATTTGCATTTCAGAAAACTCACCCGGGCCGGCAGCAGGGCCACACAGATAAGAGCTCCTGATGGGGTTCTTAGAGGGGCCTCACGGGGATGCAAGGTGAGGGGGAAGTGCTCCCAACCCAGCTCTCCAGCCCTATTTCCAGCCAAACAGTTATCTTCTTTCCTGTCTACCTTTAGTTGAAGGTTTATTTTTTTAAATATATTTTTATTGGTTTCAGAGAGGAAGAGAGAGAAACATCAGTGATGAGAGAGAATCATGGATCACTGGCCTCCTGCAGGCCCCCCTACTGGGGAACCAGCAACCCCCGGCATGTGCCCTGACTAGGAACTGAACCACGGAATCCAACCATTCCGTGACCTCCTGGTTCATAGGTCCACACTCAACCGGCCAGGCGAAGGTTTCTTTTGAAATACTCCAGAGATATTAGAAAAAAGGCAGGGGGCGGGGTTGGAGAGAAAGGCATGAAACATACTGTCGTAAAGCAGAGACTAGAGGGGATGAAACAAACAACTAATGAGAAAAAAGGGGGGGCATCTATAATACTATCAACGATAAAGATAAATTTTAAAGAACCTAGACGAGAAACTTTAACATGAATCAAACAATCATGAAGTCGTGGGAAAGGGCCCCGAGGGCTGAGAAGAGGCGCTGGAGGAACAGTTAAAATGTACACTTGACAACATTAACAGCCAAGGACATAGCTCCTTATTGTAAAAAGACCTACCTCACTGTTTCTAACAAGACCTTATTTAGAAGAACGTTCTCGTTAACCTTAGCCAGCGCAACTTGGGCCGAATGAGGAGGAAAACAAAGATGAAATAGCTGGGTTGCCTTTTCCGGCGAAAAACGACCCACTCTTTTTAAAAGACACACAAAAAAAGGATAGCACGTGGAAGAAAAGACAGAGCAGAAGAAAGTTCTGACTGTTCAAAATCCGAAGAAGCATTCACAGGCAGAGGTGTCCCCAAGAGATCCGACAGGGTCGGGCGCGACAAGGCCCGGAGGGAGCGGGCCTGAGGGGTGCACAGCCCCGAGACCCGGGCGGGGCGTGGGG
>NW_005354174.1:1061906-1080058 GCF_000412655.1 Myotis brandtii
CAGGACGTCCGGCGCTTACTAGGGCACGCGGCAGGCGGGGCAGCGGTATTTGGGCTTCTCCAAGCAGATCACACAGACGACGGTGCCACCACTGAGCGACGCCATGGTCTCCCGGCCCCGCCGCGCGCTGCTCTGGCCGCGGGTGCCACGTGCACGCTGTTTCTTCCGTCTCCTTAACCGGGACCAATCAGCGCGCAGCATTTACTGGCAGACAAAAGCAACAGATTGATCCTGCTTACCGTTCCAGGCCCAATCAGTAGAAAGTCGATACACTCGATGTACACGCAGTAACTGCATCAGGTTTTCCCTGATTGGGTCACATCGTGGAAGAACTTGTCAGTAGCCCTGTCCGCCCATACACGGCAGGGGGACTTGGAACAAGTCATCGGCCCCACATTTCCTTTCCTGGTGTGGACTTTCTGACTCTTGCACAGGCTTTGGGTTCTCCCGCGGCAGGGGGACTTGGAACGAGTCATCGGCACTCTCCAGTTCCGTTGCCCCACATTTCCTTTTCTGGTATGGACTTTCTGACTCTTGCACAGGCTTTGGGTTCTCCCCGCACATGTCATTTGCTTATCTCTAGAAAACGAGAAGTCCAGCCATTGGTCAAACCTCTGTCAGATCACGAGACACACACATGCCCTTCCCAGCCTAGGCCAGTGGTAGGCAAACTCATTAGTCAACAGAGCCAAATATCAACAGGACAACGATTGAAATTTCTTTTGAGAGCCAAATGTTTTAAACTTAAACTATATAGGTAGGTACATTGTTATTAACTTAATTAGGGTACTCCTAAGGCTTAGGAAGAGCCACACTCAAGGGGCCAAAGAGCCGCAGTTTGCCGACCACTGGCCTAGGCCATTTTTCTCACGGGAAAGAAAGATGAGGCTTGGTCACTGACAAACGTTTATTGAATCTAACTGTGAGTCCTGCTATGAGCAGATGCTGGGACAGGACACCCAGGGATTATCAAAGGTTGTCTCTGGTCTCTGGGAGCTTAGGGCTTTGAGTGAAGGAAGGAGGGGGAGGTGGGAAGGAAGATACTCAGTTTTAGAGTCATGCTGACACTAGCCTGCACTTGCATGACCCTGAGAGTGAGTGCCTCCTTAAATTTTGCACCCTTGGTTTCTCACTCACCTCACCCTAGTCCCAGCCCAGGGTGGGGCAGATTAACCAGGTAAGAGAAGAGTGACTTCTGGCCCAAAGATGGGAATCCTGTCCTACTGAGTCCAGATAGGTGAGCTCTGATGAGCCTTGAATGCCACCTCAGGCTTTAGGAATAGACAAATTCACATTTTATTGGGAGCCCCCCTCTTCCTCAAAGCCCTGAGCATTGCCCCATGTGAGTGGTGCCCTCACCCTAAGTGCTTCCCCCTTGTGTTGGCTCATCAGCCCTCAGGATCCCAATACAAGGGTCCCCCATGACTTTCAAGATCTGTGGGAATGCATCTGCTACAACCAAGGCAGCCATTCTAGTCTTAGCTCAAACCCCTCCCTGGCTGTGTGACTTGGAAACATTGATTATCCTCTCTGAGCTCCCTCATCTATTAGATATCCAGACCTATATTCCCTATCTGTTGTGAGGCAAAGAGGAGACCATGTATTAAAAGGTTTATAATCTGAAGCACTACAAAGAGTTATTTCCATGATATCTAAAACATTTCTGTACTCTCCTGGAGCTCCAGTCCAGACCCCATGAGCACAGGTCCCAGGCCCAAGTCCCGGGTTTCTGCCGTCAGCCTCTGAGCTGTGCTGGCCCTGGGTGTGAGTGACTATCCATCCTTCCTTTGGCCGTGCCAGGCTGTCCGGAGGACGCTGTCCAGTCCTCAGTGCTGAACCGTCAGGTCCCCCCTGGCTGCCTCCCTGCACTACTGTCCCTACCTCCAGCCTCCAACCAGGTGCCCGGGCAAAATTCAAGACGCATCCACAATGACCCAATAATCTGCAGTGTTCTTTGTATTCCTCAACAATTGTGGGTACCGCTGGTTTCTATCAGAAGTATCCCAGCAGGTCTGTGCTTACCTGGGAAGGCCAGGGAGAAGGTGACTTGTCACACCACCCTTGAATCCCGTGCCCTGTCTGGCACCGGTAGAAATTCACCCATTATGGACATCACCACTGCCCTCTCCAAACTTTTCTTGTGAATTGTGTTTGGAGGCTGAGGCCACAGAAAGTTTCCACAATTTTTAGGGGTTCAACCCCACCCACATCCAAACCACACTGAATCCCCTAACTCCGGGTCCAGGAATGGTGACTCCAGCAAAAAAAACAAAAAATTCCTGGGATTCCTCCCAGGCACATTCTACGCAGAAAAAAAAAAAACCCTCCCTCCCCTCTGGGAGACCCCCAGCTTCCATGGACAGCCTCACCCCTCCTGCTCCAAGGTCCAGGACAGGTGGCTCAGCTGTGATGGCGATGAAATTGAGGAACATCAAGAAGCCACGGAAGACCAGCCCAACTCCTCTGGGCAGTGGCTAGTTCCGAGAAGAATGACAGATCTGACTCCAGGCCCAGCAATGTCCGCACTGACGCGGACGCCCATGGTGGCACCTGGCTCCCCTGGACCTCCACCGTGCCCATCCTAGCAACTGTCTCGCGCCTCCTTGGCGTCAGACTGAGCAGTGCCGACGTGGAGAGGCGAGGTAATAACCTGGCGCAATGGTTTTCAGAGCTACGGGCCCTGGCAGGCGCTGTCCAGCGCATTTCAGACAAGCCAATCCTGGGGCTAACAACTCCTAAGACCCCGAGGCGCGCGGAGACGCCCAGGCCTGACGCCCATCACCGCCAGAGGGCGCTCCAGGTAGCGATCGGCCCTGGTGCAGCAGCGCTCGCTCCAGACCTAACGGAGAAGACAAGGCTGTCTCACCTCGCAGGCAGACAGGCAGGAGTTAAGTCCGCACCTGGGCCGCCGCGCCTCGCACCTCGCCAAGTGGCAGGGAAAGAGCCGAAAGCGCGGCAAGGAAGCAGACGACCGACCGATGGGCAAATGTGTCTGGACGAAAACAAGGCCCACGCTAGCGAGGACTCCAAATGCAATTGGCTGTCCAGGGGCAGTTCCCCAGTGACTATCGCCCCATGCTCCCTGTCAGCCCCAGAGGGTGGAGGCCACCTACATTAGTCTGACAAAAGTTTAATCTGGAGCTTTTGAGTTACTAACTAGGGCGTGAGCCCCTGCCCTGCACCTTCCCTCAATGCCACGATGGGGCGGGCGGATCAATCTAATCAGCCCACTAGGGCTACACATTGCCCTTATCAGAGTCCAGGGGTTGATAAGGTCAGACTATTTTCGCTGCCTTGCTAAATCTCAGCTTCTCTCTGGAGAGAGAACACCTCTATTCCTGCCCCCCAGGATGGGGATTTCAGGTGACCGACTACCATGTTCTCATCTGGCCCCCCTCCGTTTTCCCTCCCGTGTTCAGGTGTTCAAGTGAGTGAGGTTGCTGGTGGGAGTCAATAAAAGGAGGCCTGAGGTTCTGGTGGAGTGGTCCCAATAATTGATTCCCAGCTCTCTGCATGTTATAGCTGTGAAATGGTATCCGTTCCCCAACTCCAGACAATGACAGTCTGTCCTACAGTTAGACTTCAAAGAGAACTTCCAAACAATAAAAGGATAGAGAATAACTGCATTATCCACAGTCCCAGGAGAACTGGAAAGTACAAACAGTGCAGGTCACCATTGTTTCATGAACACACTCACCCTGCCACCCACAGCTCCACACTTTTTTTCCCTCACACTCTCTCCCACTTGTAAGTCCACATAGATCTCCTTAGGACAGAGATCAAAGGAATCAAGACTTCCCAACCAGATTCTCCTAGAAGCTTCGAAGGGTCCCATGTGGAGCGGGGCCCAGAATGGGGGTCCCCAAGCTAGGCAGACCCAGCTCTAAAGGTTCTGGGTCCAGCCTGGTGGTGTGTCTCAGTGGTTGAGTGTGGACCTATGATCCAAGAGGTCACAGTTCAATTCCTGGTCAGGGCACAGGACCGGATCCTGGGCTCCGTCCCCAGAATGGGGTGTGCACGAGGCAGCCAATCAAGATTCTTTCTCATCATTGATGTTTCTGTCTCTCCTTTCCCTTCCTCTCTGAAATCAATACAATATATTTTTAAAAATTAAAATTAAAAAGAGGTTTTGGGTCCAGAGGTCTTGGGGCGTGTACTGGTTACAGATAAGTCCCGACAGGCAGGTTGTGACCGGTCTTGAGCGGCCAGAATCAGGAGAGAGGGTGTTACACATATACGTAGCCCTGCACCTCCTCCCGACCCAAGGATCCCAACCTGTTAAGGATTCTCGCACCACCTGCGCTCGCCCTCTAGGGGCCAAAAATCGTCTCTATCTCTAACAGCCTTCCCTTCTTTGTCCGGTCAGACACCCCGAGTAGTTCTGGCAGGAGCCGCCCGCCTGCCCCGGTGGCGCTGTCCAGCCCGCGGTGCTGAAGCGCCCAGAGCCCTGCCGCCAGAGAACAGATGGCAGGCAGTCCTAGCCTGCAGCTGCTATTCCTAACCCGGGCATCGTCCAGACTGGCCTATTAATCTGTACGGATGCTTGTCTGCCTCTGCAGGTTTAAACTGGAATTCCCCCAGAGATCCGAGCTTTCCTGAGGAGGCCCAGGAATGCCAGTGTTTGTCCAGGGGCCTGGAGGCTCAGGAAGTGGACAGTACTCAATTCCTGTGCGCCATTCTGGAAGTAGTAGGCATTCACGCACGACAGGCATCTCCACTGCCCTCTTCACACTTGTCGTAGGAGTTGTATGGTTCCCCGCACACTGGGGAGAGCCCCTCACTTTCCTTCCCACGTGCATCCAAACCAGCAGGGCCAGCTACCTGAAGGGTGGGGGGGGGGGGCATAAGACCATCCCTGGGGTTCCTCTCATACACATTCCTTGCAGTAAAGATGCCTCCACTCTGGATGACCACCAATTTTCATGGATACCCACGACTGCTCTCCTCACCCAATGTCCAGGCAGGCAGGGGAGATCCGGGGTCCCCAGTGAAGGGCTCTGCAACTTGGAGTCTAGAGTCTTGCCCTTGAAGGAGTAAATGACATGGTTGCCCAGTGAATTTATCATAATCGTGATGGCAGTGATGTTGGGCAGCATGAAGAAACTGGGTAGAACTACTAGGGCAGAAACTAGTCCAGAAAAGAGGGGCCAGTAGGATGCCAGAAGGAGCAGACAGGTGGCTGCATTGGTGCCCAGGACCAAGCCCACACTGGACCTACCATGTCCTGTTGCCCCAGAACCTCATGGGTGACCATTATGGTAGCCCAGGGCCCAGTCATATCTCCTCAGCATCAGTCAAACCTCAGTTCAGATTGGGAGAGGGATGAGGTACAAGTGGAGGCCAAAGGGTGGATAGTGAGTCATGTTGCTTGACTCTTGAAGCCTGCTCCCTCTCCTGATCCAGGATGCCTGCTGGTGCAACCTGGATGAATGGAGACAGGCAGTGATGCTCAGCCTGTGGGAGGAACACACCTGTGCGGGCAGGAGTGGGCAGTCCACCAGCAGTTGAAAAAGTCTAACTCCACCCCAACATGTGAGCCCCATACTGTGGCCCCCATGGCAACAGATTAATAACTAGTGTCACCCTGGGCATCATAGTGACCCCAAAAGGCAAAGTGGATATTAGCAAACCCATTAGGCAGATGGGAAGACAGAGGGTCAGAGAAGGCATGGGAAAGTGCTAGCACCCCCAAAGACAAACTTCTGGTGTTCAACTCACTCCAACATCCTCCTCCCTGTTCCTTGTTCTCCACTTCATTCATCCAGGACCTGGTGATAATGGAGGTCCCTTCTGTCAGACCCAAACAGCTCTGGTTACCATGGTAATTGATAAACAACCGCTCCAGGGTTCTCAACAACATAATCCTTCTGGGGGCGGGGGGACAGTCGGAGGGATCTTACTACCTTAGGGCCAACATGCCACCCTTTGGCTGGCCTGACACAAGCACATGAACACCACCCGGCGAGGAAAGGACTGCCAGTCAGACCCAGGGGACAGGTGGGGGCCTGAGGAAGTGCAGGTGCCTCCTCACCCGCTGGGCCTGCAGGCAATGAGCCAGAATGCTGCTTCAGCTTCTCATCACAGAGTTGAGCCACAGCTGTGCCATGCTGTTACTGGGGAAAAACATGAATCCAAATACACCCAGCAGGCCTGGCAGAATGAGGGAACCTGAGGGGCCACGCCACCGGAAGGAGGTCAAGGTGGGAGCCCTCTCATCAGATCAAAAGATGGGCAGCCTGAGTGTCCACATACGAACCAGAAGAAACCCACCACTGGGGCACCCGGGATTGAGGCAGAAGAACATGAGTGTGATCCTAATGTGGTGACGCTGGGAAGCACGGAGAAGCCAGATGCAGCGCCCTGCAGCAGGGCCCAATTCAGAAAAGAGGGCACTGAGCAGCCGGAAGGCACACTGTGCTTCCCCGAGCCCCGGGAGGGCCTGCTGCTCCTCAGCTCCTGCTCTGCCCCCGAGCATTCTTCCGCGGCCTTCTCCTGCCTTCCTGTCTTCAGGCTGGGGCAGTGTGAAGCCCAGAGGGAGACCAGATACTAGTTGCCACCCAGTAGGTTCCAGGTGAGCTGAGCCTGCAGCAACTGCCCAGTTGCCAGTGTCCAGCACGGCCAGGCACGGCTCCCAGCCCAGTCTGACCCCCGTGGCAACAGTGCGTGGGCTGGACTAGGTGCCCAGCCCACAGGGCCTCAGCAGCCACATGCCAAAGAGCTGGCTGTCTGGGGAGGGAGCAATGTGGTGCCCTGGGTTTCTAGCAAGGAAGCATTTCCTCTGAGAAAGCAGACCCTGAGCCAGCCCAGTGCTCCACAAGGGGCTGCTGGGCCACGGGCTGTCCGGAGCACCACTGTCTGGCTGCTTCTGAGCCAGCCCTGGGAGGGTGGACAGCCAGCCAGGAGACTGCACATCACCCACCCACCCTCACCCTGTATCCGCTACAAAATGAAAATGCTAGGCCCTTGGTTCAAAAACCGTTAAGCATTCGAGTATTAAACCAAGTGCAGCCCCTCTGAAACTTCACGAGTTCCACAGCCATGAAGCCCACCCATCCCATATAAGGCTCATTAAACTTGAACTGCACTTCAGGTTAACTTAGGGGTTACTTGCTATGGCAGAGCCACTGTCCCCCACCTCCTGGTTTGCCAGAATAAGGGAGGAGGCAGGGCCGTTTGATCTCGCCCTCCCACAGGACCTACGGAGGGGGGAAGTGAGTTATCTATGCAGACTTGCTAAATCTCGGCCTCTTTCTGCAGTTCTGACACCCCTATCCTTCCCCAGGGCATGGGGGGAGCTGGGATCACACCTGAAAGAAGTAGGTAAGGTGGGGTCATTAGAGGAGTTTCTGACACATTCTCAGTGGCTTGTCTCCGTTTTCCTTCTGATACCTAAGAGATAGGAGTTCAGGTCTTAAAAGAGGATGCATATGGTAGTAGTATCGGAAAGTCTCTGGGAGCGAGCTGAAGTTCTGGGTATCAGGGATAGGGTGGACCTAAAGAGTTGCTTTCCAGTTCTCTGTTTGCTATTTTATTATCGTTAAATGATGCCCTCCCCACAACTGAAACACTAGGGAAGGACGGACAGGAGGAAGACCTTCCAAACTGTCAATGGCCCTCAACTGTTGGGAGCGCGGGGGCAGCAGAGGGCGCCATTGTGCAAATACAATCCTGGGAGGAGGCGCCCACAGGCGCTCATTTTTTCTCACACCCTCCCTGAGACAGGTTAGGAAGCCAGGACAAACGGAAAAGGGAAACTAAGACAGGAAGTTGGACAGCTAAGCAGTTTACAGCCCTCTAGTAAATCACAAAATCTTATCTTCCCTAACCAAGGACACTGAGAGTAAATGGTTTACACTTCTCCCCAACGGAGGGTAGATAGCACAAATCACCCGACTCGGGAAGACAGATAACAGAAATCAAGTTAGTGCCGCGTGTGCCAGCCACACCCAGGGACAGATGAAGTCAGGGGAATAAATCTCATTTTGGCACTTCAGCATAAAGCTGATGCAATATTCTACTTAAGTTCTCCCCTAAAATTCCTATCTTTAGAAAACAGATAAGAACCCTCAAGAAAAAGACCCAGCTCGGGCTCTCTCTGGAGCATGCCCACGCCTTTCTTCCCTCTCGTTTGTGCATCTCTACTTTTCTTTCCTAAACTCTTAAGGGTCCCCATGAGACTTGCAACTGAGGGAGCAATGGGCAGCGGTAGCTCGTCCTGGGCTTACCCCTGAACTTGTCTCCACGGCCCCTTTTTCTCTGACTTTTCAGTGAGCTAATGGCAGCGCCACCGTGGCTCACTTCTTTCACCGTGACTTTTACTTCTCCGTGAGTCCATGCAGCCCAGCATGGCCCACTTCTTTCCTATAACGTTTCTGTTGAGCCAAAGCTGAGAACCGCCTAGGCGCTCGCTCTCTTGTTGCTTCTTCTACGCTAAGCCTTTCCTTGTCTCACTGTCCCCAGCTTTAATAAACATGCTCTCGAAATCACCTGGACTCATATTGTGAAATCTTTCCTGCATGAACCCACACACTACTGGCCGGCCTGAGGCAGAGCTGCTCTAGGCCCAGTCCCCTTTCGGTGACCTCTCTACCCTGCAAATCTACAGAAACACCCCTGTTACTCCTCCACCACCACCACCACCACCACACACACACTCTCCCTGTTTTACAGGAACATCAGAAAGCAAAGAGTTAGAACTCCAGGTTCAGATTCTCCAAACGGCCTCTGAGGGTCCCTTAAAGGGTGGTGCCTCCCAAATCTTTTGCCTTCACCTTTACCCCACCTCCAAACTATTTTCATGAGCTGATGATAGTTCTGCTCTGCGAGGAGCCGGGGAGAGAAACTGGGACCCTGGTTTCCTTCCCCAGCCTGTGGCCCTGCCCCTCCACTGGGAAGATGTTCCCTGCATTGTTATTTTCCATGGAAAGTGAGCTGATGACACAATTTGGTGTTTAAAAAAAAAAAAAAGAAAGAAAGAAACAGGCCAAATGAAGTCACTTTTGCTAAGCCATATCATTAAACCAAAATTTAATAACTAACCTAATTCAGTTTCAGCCTTTTCCAGGAGTAGAATTTTAAACCAATCAGCCTGGAATTTCCTGATCAGACACTTCTGCATAAGACCTCCTGCCTGAAATAATCCACTCTCTTAATCCCACCTCTTTCTGCTTACAAAAACATTCCACTTTGTACAACTCTTTGGAGTGCCTCTCTACTTGCCAGATGGGATACTGCCCGCTAAAGAGAAAATCACAGGCCCAAAATGCCATCCCTCATGCTAAAAGCCCATTATAACCAAACCTAGATTTAATACTTGATTTAAGTGCAGTTTCAACATCTCACAGGAATGTAATCTTAATGCACCAGTTTGGAATTTTCTGGTCAACCACCAGGAAGGCTCCCTCCAACCGAAAAGAAAAAGATGTCCTGGCCTCAAAATAATCCTTTCTTTGCTTTTGTTACTAGCTCCCTTGCCCGATCCTTCTTCCTATAACAACCTTTCATTTTGTAAAATCCCCCACAGTACCCTTCTAGTTGTTAGATGGGGTGCTACCCAATAGATAAATTGCTGAATAAAGACAATTAGATCTTCAACGTTACTCATTTAACATGCCTGATTTAGGCCATACTGGCCTCAATAAATTCAAGAAGATTGAAATCATATCAAGCATCCTTTTCATCATAATGGCATGAAAAAAATACAAATATGTGGAGACTAAACAACCAGTGAATCAAAGAGGAAATCAAACAAAAAATCAGAAACTATCTTGAATAAATGAAAATAAAAACACAACTTTTCAAAATTTATAGGATGCAGCAAAAGCAGTTCTAAGGGGGAAGTTCAGAGCTATACAAGCCTACCTAAAGAAAAATCCCAAATAATCCAACTTTATACCTAGAGGAATTAGAAAAAGAAGAACAAACAAAACCCAAAGTAAACAGAAGGAAGGAAATTTTAAGATCAGAATGAAAACAAAATTAAAAAAAACAGAAAATATCAATAAAACTAAAAGCTGGTTCTTTGAAAAGATAAATAAAATAGACAAACTCATCAAGGAAAAGAGAGTGAGAGCCCAAATAAATAAAATCATAAATGAAAAAAAGAGAAGTTACACCTGACACCACAGAAATTTTTAAAAAATCATTAAAGAATACTATGAGCAATTATAGAGAAAATCACAGGCCAATTTGATAATCTAAATAAATGAATAGATTTTTAGAAGTATACAACCTTCCAAGATTGAACCAGAAAGAAATAAAAAATCTAAAAACACCAATTACTAGCAGTGGAATTAAAGCAATAATAAAAAAAAGTCGAGGACCAGATAGCTTCACAGATGAATTCTACAAAACACTTAAAGAAGAATTAATACCTATATTTATTTTTTAAATATATATTTTTATTGATTGATTTCAGAGAGAAAGGAGGAGAAAGAGAAAGAGAGAGAGAGAGAGAGAGAGATATTGATTTCAGAGAGAAAGGAGGAGAAAGAGAGAGAGAGAGAGAGAGAGAGAGAGAGAGAGAGAGAAACATCAATGATGAGAGAGAATCATTGATTGGCTGCATATCCCACACTGGGGATGAAGCTCAAAACCAGTGCATGTGCCTTGACCAGGAATAGAACCTGACCTCCTGGTTCATAGGTCAGTGCTCAACCACTGAGCCATGCCAGACAGGCAATACCTATATTTCTTAAAGTATTTTAAATATTGAAGAGGAAGGAACACTTCCAAACTCATTTTATGATGCCAGCATTACCCTGACACCAAAATCAGATAAGACATTACAAAAAAAAGAAAATTCAGGCTAATATCCTTGATGAACATAGATGCAAAAATTATCAACAAAATGTTAGCAAAACAGATTCAACAATTAATTAAAGGGATTATACACTATGTCCAAGTGGGATTCATCCCAGGCATGCAAGGATGGTTGAACATCCATATATCAATCAATGTGATATATTACATTAACAAAAAAAAGGACTAAAACCATATGATCATTTCAACAGATGCAGAAAAAAAGCATATGAAAAAATTCAACATCCTCTTATGATAAAAACTCTCAATCATTAGAACTAATAAATGACTTCAGTAAAGTTGAAGGATGATACAGAATCAATCTACAGAAATCTATTGCATTTCTATTCATCAATAACAATCAGAAGAAGAAATTAAGAAAACAAACCCATTTACAATCACATCAAAAAGTATAAAATACCTATGAATAAATTTAGCCAAAAAGGTGTAAACTGTACTCTGAAAACTGTAAGACATTGAAGTAAGAAATTTAAGAAGATATAAACAAATAGAAGGATAAATCTTGTTCATGGATTAGAAGAGTTAATGTTGTTAGAATGTCCTTAGCACCTAAAGTAATATACAGATTCAATGAAACCCCTATTAAAATAGCATTCTTCTCAGAATTAGAACTAATCCTACAATTTATATGAAACCACAAAAGACCCTGGATAGCCAATGAAATCTTGAGAAAGAATAAAGTGAGAGGTATCATGCTCCCCGACTTCAAACTGTACTACAAAGCTACAATAATTAAAACAGTACGGTACTGGCATAAAAACAGATACATAGATCAACAGAATAGATTAGAGAGCCCAGAAATAAATCCTTGTTTATATGGCCAATTAATCCATGACAAAGGAGGCAAATATATACAGTGGGGTAAAGGCAGTCTCTTTAATAAGTGGTGTGGGCAAAACTGTACAGACACATGCAAAAAAAGAAATATACAAAAATAAACTCAAAATGGATGAAAGACATAAATGTTAGACTTGAAACTATAGAACTCATAGAAAAAAACAAAGGCAGGAAACTCTCTGATGGTGCTCTTATTACTGTCTTTTTGGATATATCTCCTTGAGCAAGGGAAACAAAAGAAAAAAATAAACAAATGAGACTACACTAATTTAAAAAGTTTTTGCACAGCAAAGGAAACCATTAACAACACGAAAAGAGAGCCTACTGAAGGGGAGAAGGTATTTTCAAATTATACATCTAACAAAGAGGTTAATATCCAAATCTAAAAATAACTCATACAATTTTAACAGCAAACACCCCTCCCCAAAAACAGTGCAATTAAAAAATGGACAGAGGATCTGGATAGGCATTTCTCCCAAGAGGACATCCAGATGGCCAACAGACAAATGAAAAGATGCTCAACATCACTAATCATCTGGGAGATGAATATTAAAATCATAATGAGATATCACCTCACACTGTCAGAATGGCTATCATCCATAAATCAACAAGTAGCAAGTGCTCGCAAGGATGTGGAGAAAAAGGAACACGCCTACACTGTTGGTGGGATTGTAAATTAGTGCAGCAACTATGAAAAACAATATGGAGATTCCTCAAAAATTTACAGCTAGAACTTCCATATAACCCAGAAATTATTCTTCTGGGTATTTATCCAAAGAAAACAAACACATTAATTTGGAAAGATATCTGTACCACTATGTTTACTGCAGCATTGCTAATAATATCCAAGATATAGAAGCAACCTAGGTGTCCATCAATAGGTGGACATGATAGTATACAGGATGGAATGTTATTCAGCAATGAAAACTTGCCATTTGTGACCACATGGGTGGACCTAGAGGGTATTATGCTAAGTGAAATAAGTCTGACAGAGAAAGACAAATACTGTTCAATCTCACTTTTATGTGGAATCTAAAAAATAATTAAATCAATTAAAAAAACCACAACAGCCCTAGCCTGTTTGGCTCGGTGGATAGAGCGTCAGCCTTCGGACTGAAGGGTCCCGGGTTTGATTCCGGTCAAAGGCACATGCCCGGGTTGCGGGCTCGATCCCCAGTGGGGGACATGCAGGAGGCAGCCAATCAATGATTCTCATCACTGATGTTTCTCTCTCCCTCTTCCTTCCTCTCTGAAATCAATAAAAATATATTTAAAAAAACACACACAACAGAAACAGATCTACAGATAATAGAGAACAAGCTGATGGTTGCCAAAGGGGAAAGGTTGGGGGAAGAGAACTTTTTCTAAGACCCCAATTCATGAATTGCTTAATAAAGCCCATTAGAGCTTCAAATTTACTCAGTTGAATTTTTGGTGTTTTTTATTTTTGTTTTTTTAACACTGGGTACATTGTGAAGCTGCAAGGTGACATTTGTGAAGGCTGTGAGGTAACACGAACTCATGTTTACAGTAAAATGTGAAGGTTAAAAAGCAGGACGCTAAGTTGTTCACTATGTCAATAGTGTTTTGCATATTGATAAAGACTAAAAGGGAAGACGGAAAAATGGAACAGATGAATTAAGGTTATTTCCTTAAGATTTTTTTCCCCTTAAAACTATGTCAAATTATAAAATGGTTGCCTTTAGAAGACAAGGTTATTGGTCACTCTTCCCCTTTGCTTCTTCCCAAATATTCTACACTGAGTAGATATTATCTGGATAATCAGAGAAAAGGAAACTACAACACCCCCCTCTCCCCATCCCCACCCCCTCGCCGTGCTCAGGTGCCGCACACCCACAAAGAAGTTGTTGCCACAGCATTCATGGAGTAGGGACTGTCCCCCTTCCCCCCAAGGCTGCCTGTGTGGCTCTTCCCTGCATTCATGGAGTAGGGACTGTCCCCCTTCCCCCCAAGGCTGCCTGCGTGGCTCTTCCCTTTTCTCCCCACCTGGTTGCACCCTCATCGCCCTCCTTAGAGGTCCTTCCACTACAAAGCCAGAACGTAAATGAATACACTTGGAAAATGCAAGGAAGCGCTGTCAGATCTCAGCCTCCTGCTGTTGTCAGCCTGGGCTCCGGCGGCTGAGAGGGGCGGGAGAGCCATGGGGGAGTTTTCCTGAGCTCTGCAGGGCAGGAACAGAACATATGTCCTCTCTGGAGCCAGATTATTCCGTGCTTGTTCCTGCTGTTATTACTTCAAAATGTTCAGGTGCAGAAGTGCCTGCCAGCCCCTCTAATAAGGAAGCCCTTGTCTTTCCCCATGAGGACTCTCAGCACTCTCTCTGTCCCGCTCTTTTTGCTCCCGCGGGATTCTCTCCACAGAGCAGAGAAAGAAGGTAGGTTTGAAGGTGGGGGAAGAGGGACTGCAGCCTCCACAGATGCTGGCAGGAAAGGAGCTTTCTTGTCTCTGCTAGACTATGGCAGAGATCCAGGTTGGGGAGTGATGGAGCTGAGGCTATTGGTTAAACCTTGTATTACATGTGGGTTTAATCTCAATATCCAGGGATGCAAAATCTGCAGTCTCTGCAAACCTACTTATCTACTAATAAGAGGAGACTGCAGAAAGCAAGGGGAGCTGGGGGCTGGGGGTCCCCATGGGAGGAAGGTGTATGTGTTGCGGGGAATGAGATGGCATGGGAAGAACATCGGGGTGAGGGAGACCAGGGTTCAAATCCCAGCTCTGTTCTCTCCTTGCTGGGCAACTTGGGCGAGTCACCGCCCTCTCTGAGCCTCAGCTTCCTCTCTGTAACTCAAGGATCCTTGTCCCTTTCTAGGGCCGAGTGGCTGAGGCTGTTTCCTGGCCTATAAAATCAGGATCTTGATATCTACCCCTTATCGAAGGACAGATCAGTCCAGCCTTCTAATCCCAACTAACAAATCCTATCCATCTGGTGCCAAATACTTCTCCAGTTTCCTCTCAGCACTCTCCCCTCTCACTTGATGCTCCTACCCACCCACCCACCTCCACGCCTTTTCTCATTGTTTCCTCTGCCTGGATTTCCCTTCCTTTTGGGGATTAACAACTACTTGTCTTCTAATACTCAGCTCACCTCCTCCAGGAAGCTTTCTTAGATTCCCCACCTCCGGCTGGGTGAGGTGCCACTGCCCTGGGCTCCTGGAATATTCACGGGCATATACCACTGTTGCCCTCACAGTGATTACAGCTGAGGTTTATCGAGCTTTCTAAGTGCCTGGCCCTCTACCAGACCCTTTACCCAGCATCATCTAGTTAAATCCTAACCATACCTACGGGAGGGAGGTGTCTTTGTCCTCATTTTGCCGATCAGAACACTGACCCGAGGGAGGTGAAGGGTAAGTGTCCAGGTTGGGATGTGAACCAGGGCGGTGTCACGCCAAAGCCCATTAGAAGTTTTTGCTACACACTCTGTCTGCCCATGTCACCCCTTGAACACAGGCAGTTTTCTGTTTTGAGATATGTTCTATCCTTCCTCTCACCTGTGGATACCACGAGCGCAGTGCTGAGATAGGTGCCTCCGCCCCACTCTGCCAATCGGAGTCCCAGGAAGGGCTGAGTCCGAAACTCGCATTTTCAGGGCCCTTGCAGTTGGGGCTTCCCTCTTGCCCTTCAGCCTTGCTCACCCCGCCCTAAGCCTTGTTATCTAGGAAGAACCATGATGCCAGGGCCCCTCCCTGGGCTCAGCCCTGTGTCCCCTGCCACCTGATGTTACATCCACACCTGCCTCGGGTCAGGTTTAATCCAGGAGGAGGGACCTCCACTGAGAGGTCATGGTCACGTGTCCTAATATGTCCCACCTGGCTTCAGCTCACTGAATGCTCACAGTAACCTAAGAGGAAGTGAGGGGTATGGTTTTCATTTTACAGATGAGGGAAACTGAGGCTCTGCTGACATCAGAGCAAGTGGAGGCGACCAGATGTGACCCCACGGTTGTCTGACCGCCAAGCCCTCTGGCTTGCCCACTGCCCCCCTCCTGTTCCTGGAAGGGCCTTGTACGTGCAGATCCTCAGAGGATGAGAACTATGATTCAACTCTGCATCCGTCTCGGGTCAGCGTGACACCCAGGCACCAGGACGGTTGTGAAGTCTGGGCTGGGAGGGGCAGGCTCACAGCGAGCCCAATAACTTTACTGGCAGAGGTCAGAAGGGCAGAGATTGCCATCCCCACCTTAGAGATGAGGAAGTTGCAAAAAGAGAGGAGTAGGAAGGTTGCCTAAGGTTGCCCCTGAGTCAGAGGAAGAGCAGGGATTAAACCCACAACCTTGGTGTGAGGCTCTAACCAACTGAGCTACCCAGCCAGGGTAGTGATGCCCATCTTTTACCTCCTCCCCTGCCCAAGCTTTTTTTTTTTTTTTTAATCCTCATCCAAGATATCCTAAGAGAAAAGGGGGTTGGGGTGGGGGAGAGGGAGAGAGGGAGAGGGAGAAAGAGAGAAAGAGAGAGAGAGAGAGAGATCGATCGGCTGCCTTCTGAACATTCTCCAACCAGGGATCAAAAATCGCAACCCAGGCCCTAACCCGTTTGGCTCAGTGGATAGAGCGCCGGCCTGTGGACTGAAGGGTCCCAGGTTCAATTCTGGTCAAGGGCATGTACCTTGGTTACCAGCACATCCCCAATAGGGGGTGTGCAGGAGGCAGCTGATCGGTGTTGCTCTCTCATCGGTGTTTCTCTCTCATCGATGTTTCTAACTCTCTATCCCTCTCCCTTCCTCTCTGTAAAAAAATCAATAAAATATATTTTTTTAAAAATCACAACCCAGGTATGTGCCCTGACCAGGAATCAAACCTGCAACCTTTTGGTGCACAGGATGATGCTCAACCAACTGAGCCACTCCAGCTGGGCTCTCATTCCCCATCTTGCTGGCCCCAAAACACAATAGAGGTGCACCGACCTGAGAAGAGCATAATTACCTAGGGAGCAGCTCCCCCTCCCACACTCCTCTCCCCTGGGGGCTCCAATGCAATGGGTTTTGAAGTGAATTGAGAGTCGCTGATCAACAGCCCCTTAACCCCACAAATGTTTCCAAGTCTCTCTCCTGCCAGGTGGGGCTGGCCTGGGGTCAGTGGACCCTCTGAGGTAGACCTCATTCCCAGGAATAGGCTTCTCCCGCCCTGCCCTGCCCGTCCACAGTCCTGAAGGATTTATAGCCCTGTGAACAACCATCCACTTCCCCAAAAAAGGCCCTTGGGGAAATCCCGCCCAGGGCCAGGCTGGTGATTCAAGTCTAAAGCAGTGAGGACAATAGGCCCCCCGAGCCTGGAGCCTGACGGGGGCCTCTGCCTCCTAAGATCAAAGGTGCTCCTGGGGCTGAGTGATCCTGGGCCAGGAGAGGGGGGGGAGCTCTACCCAAGGAGGAAGCCCCTTTACCCAGGTAGTTCTTGGGGAGGCAATCCCTTTTCAGAGGTCCGAGCCTAGGTTCAAAGGCTGGTGGGGGCTGAGCAGTTGACAACAGCAGGGGAAGGGCCTAGATCAGAAAATGGGGGCTTCCTGTTGACGGAGGGGGGCCCCGGCCCACTGCCTGGCTCCCCATCCCTCTTCCTCACCCAAGTCTGAGATTCCCAAACTGCCTCGGAGGCCCGCACCCCATGCGCAGTGAGAGGAGGAGAGAGGAGAGCTGTCAGAGCCGCGAAGGAGACCAGAGGCGGTGCCGCGGGGACGCACAGCTCCGCACCCTCCCGAGACAAGAGGCAGCTTCCTCCCTGCGGCCCCCACCCCTGCCCCGTCGCCCCAAAGGCTAGGCCTCCCTTCAAGGGAGCTCGTCTCTCCCTAAACTCGTCGGGAGATCCTGGTGCAGGAGAGAACTAGGGCTCCATTCAGACACCATCTCTTCTTTCCCTCTCATCTCAGGGGTGGCGGGTGGCTCCACAGGACCCGGGGACCCCGCCCTGACCCCGCAGGTTACGCTCTCATGGAGCCCCTTTGCAATTCATTTCTCAATTGTGCCCCCCCCCCCGCCCCCTTCCTGCTCTGGGCATCACATGGACACTCACGGTAACTTAGGGGCGTCTTCACTCTGTTGAAAGAAGGGTCTTTGTTCTGCTTGGAAATTAAGTTCTTAGGGAGCAGCCTGGGAGGAAAGAGAAAACGAAATGGGACAGAGGATCGGCGGCCACTGCCTGGGAAAGAGACGCAACCCTCCGAGTGGGGACGCCGGATTGAGCGCACACCAACGCGCATCCTCAACTCCGTCCTCCCTCCCAGGCTACCTCCACGGCCCATCCCAACCCTAGGCCCCCCGAGGCCCCTGAGACACCCCGAGGCCCCCTGAAGCCCCCGCGAGCTTCTCCAGAGGCGGGAGCGCTGCTCCGGGGCCGCGCCAAAATGGTCCAAGTCAGGAATCCGGGCACCTTGCGTGGCTCAAGCACCTTGCGATGCTGCTACCCTGTTCCCAAACCAGGGACGGTGTGGAACGGGGTGGGGTGGGGAATAGGGGGTTGGGGGTGCTCCTCTGAAAGGAGA